>NW_009649293.1:3151792-3249114 GCF_000708025.1 Charadrius vociferus
TAAGGGGTTAACTTAAATCCTTCCTCTGCCTGCTTGTAGCTCTTGTAGCTCTTTAGGGCAACCAAGATGATTGAGGGATTGGAGCATCTCCCTGATGAGGAAAGGCTGAGAGAGCTGCGACTCTCTAGCCTGGAGAAGAGAAGGCTGAGGGGAGACCTTATTATTGCTTACAAATATCTAGAGGGTGGGTTGAAGGAGGATGAAGCCACACTCTTCTCACTGGTTCCCAGTGACAGGACGAGGGGCAATGGGCACAAGCTGGAACATAGGAAGTTCCGTTCCAACACACGGAAAAACTTCTTTACGGTTCGGGTGACCGAGCACTGGCAGAGGCTGCCCAGGGAGGGTGTGGAGTCCCCTTCTCTGGAGATTTTCAAAACCCGCCTGGATGGAGTCCTGAGTAATGTGCTCTAGGGAATCCTGCTTTAGCAGGGGAGTTGGACTAGATGATCTCTAGAGGTCCTTTCCAACTCCAAAAATTCTGTGATTCTGTGATTCTGTGAAGAAAAGAAAAAAAGTGGTAGAAGAAAAAGAAAAAAAAACAACACCTATTTAGTAGATATATATATAACTTTAAGAAGAGCCAGGAGCAGTAGTTTTCTTGAATGTGTTTAATGATTTTAAATTGCACAGTTGGCACAAAGATACTATTGTTAATAGGCACTTTAGAAATGACAGTGATAATATGCTAGATTAGGCAGTGACCATTTTCTGATCATTATTAGCTCTCTGTTTAAGGTAATTACTACAAGTGACCCTAATTCCAGTGAGGGCTTGGTTTGCTAAAATGAAGCATCCAGCACCAACGGCAAAACTGTCTCATATAGCTGTTAGCATTATCACATTTATTTGTCCAGAAAATAAAAGAGAAAAAAAAAGCGTCACATAAATCTTTGTCTGATGTAAATTACCATAGCCTACACATCTTTTAAGTTGATTTACACAGACTGGTCAATATGTACTGCAGTTCACCAAAAGCCAATATTCGCTTATTTACAAATTGGAAAATAAGGATGCTTGCTGCAGGGAAGAGTAAAGCATGTCTTTGATTCTTCCTTGAACAAATAAAAAAATGAACTAGATTCTTCCAAATGTAAGGGTACTGAGTCATATCACAGTGTCATTTGCAAAAGAATCCCGAGGCTGTGGCAGGCCAGCTTATCTTACTGTCGCCAGGTTTATTACTAGCAGAGTTTTGAATGCTTAACACTTTTTGAAGGATTTCAGAATGTCAGACCCTGACTGACAGCTTTACTCTGTGACATCCTTGCTTGTGAGTATATGACAGTTTGACAGGCATCCTTAGGGTTCATTTAATTATTTTATGCAAGCCTCCTTACTGAATAACATTAATGACCATTTTACTTTGTACGCACAGCAGCAGCAAACTTAAGCTGCCACATTACATTCTGTCCTAACTCCCCCACTTACTAGCTCCAGGCATTTTTGTACTTTTCCCCTCCCTCCTCCTTTAGCCAAAAAAAGTAGATTTAAAATAACATACACACACAAAAAGGTAACAGAATGAGGACTAACTTTTATACAGTTTCATATGAAATTAAAATATCATCAAAAATTGCAAAAAATGAACAGAAATTTATACTGAGATTAAAGTGTTATTCTGGAAACACTCTTTTAAAGGAAAATAAAAGCAGCAAAGGAACCACAGCTAGGAGAGTTTTAAGTTCTGAATAAAACTTGCATGTAATCATTGATATTATTACCATTGTTGTTGTTATTGTCATTCTTACTATGGTTTCTTCTCCAGCAGGTTAAAAGTATACATCTTTGTCCAGTACAGTTTTAAATTAGACAAATATTGATAGGTTGGTTTTGTTGTTTTTTTTTTTTTCTCATTACGGCAGACATGTTTCTTTTCTTAATACCCATACAGTCTTGCAGCAACTGCTGTTGATGTGGAATGGAAAATGTGATTTATAGAGTCATTAGGTAGCTAACATGCTCTTGAAATGTTCATTAACAATTCTGAGTTTCAGAGTATAGAAACCTTACATCCATTCTTGCTGGATAACACAGACACATTGGTTTTTTCCTGTGACTTTTATTTTCCTTCTGCAAATTCCTTGCCATTTTTATTACAGCACTTCATGAAGGAATGCAGACTGTAGTTTAAAGACTAAAAGAGGCTCAAACACTACATCATAGATCTAAGCTACCATCTAGTCTGATAGGAGGGCAAGAGTAGAGTAGTTAACAATTTAACATTTCTTCAAACATTCTGAAAAAAAGAGCCAAATTAAAACATTCAATAAAGCAAAATTTGAAATCGAAAATATTCCTACCCTTATAGTCTATGAACATTTCTCATGGGAAAAGTATGTATTGAAATGGTCATAACTGCTGCTTATCTGCAGAATACCTAAAATACGTAAAAGTTAATCCAGGATGACCTAATAACAACCTTCTTTTCCTCTTTGCTTAAGAACAAAGTAATTAGTCAGGATGGGAGGATCATCAACAACACTCTTCAAAGAAAAAAGAAACATATTTTTCTGGCCACACAAAGGATCCACCTTTTTTCCCCCTGTTATAGGTGTGATCCAGTTCTTACATTCCAGTCCACAGAATTTCTGTTTCTGTGACCCATTAAGGTTGTCTGTATGCTGTGTAGCTGTGTAGCGCTGGAATGGGTGGAATGAACCACTATCCAGGAAATGTTAGAGTTGTGCCTAAACTGATGTATTAGCAAAACTTTTGGAAGTTCCCACAGGAAATTGAGAAAAAAAATATACCATAATTTGCAGTCTTGGTAGATAACTAGTGCGTAGGAGACTTCAATATTAACTTTGGCTCCATCAGACATGTCCCATGTAACCCCACAGAAGCTGTGAAAGGCAAAATGCTTTTTCATGGACTGTGTGTTTGCTTCTTTCTAGAAAAGCAATTTTAGATGCATACTTTTAAAAATTATTAAGTGTTGAACGGTTATAGCTATAAATTAAATTGGTGACAGTGCTTAGCATTTCTATGACTGGGGGAATGATGAAGAGAAACAGAAAGTGATATACTGGAGACACCCATGGCTCTTTCACCCACTGTTGAGAAAGAAGTTCTATGACAAGTGGCATACACATAAATGAATAAATCAAATGATCAAAGTAAATCCATATACTAAAAGTTATAAATTCACACATGCTGATATTGACATCAAAATATTCACTGGGAAATTTATACATGTAGAATAGAAAAGATGATGTCTGGTAGATTCATACACCGCTGAAAAGATGTGCACTCTGTAGCCACTGGACATATTAAATACTTTAATATTTATCTTGAATACAATGACGATCCTATAGAAATGCTTTCTGAGAATAAACAGTTAAAGAGTTTTGACCAGCTGTTTGAGTGTTATAAAGCGTTATGGCTTTTCGGCACCTCTGATGAAGTTACACCAATTTCTAGCTGCTTAGAATGTGGAACTGAAATTGCACACGTGGAAGAGGACAGTCTTTGTTTTGGCACTTCCAAACTTGTCTGTGATTGACTTTGCAATCTTGGCAATGCCATTCTCTTATGGAATTTTGAGTGTAATGTTGAAGCGAGTGTGAATTATGACTAGACTACCGTCTCACACTCTCAAGATTCCTGCTCTAACTAGATTTCTGACTGGTATTTTTCTCATAACAGCAATTATAATCAAAATGGCTTTCATTTCAGTGCAGAACTGGATTGGTTGATGACTTTAGGCTGTAGTCCTTTATAATCATTAGTTAAATAAAATAACATTTCTATATATAATGTGACAATAACACTTAAAGAAAATAGCAAGTTTCCATATTTTAAGTACTCTCTTGGTAAACAGGGAGTTTGCCAGCTAACTTCATGATGTAGTAATGATTTATAGGGAGTTTCTAAATTGTTTGCAGATGTCAAGATCAATCTTTTAACATAAAAGATTTACCACCTCTGCCTACACTTATTTTCTCTGAAAGATCATAACTTTATGTGAACAGCACAGAAAGAATACAGCTTATGCTACTACAGTTCAGATCCTCTCTCTGTTTTTAAAGAAGCTTAATATTTGTTAGAGCAAAATGGATTTGGCTGCACCTTATAGGTAGCGCTTCAAGTGGGAGGCTAGTGACAGTGGTTCTTAATAAAAATTCAATGAATAGTCATTGCGGTGAAGACATCATCAGAATGTAGACAAAATGCAGCAGTGGTGATTCCTTCCATTTTCTGTCAGGGAAGACCACCACCAGGTATCATTATGTTGAATGGCATTGTTTAATCAGAAATAGATATCAGAATTTGGGATGAAGAAAGATATTTTTATGCCACCATTCTTGAAAGAGACCTTCTACCCTCTGTTCCTTCCCTTCTCCTCTTTCATGGAGAAAATAAATCATTTGTGTGAAAATAATAGATTATGCAGACTATTCATTATGAACATCACACTTTCAGGGTTTCACTGACAACTCCCATCTTGTGATTATGTTGTGTGGAGGTAAAAACGTCTGCTGAATTAATGACAAATCTGTCAGTGCCTTTATCCGCTGCCCTGTTTGAAATGATTAAACTCATCGAGTGTTTGCTTAATCTATTTTCCTTTTTCATATACCATGCTCACTGCCTGGGGCAAACCCATCTAATAATTTTCAATTGAATAAAACCATAACTCATGACCCAATAAATTATTAAAAAACCCTGCGTTGCATCAGATTCATCATTCATCTTACCACAGTGGCATAAAGCCTACAGAATTCCTTAACAGTTCTTGCTGTGATAAATAGTTCTATTAAAATTTATGAATACAGTGGCATATATTAACACATATTTTGTTACTAAATTATCTGTCATACTTTTTTTTTTTTTTTTCATGCACCAACATGTTGCATTAATAATTTCATTGGTCTGGAAAACTCACAGTCAGCTATCTTCATATGGGTTTTTTTGTTGTTGTTTGTTTTTGTTTTTTTTTTTTTACTTAACCCTGAGATCCCTTCAAAAGTGTGGCAACATTGCTGTTCTGCATTGCTTTTGCTCATGTTTTCAGTCAAGTTCTTAAGAGCTATTAACCTCTACATCTGCCTGAAGTGATTAATTGTAAAATAAAATCAGAATATTCCTGACACGTGATAGAAAGAATAAATAATGTTTAAGTAAGTAGCTGCCCTAAGACTGCCTAAAAACATAGATTAGGAGATATCTGTTTCACTATACAAATACTTTAGAAATGAGTGGCTTCCAAATGTAAATTCTGTTAGTTAAGTTTTTTGAAGTTGGACAATTAAATAGCGTCTCCTGCACAGAGGTGACACATTTCTCTATCTGTTCTTGTCTCAAGAGAAAATCAAAGTTTAAAGTAAAAAGTAAACAAGAAAGGACTGTTTTGGTTTTTTTCATAACTGAAATAAAGATAGAAGGCTTCTTCAACATAGAGATGCAGGGATGAAAAGGAATAGCAAGGCAAGTGGAGCAAAGGGGAAAATCAATGATCAGTCTGATCATTTATGGACCATAGGTCACAGCCTGAAGAAATGAACAGAGTGTAATTACCCAATGAAATGCATTTATACCTGGGGATGCTAAAGCACACTGGTGAGGAGATAATTAATTCTTTGCTATTTCTTGCACTATTTTTAGGGGCTCAGCCTAGAAGTGTGTGAGTGAATGTGATTTTTTCTTCCCCATATTCTTTTGATTTCATGATCATCATTAAAAGTGATATTGCCTGTAGTGCACAGTTTTCAGAGAAGATACTTTCATAGTAGATTAAGAAATAAGAAATTTGGAGTTTGTAAATCATTTTGGACCCTGTGTTCTTTAATTTGCAATAACAATATTGTTCCTTCCTGGAAAAACATGACACAGAGCCCTTCCTATTTTCCTTTGCAAGAAGCAGCAACTCTACTTTGGAGGCAGCCTCTCTTCCATAGGGAGGGATATGAAAGCCACCGTTAATCTTGTAACGCTTCATTTGATCTGGGCTGAGGGCCAAAGTTAGTTTACACTGTGACATTGCATCTTATAGCCCTTTAGCAGCAGAACCTGCACAAGTCCCTAAGGAAGGACTCAATGCTCATCAGAAAAATGCTGGAAAAGCTACCCAGCACGTACAGAGTTATTTTCTTCTTATTTGCTTTTACATTTATTTCTTCCTGGAAGATATTTTCACAGCATGATGAAAAGGATTTAGCCCAAAGGCATTATTTAATCAGTACACATATCAGTCAAAGACAGATATTTTATGCAGATAATCTTATTTTATGAGTAATCTCCACTGCCTGTGCACCAGGTTTTGACTGTTCCAATGACTTTTTAAAGCCACAAAGATTCTTTCAGAAAACTGTCTTACAGGAACCGTAAAGATATGTGCTTTAGAAAAGTTTTTAAATCATGGCACTTAAATACTATTAAGACCATGCAATATATTACAGTGCAAAACAATAAACAAACCTGGTTTGAGCTAATGCACTTTGACCATTCAAAATACTGATGTGGGACTGCCCAGTTTTGTTTTAAAAACAGCTAAAATGAATAAAGACATTACTGGTTTTTAAGGCTTAACACCATGTCGCTAGAAAAGAAAAGGTCTTACGTACTGTTATCAAGGAGAACCTTAATGACAGAGCCAGACATGATGAGGGAGGGACCACATATTGAACTCGGCTCTTTCAGATGCCTATATTTGGATGCTTATACCAGTCCCTTAAAGATAATTGCAGGTCCTCGTAAAGGCTGCATCTCCTAGGGTCTGAGAGCCAGAGAGCAATCAGTGTGGGCCGAGGAGCAATCTTTGCTGCTTCAGCACAAGATGAGGGGAACAGTCACTTCTGCTCAGCTTGAACCCTCACTATGTTTAATCTACATCTTCTTTTTAATTTACATAGTTGTAAAGACCTCCCACTGATGCTCTGCGCCCTCCAAGAGGAAACGCTGCTTGTTTGCCTGTGGTCAGGAAGATTCAGCAGCTGTAGCAGCAGCACCAGGGGGGCACTCAAAACGCACAGTTCATATATAATGGCACATTTAAGCCAGATGCCTTTTCTCAAGGGGTGTAGGCAGACAAAATACAAGAAATAATCGTATGTTCTCTGGGTGTTCTCTGAACCCAATTACCTGATCAAAAAGCAACTTTTACCTACAGTTGCACCTCAGCAGGCATAGAAAATTATAGTAACAGTACAGAGGAGCTCTGCTACAAAGTCTTGGAGATTTATCACTCTGTCTTGCCCTTTTCACCTCCTCTCCCCTGAGATTACTTACATTTTTCCTTATAAATCATCAATTATTAACTATTTCCCTCTCTGTCCCCAGAAGGGTCCCTCCCCCTCGCTGCCAGAACAGGGCATAGGAGAACTATAAAGGTAATAAATTGATTGGTTTGTTTTGTTTTAGAAAAAGCTTTAATATTATTAAAAAATAATCAGAAGTGGGTGTGCTGGCATTCATATGGTCTCTCCTATTCAAGGAGGCCCTAGATCTGCCATACATGCCATGGTCTGAGTACCTGCCATTACCTCCAACCAGGACAACAACACCAAAAACTCAAGAAAGGAACAGCTATGCTTGTCCCTCCAGGGATGACTCAGCTAACAAGAAAGCTGTCAGTTCAGCCTGGATCTCAGCTAAGGGATCAGTGAAGAAACTGAAAAAACGTTCTCAAGGAAAACCTCTGTGCTCAGACACCAGATACAAACAGTACTGATTAACCAGTTTGTGATCTCATGCCACAGTGCCTGCAAAACATTGATGTCTTGCAGGGGTAGGAAGGTGGCAGAATGAGTCTGTTGTTAAACATGTTTCCTTTAATCATGATTCACCTTTCTTTTGCCACTTATGGATGAATGCTGCCATTCTCTGTGTTGCCATTCGGCTTTCCTTCAAGCTGTATGGAAAAAGAATCTGCCTTACTTAAAGGTTTGTTTCTGCAGCTTCTAGCGACACAGTAGCTCTGGCTTGTGTGGGATTTCACACTGCTACTGCTATGGAAATTGGAAAAGCTAAGAAGTCTGTAGCATCCTGTGCATTTTTAGAGTGCCAGCTTAAAGAAAAGTGTTAGATTTTGTAGGCAGGCAGAATCAGAACAAGACTAGCAGACCATGATACCAACACCAGCACGCATGCTGCCCCATCATCTGAATCATTTAGGCTTTAAAATAGGGAAAAAGTTGGCCTTGCATCTCCAATTTTCTAGTGTTATCAGGTAGGTGTAGTTTGGGGACGTGTATCAATACCATACAAATATTCATGAGGCAAATATATTCAGTCCACCTGACTTCAGAAATTTAACCTCAACGTTGTTTACCAAATATTTTGTAGGAAAAAAAAATAGATGCAAATTAAAAAAAACTGAAACAGGCTTTATTTAAAGGATAACATGATGATATTAAACGTGCCATCAAATGGGCAAACAGCTATGACTGCATTTTAAGCCAGTCTTAAGCTGGTATGAATTGGCAGAAAGTCTTCAACTTCAGTATTCATTGATACTCTGACAGTTTTACTTTCTGGGACTTGGTTTCAGCATGCAGAACAGCAACAGAATAAAATCTTCCTATCTGAGCTGTTGTTTCATCAAAGCATTTTTGTGTTTGCAGCCAGTTTTATCTATTTTACACAGAATAACTGAAAGTCTACAATGTTTCTCTTTTCGTGGTCCTGAAGTCTGTGTAAATTCCTGCAGCTCATGCTTCTGAAGGCCTGGTGCCAGCCTGGGATGGGTGTCGGAAAAGGAACTTCGAAATAGGAAGATTTTAGGCTCTCTGGATCTGCACCTGACCATATTATAATTATCAGTTAAGAAATCTGTAATGTAAGTTTCACCAATGTACAAGAGAAGATATAAGAAGGCCTGAATAGATGGCATGTTTCTTTAATTAGGTGGTTGGTTGTTAATCATACCAAAAAAAAAAACCAAAACCAAAAAAAACCTCAAAAAACCAAAAGTACAACCCCTCAAATAAAACCTCCAAAAAACCAAACCAAAACCAACCAACCAATGAAACCCAAACCAAGCAACCCTCCAGCCCTAAGGATTAAGGTTTTTTGGGTCTTACAGTAAAAAAGTCACCAAAGAATTTTTGGAGAGTCACCAAATACTCATGGAATCCCTTTGCTGATACAAGATATTGAGGTCTGCTTCTGTATCTGTTTCAAAGTTAGGGAAGATGACAGAGGCAAGCTGGAGCTGTTGTCCATTAAAACAATGCCATGGGCAGAGATCCACAAGCTAATGTAAGCAACAAGTTGGAACCAAGTGGGTGAGCCACAGCGGTCCTCCTGAGACTTCCAATACCAGCCAAAGAAGAAAACCTTAGAAATAGCTTAGTAATTGTTTAAAATAATGCATTTGTTGGTATCTTTTCATGCTTTTTCTTCAAAGTTTTAGTTTGCTCTTACCATCGACACCCGGAATTAACTTATTCTGGAGACACCTCGTCCTAAGAGTGTTCTTGTGAAGCGAACGTAACTTCTCAACTTCTTGTTTCATGGATGGGAAAGACTATCTACTTAGGCATTCATTTCTATCATGGTATCTGTATGTGAAATAAAACCCTCAAATAATCAAGAAAAACATGTAGACGCAGTTTCTCTCCTGAAGTACACTATGATGTATCTTCTTTTGGCATACTATGTCACTACTAACGATATCAAAATCATTTTAGCAATGTAATAATGGAAAGAATAGGTTTCTCTTTATCATAATAACCCTCTACCAAAGCAAATTTAATTTTATTTTGTGTACACTGAAGGAACTTAACTGATTGTAGAAAGTCAAGATGCAAGCTGGCATTATATATTTGAAACTAATGCAATAGTGGAACTAAAATTGGCATCCTCCTTAAACTGTGTGTTTGAAAACTGTGCTGCTTAGAGGTATTGCATAACAGTTCAAATTTCTTTAGGATATAGGTTTTGATAAGGGCTCAAACTATATGATTTTTGTCAAGGTGTGCAAGTCCATTGTACTTCTGTGAAAGCTGAAGTCTTTAAAAAAAGCAATACAGTGAATTGAAAGACATGTTATCTTCTGTCTGTAGTCATATTCTTGTTCATTGAGTTAAACTTGGTGAAAATCCTACAAATATAAACATCACCTTTCTGGGAGCTGCCCAGTAATCTTACAAAGCAATTGCTCTGATATATCTGCCAGAACACAATACTTTATAGAAGACTTGTAAGATCCATTCAAAGCTATCAACTGGTCAGACTTTAACCAGAGCATAAGTAAAGAGGGAGATGTGGGCAGGGCATTTAAGACTTCAGTGATTTAAGATCTTAGTCACCTGGGAAAAGGGAACAGCAGTGGAATTCTCTCTTCAGTCTGTGTCCCAAGACTACAAAATGTTGAAATCTGAATTACTAGCTGTAAATTTCACACCCAGACATTTTAGGGCATAACAGATGAATGGAAGAAAACAAAAATAAACAGGAATGAAATAGAGTAGCAATATAGATATCCTGTTCAGGGAAGACAGAAATGAAGGTAAAAGTAGTAGGATCTTATGACATATTAAGCATTCATAAAACCCAAACACATAACATGAATAAAACAGAAGGCAGTTTAAAATCTCTTTAGGGAAGGATAGTAAAGAAGCATAGTTGTAGAAATACTCTGTAAACTCCTATTTATGACAGAAAACTGAAATATTACGAGAAATGTTAATAGCCCTGAGAGCCCTCCATATTATGGTAGACTTTAGCTTCTAAAGATACATATTCCAGAAGAAATGCTGCTAATAAAAAACAGTGCTGAATGTGATAGCAAGCAAATTTAATCTCCAGATTTGCATAGATTCAAAGAAGAGGGTGTCACAAGGGAAATGAAGTTGGAGAAGCTGTGATTTAGTGGAGGCATTAGAGAAAGGATGAGGAACTGATAAAAGGAAAAACTTCAGAGTTTCTGGGGTGTGCTGGAAAAGGAAATAACCAAGAGATAGAAAGATTATAAACAGAATTTCCCATAAATCTGTATTAAACTAGAGCTTTTCTAATATTTTAGTCAGTGAGATGGCTGCATAAAATGTGTGCTAATGAATTTAGTTGGTGGTAAGTATTTTGGGATAATTGCTAAAACAGAAATGATTTAAAACATAAACAGGATGGGGTGAAAGTTCAGCAGTATAAAATTCGAGGTCATGTATTAGAAACCAGTAACAAAAACCTCTACTATGAGTTTATATCTTAGAAAATGGTATAGTATTATTTCATCACAAAATGAGTGCCTTTACATGGTACAGATCAGCACTGGAACAAGATACACAATATAGCTCAAGTATGGGAAGGAGAATGTGATAACCTTTTTTATCTTTTCTATTCAGGTAAGAAAGCTACATTGCTACTTTCTTTTAAATACAATGAAATAGTCTTCATTTATCTCTTTTCTTCAGGCTGCTGGAAAACAGATGATTTTAGGCACATGTCAGTAAACCAGTATGCAATTGCTTTTTCCCTAGCTGAATAGTAAAATCTACATTGCACTAATACTTCCCCATCATACTGATAGAATTTGTACAGTTTTGCCATTTTTGGTCTCCGTTGATGACTCTTTATATAGGCGTTATGCTTTTTTTTTTTTTTTGTTTAGAACTTCCTTCTATGCAATAAAAATGACATGTAAGCCAACTACAAGCTTCATCAGCAATAACCACCTTCTCAGTGCTGCCTATCTCATTATTCCTTTTCTTAGCCTTGATTTCAGCCTAACGGTTTTATATTTTTTGCAAGAACAGCCAATATAAGCACCTCTTGAGTGCTATACTGACTGTACTCTTGTACATGTAAGTAATTACATACATGCACACACACAAGCAATTCCAATGTAATTTGTGTATTAGTGCACCCATTGGAAACTATTTATGGTGCAATGTCAGGTACTAAGAAGCTGATTGCCGCACTGGTTGATCAAGGCCCAGCACCTTAGGGCTCTTGCCTTCATTGAGACAGCTATTAAAACAGTGCCATATGCAACAGCAATTAATGTAAGAGGAACCATAAGAGTTTTTTATTCCTTACCGCTTCTCATTTCCAAAGATGTTGAAGTGAAAAAAAGCTAATGAGGAAAGGAGAGGTTGGTTATCTTCAGGCAGTATATGACTCTCACTATTCACCATTTTAACCTAAATAATTAAGCTACTATTGTTTCCCCTGTTTTCCTGATCCATCTTTGTGTCCCAACTGAAATATGAGAATATAAGCATGAAAACAGGCAAGTTATCATTGGAGTTTAGACAGACTAAAGACGATGGGGCCAGACTCTTCTCGTTGGCATCCAGTTAAAGGGCAAGAGAGAATGGGCACAAACTTGAATACAGGAAATTCTGTTCAAACAGAAGAAAAAAAAAAAAGAAAAAAACAAAACAACCTTTTTCACTATGAGAGTAGTCAAACACTAGAACAGGTTATCTGGAGAGGTTGTGGAGTCTCCATCCTAAGGGATACTCAAAACCCAGCTGGACATGGCCTTGAGCAGCCTGCTGCAGCTGACCCTGTTCTGAGCGGGAGGGTTGGACTAGATGATCTCTGCATGTACTTTCCAGCCACAGCACTTTTGTGATCCTATGATGCTGTGTTCAGGATCATTTTACCTAAACAGGTGAAAATTGTCAAGCTCTGTTTCTGCATTTATGCTTCTCTAATTATTTTTTTTTTCCTTCCTGTTACTTCTGCTGATGAAGCATAATAATTGGCATGTGATTTTGAAACCAAATATAAATCATGTGGCATGTGGTATTATATTTATAATTGTATTTAAAGGGATAACTTACACAATGTAAATAATCTCTGTTTTACTATCTACTTCCTAACAACTTTCAACCAGAATCCTGACAAACTGTATGTTACTGTTTGTTGCTTTGAAATAAAAAAAAACAAACAAAAAAACCCCAAACCAACAAAATAAATGCTGTGTCATAAATAACTCTGTGAGTTATTTTTAACAAATATTTTCCTGGAATTAAACTCCTTTATAGCTGAGAACAAGAAAAAAAAAAAAAAAAGAAAAAAGAATGAGAACATTTAACAATAATTGTTCTAGTTTAATAAATGTTACAGCCCCAAATTGGATAAAATAAGTTTTACATTTGCTTTGTGAGATTTCACATAGAGCAATATTTTGACTGCATTTCATTTACAAGCACAGACAGTCCTGAACTGTCTCATTTTGCATGTCAACTCAGCTGATTTTCCACCCACACTTCATTACTTCTGCCATATAATGTCACTTTTATGATTTTGCTTAAAGTAATAGCTATGGTCGGATAACAAGAGAAAATGGTGTTTTCCACCTCTGCTAATTATATTTTTTGCTTTGAAAAGAGACAGGAATATTTTACTATAACATTTAGCTCAATAACTTGTACAGAGAAACATGTATAAATCTCATGCACGATTCTAGATATAAAGAGTAAATGCACAATATTTATTTTTATAGTTAACTTATTTTTTAAACCAAGGGAGATGTTCATTTTCAGACTACATTAGTCTCATTTATCTCTATGATGTCCTTAATGTTATAAGATGTTACAGCAACATTACTGGCTCCTGCAGGCCTGTATCAGCCTTTAGCTACCCAGGCACATTATTAGATTGTCAACATAATTCAGACATCTCATATAGAAAGAGCCAACCCACTGGCTCCAGTTCTTTGTAAATGTATTTGGCTAATTTAATAGCTTTAAATTTATCGAGTGGTTGTGGTTTGTGGTTTTTTTTTTCTTTTTGGGTACACATACACTACTTAGAAAATCTTGTTTGAGACTGCTAAAAATATTATGAAATGTAACACTTAGAACAAATTCTTGCTATTGTCACATACTGGGCTCCTCTGGTAAATCACTGCACAATATCTAGATGAATAAGACAAGTCACAGAATATTTTTGAAACAAAAATAAGTAGGGCATTTTGATTTTTTGAGAAAAGTTATCCACTTTTCATAGGATTTAACACCACATAATTTTTTTGGAATGTCCTCATTAATTTTTGTTTAAAAAAGAGAAGATATTTGAAAGAAAGAAAATTCAAAGACAAGTCTGGTTGTTAAAGAGTAGTGAGAGAAAGGACAGATTCTTTTCAAAGTGTCTTCTTTGATAAAACAACATACTTTTCAAATAAGTCACTTTGACCTACACTATGCAAAAATAGTACAAGTGTTCAGCTATTCTGTTAGGTTTTTTTATTTATGCACCAAAGAATAAAAAGAATTAATCACCAAAGCCCAAAGACAGAAAGGAGATTATCAGTAGAACCCCCCATATAAATGCACGAAGGTGAACCAGGCCATCTCTGAGGCAAAGCAATGTCGTTTTTCATTGGAATTCAGGGCATTTTTCCCTTCTCAAACCTTCTCGCTAAATCAAATCAGACAACACTAAACACAGAAAGCATAGTAAGTCAGCAAACTTCAGTTCATTGTGAGAAACTGAACTAATTTTCAAAGATATTATTCTTGTGCTTGCTGTGCACTCATACACATACACAACTGTATACATCACACATAAGGTGTATGAAATACTATTTTTACATTTTCTAAAAAAAAAAAAAGTATTAGCTTTTTGTGGTCATTGTAATGGCTTTTGGAAGGAGGTTATTGAAATTAAGTAAATCTCTCAGGAATGGATGAATATTTGTGTATTTTGCCGACTCTGTGTGAACCTACTATATAAAAAGCAGAACTGTATATGAATTAGTTACATGTTATAAATTAGGCAGAACTATATACAAATTAATCATACAAGTGAAGTACTTATTCACCTTCCAGACCTCATCCATTTCCAACTACTATAATGATGAACAGATCGATCATGGAACAGAACTGAGTAGATACTCTAAATCCATCTAGCTTCAGCATCTGGAACTGAAGTCAGTGAGTTAATAAATGAGCTGTTTTCGGGAGAAGATGAATGTGCCCAGAATCTCAAAAACATTGAGCAGGTGCTAAGTGTAACTGGATAAGACAAAGCAAAACCCAGTTCCAAAAACTGAAATATTTTCGGGGCATTAGTAAAATTCTCTGCATTTTCATCATTTCCTCATGCAATGTAGATGTAAAGTGGATCAAAAGAAAGAGCCTAAAAATTTAGTAAATAATAATGCAAATGTTTTGACTAGGTTGCTGCCCTCTGGGTACTCTGCCCATGTACAGCATTCTATGTAGCTTTTTGTTTGTTGGGTTTTTTTGGGAGGAGGAGTGGGAGCATGGCAACAACAATCATTCAAAATCTCTGTAAATTCAAAATCTCTTTACTACTGATTCTGCCATCTCAGCCCCTTCTGAGGGCACACCTGCTATCATATGCTCTTTACATCTATGAAATGATGACACTAGGTGTGTTAGCATTTGTGTTAGGAATATAGGAGTTTGCAATAACTCCAATTTACTAAAGTCATTAAGCACATTATTATTCCTTAAAATTCAGAAACCTTTTTGCTTAAATGGAGAAGAAAGTATGAAGGAAGGCAGGAAGAAGGGACAGAGGGCAGGAAGGAGGGAAAAAGGAAATAGATCAGACACAGACGCATATTTTCGCTTTTGTAACCTCATATCCAAATTGTGCTGATTTGTAACAAGCTGTCATCTAGATGTTAATTTGCCTACTGTTTTACTGGTGACATTTGCTACCAGAGGAGAGAGCTGAAGAAATTTTACTAATAGCATAGTTTTACCTAAAGTTGAGTGAAAAAGTTGAGGTTTTTCATGATGGAATACCTGCAGATGGGTGTAGAACTCCCTGTGCATCCATTTTCACTTGTAATCTATGTCTTTGTTAAGGGTATATTTTGTTTTGCTTTTCTTACAGTGATTTTCTTTTCAAAGCCAATAAAAAGAAAACAATTTGTTAATGTTGTCTATCTCAGGAGCCAAACATACCCATTGATCTAAGCTGATCCAGATAGTTTATGTTGTAGTATTTATGAAGCAGGAACTATTACTTTTACTTTATTTGAAAATTTGAAAAATTACAGAATTTTACTTAATTTAAGTCTTTTTTTTTCCACACACAATTTTTTCACAGTCATAAGTATATTATTGTCCTACCTATGGCACAAAGGAGAAACCAGGTTTTCTGTCTCTAGATTTGGCATTTAATTTGAACAATTAAATCCATTGCTAACATGATCTAATAAATCTAGTGATCTAGACTTAGTTGCAGCCATCTAAAACCAATAGGAATTTATTTTAAAAGACTATCAGTAAAAAGTTCTGGGAAGAAGAAGAGTTATAATTCCTAAACAAGGAGAAAAATCAGAGTCAGTGGCAATAAGCCTCTTTCCAGGCTAATAACAACATAACAGCTTGAACATCTCCGTTTAGCAGCAGGTGTTCCAGCAAGAAGTGACATTTATTTGGGAACACATGAGCCAAGGGAACGATGCTGCTAGGAACAAGACATAAAAAAAACTTATTAGAAAATAGGAGTTTATTCATACTGCAGATGAAGACAAAAATGTATAGATGCTAATTGCTTTTCTACATTATAGAAAATGTTACAGATTAGGTAAGCCCTAACATAATGTCATTTCCTAATGGATGAACTCAACAGAATCAAACCTGTGATACAGAGATATGAACTAAACTTTGCCTTCCAAAGAAAATTTAAAAACAAACACGTACCATTGAGTGGGAAAAGAACAGCCTATAAAGCAATGTAAACTGCCGCTAATGCAACTGCAATTCATCTTGTCCTACCCATTCTGCTGTTTGACTCCTCTCCAGCAGCAGAAGAAAATGCCTGTCAGGACTGTCCCTGGCTGCTTAGCAGATCTGAAGTGATGCAGTTTTACCAGAGGGGACAAGCCCATCAAACAAGAAGGGGAAGCTCCCTTTCACTGTGAAACTGCATTATGTAGTGCCAAAAACCTCAAGCAGTAATTATTTCCATATTGCCATTGCAATTTAGGTGAGGGTTTAATTTTCCAGTCAGTATTTTGTCCCTTATTTTGTCCCCTTAGTGATGGCCGTCTACTGAAAGATTAGTAAGTAAATCAGAAACAGGTGGAAACAATCTATTCTTTGCATAGTATCATACTTTACAGCTTAGAAGATGTAAGGCAGGCTACAGAGATATCAGCTAAAAATAATAGAGAAAAGCCTTCATATCAGTGACAGAAGTATGTGTGATGAAAGTTTTTTCTCCAGATAATGCAAAAGGAGGTCCACCTGGCACTCTGCAAGATGTTGCCAATTGCATTGATTTTAAAATCTCATTTATAAATAAAAGTTTGCCTTCACATTTTTGCAATATTAATTAAGTTTTTTTCCGAGGAAAGTGAGAGAAAGTCCAAATGAATACAAAGCTCATCATGGCTTTCTCATGATGCTCAAAACTCATTATGAGACAGAAAGCATTTCTTTTTAGCAGGGAGGATGACTGGTCTTTGCAACAAACTATTAGAGAAAATGAAGGATTTTCAATGCCTTCAAGTCATTTTGGTTCCATTCTGAAAGAAACGTTTTGTCCAAACACATATCAGAAGAGTCAATAATAAACTAAATTGGTCACATATTGTAGCTTATGCTATACAAGAAACAAATTAAATTACCTAGTGGTCTCTCATTGCCTGAGTGTCTGAAGGTCTGTTAATGAATGACACAGAAAGATTTAAAAGTTCAGAAGAGGAATTTATCAACTACAGACAGATAAACAGGCATAGAGATTGCTACCTTTTGGTTATTCTAAAAATGTGCCTGATTTTCCTTGGCACAAATTCTTCCCATGCTGCCCAATCTGATATTGTGCATTGTTGTTGTGCGTGTGATCTCTGAAATTAGAACAGAAATACAAAAACATATCAACATCAGACAGCGAGGGCGCATCCTTCCATGCCTTCAGATAACAGTTTGTGCAGCCTTGATTTCAAAAAGAATGGCATTTTAAGATGGGAAGTAATTAATATCTTATGGATGAAGTTACAAGTGAGGCTCATAAAACTGGCTGGTGAGTTTCTCTTCTCCATTAAACTTCTGCACTGTTTTACATGGATTACTATTAATGACTCAGTGCATTCTAAAATGATCAGCATTTTAGTTAATATAATTATTCCAGAATTTTTACTTCATCGGGTATTTTTTCTATACTTGAATGTCACACTTTTGTAGGCTGTTTTTAAGAAATGTTATTCCTATGTTTCTTCCACAGTATTCTTTCATATCTACCATAAGTTTTAGATAAATAATAGTTGTTCATAAATCTTTATATTTCAGAATAATTAATTGTAGTGTTCAGAATAAATAATTGCAGTGTTTATTATTAGCCAATTATTATTATAGCCAATAGAAATGTGAATACCTGTTACTTAAGGGAAAGACTAGATATAATTAGAGAACACAAACAACATGAATAACAGAGTCTTAGTGAGGGAGAGGGGTTATGTGGAATCCTGACTCCTCGATCTCTTCAGATTGTGAAAAGAACTTGGTTCTACCATTGTTAAATTTCCCATTTTTAGACTCTTCTGTAAATTGGAGGAGATTTATAGATCAAATTATAAAACGGTTTGCCTAAATTTAAGTTCATTCGATTTATATTTTTAGGAAATGGAATTAGGAATGCCTGTAAATGATATTGTAATAGTGGGGGAAAAAAAATCAGCTAACAGAGCTAACGTAAAATGCAAGCTTTTTTTTGCTGGCAAAAACTATTCAGTTGCTACAGATTATGGAGCTGCAAGTAAAAGTGGTACTGTACTAGCAGCACAAAATTCTAGTAATATGTCTGGTTTTACAAATTCCTAGATGTATGTAATTTAATTTATATTTATTTATTATTTCATGTCTTTATTTAAATTCATAAAATACATTTTAATTTCTTCTTGCTGCTACCATCTGCTTCACCATTGATCAGAACAATAATGTTCAAAGGAAGTTGGAAAAATAACCTGTCTGCTCATTCCCTGGCTTCA
Source organism: Charadrius vociferus (assembly GCF_000708025.1). Taxonomy (NCBI): domain Eukaryota; kingdom Metazoa; phylum Chordata; class Aves; order Charadriiformes; family Charadriidae; genus Charadrius; species Charadrius vociferus. The sequence goes on from NW_009649293.1 coordinate 3,170,661, forward strand.
CTACAGGGACTTAGGCAGATGTACCTACTATAGTTGTAGCTGTAACTATAATTTATCTATCTATTTAGACTTTTCTATAATTTGTTAAAGATTAATACTTTTTAATGTATGTCCTGAAAAAAACCCTATATTCCATAGAAATTAACTGTTCTATAATCAATGTCTAAGCAAAATCAGATGAATAAAGAAGGAAAAAAAAAAAAAAAAAGGCAGACCCATTGCATTAGAATTTACACATCCTCTATTCTGGAGACCAAAATCAACCCAGAAGCTGTTAACCATTAAGAAAAATTGCTTTTTGTTGTCAGTCAGTTCTTTTAATTGAGTCTGTATGGAGAACAGGGCACCTTGGTTGCTTATATTAGGAATCTAAAGTTGGGTGATGTTAATGTCCAATATGTTTTCTGTTATTTTTATGAAATTTTTATATCATATTATTATTGCTACTATATTATATTTCATATATATTTATATTTCATATATTATAATCCTTATATATATTTATAAGTTACAACATTTATTTTATTGCATTATATTTATTATTTTTATATTTATATTATAGCATGAGGTGATGTTGATGTTCAACATATTTCATATTATTTTTATGAAATGCTTGTACACCAACGCACACAGCACAGGGAATAAGCAGGAGAAACTAGAGAGCTGTGTGCAGTCGCAGGGCCATAGTTTCATTGCAATTATAGACACATTGTGGGATAGCTTGCATGACTGGAGTGCTGTCATAGATGGCTACGTACTTTTTGGGAAACACAGGTCAGCAAGGCGAGGTGGTGGAGCTACTTTTTATGTGAGAGAGCAACTGGAATGTATCAAGCTCTGCCTACAGGTGAAGGAATATCAAATCAAGAGCTTATGGGTAAGAATAAAGGGGCAGCCTAATGTGGGTGTCACTGTTGTGCGTGTTTACTACAGGCCACCTGATCAAGAAGAAGAAGTTGATGGGACTTCTACAGACCACTGGGGATAGCCTCATGATCACAGGCCCTGGTTCTCATGGAGGACTTCAACCGCCCTGATATTTGCTGGAAAAGAAACAGAGCCACGCACACTCAGTCCAGGAGGTTTCTGCAGAGCATTGATGCTAACTTTTTGACACAGATGGTAGAGGAGCCAAAGAGGAGAGGTGTGCTGCTAGACTTTGTACTAACAAGGACTGGTTGGGGATGTGAAGGTTGAGGGCAGCCTTGACTGCAGTGACTCTGCAATAGTGGAATTGAGGATCCTGAGTGGAAGAAGCATGGCAATAAGTAGGATTACAACCCTGGACTTCAGGAGACCTGTCTTTGGCCTCTTCAAGGACCATCTTGGAGGAATCCCATGGTTTAGGGCTCTAAAAGGTAGGGGGGGTCCAAGAGAGCTGGTTAATATTCAAACACCACTTCCTACAAGCTCAACATCGGTGCATCCCTATGAGTAAGAAACCAAGCAAAGGAGGTGGGAGAACTGCATGGATGAGCAAGGAGATTCTGGAAAAAACAAAACAGAAAGGAAGTTTACAGAATGTGGAAAAAAGGACTGGACACTTGGGAGGAATATAGGAGTTCTGATAGAGTATGCAGGGATGCAATGAAGATGTCTAAGGCCCACTTGGAATTAAATGTGTCAAGGCATGTCAAGGACAACAAGAAGTGCTTCTTCAAGTACATCAGGAGCAAAAGGAAGACTAGGGAAAATGTTGGCCCATTACCAAATGAGGTTGGTGCCCTGGTGATGGAGGATACAGAGAAAGTGGACTTACTCAATGCCTTCTTTGCTTCAGTCTTTGCTGCTAAGGCTGACCCCCAGGAATCCCAGTCCCTGAAGTTAAGAGAAAAAGTCTGGAGAAAGAAAGACCTTCCCTTGATCAAAGGGGATTGGGTTAGAGATCATTTAGGCAAACTTGACACCCACAAATCCATGGGGCCCAATGAGATGCACGCACAAGTGCTGAGGGAGCTAGCAGATGTTATTGCAAAGCCGCTCTCCATCATCTTTGAAAGGTCGTGGAGAACAGGAGAGGTGCTTGAGGACTGGAGGAAAGCCGATGTCACGTCAGTCTTCAAAAAGGGCAAGAAGGATGACCTAGGAAACTGCAGGACAGTCAGCCTCACCTCCATCCCTGGAAGAGTGATGGAACATCTCATTCTGGATGTCTTCTCTAAGCTTATGGAGTAAAAGAAGGTTATCAGGAGTGGTCACCATGGATTCACTAAGCATAAATCACAATTGACCGGAAAGCCGATGTCACGTCAGTCTTCAAAAAGGGCAAGAAGGATGACCTAGGAAACTGCAGGACAGTCAGCCTCACCTCCATCCCTGGAAGAGTGATGGAACATCTCATTCTGGATGTCTTCTCTAAGCTTATGGAGTAAAAGAAGGTTATCAGGAGTGGTCACCATGGATTCACTAAGCATAAATCACAATTGACCAATCTGATAGCCTTCTATGATAGTGTGACTGGCTGGGGAGATGAGGGCAGAGCAGTGCACATTGTCTACCTTGACTTCAGCAAGGCTTTCGACGTCATCTCCCATAACATCCTCATAGGTAAACTTGGGAAGTGTGGATTAGATGAGTGGACAGTGAGGTGTACTGAGAACTGGCTGAATGGCGGAGCTCAGACGGTTGCGATCAGTGGCTCAGAGTCTAGTTGGAGGCCTGTAACTAGTGGTATTCCCCAGGGGTCAGTACTGAGTCCAGTCTTATTCACCATATTCATCAACGACCTGGATGAGGGGACAGAGTGTACCTTCGCAAGCTTTCTGATGGCACAAAACTGGGAGGAGTGGCTGACACACCAGAAGGCTGTGTTGCCATTCAGCGAGACCTGGACAGGCTGGAGAGTTGAGAGGAGAGGAACCTAATTAAGTTCAACAAAGGCAAGTGTAGGGTCCTGCACCTAGGGAGGAATAATCCCATGCATCAGTAGAGGTTAGGGCTTGACCTGCTGGAAAGCAGGTCTGAAGAGAGGGACCTGGGAGTCCTGGTGAACAAGTTGACCATGAGCCAGCAATGTGCCCTTGTGGCCAAGAAGACCAATGGTCTCCTGGGGTGCATTAAAAAGACTGTGGCCAGCAGGTCGAGGGAGGTTATCCTGCCCCTCTACTCTGCCTCAGTAAGGCCACATCTGGAGTACTGTGTCCAGGGCTCCCCAGTTCAAGAAAGAAAAGGAACTACTGGAGAAAGTCCAGCAGAGGGCTACAAAGATGATCAAGGGAGTGGAGCATCTCTCTTATGAGGAGAGATTGAGAGACCTGGATCTGGGTCTGTTTAGCCTGGAGAAGACTGAGAGGGGATCTCATTGATGCTTATAAATATCTAAAGGACAGGTGTCAAGATGATGGGGCCAGACTCTTTTCAGTGGTGTGCATGAACAGGACAAGGGCCGATGGACAGAAACTGGAACACAGGAAATTCCATCTTGACATGAGGAAAACCTTCTTTACTTTGAGGGTGACAGAGCTCTGGAACAGGCTGCCCAGAGAGGTTGTGGAGTCTCATTCTCTGGAGATACTTAAAACCTACCTGGATGCATTCCTGTGCAACCTGCTTTAGGTGAACCTGCTTTGGCAGGGGGGTTGGACTAGATGATCTCTATAGAGGTCTCTTCCAACCCCTACCATTCTGGGACCGTTCTGTGAAATTCCACACCAGGACCCTACAGAAACCGGTATATTTTATTATAGAGTTGCTGCTAACATCAGGAAGTCATTCAGTTTTGTTTTACTTTTTGCTCTCAGAATAGAATAATGTAGATTGGAAGTCACCTCGAGATCATCTAGTCCAACTCCTCACTCACAAAAGTAATGTAGCACAGGTTACTAGAGCTCTGTCCAGTCAATTTTTGAGTGTGTCTAGGGGTGGGGAGTCCACAGCCTGTCTGTGTCCTTGTTCTGGTGTTTTGTTATCTTCATAGTTAAAACATAAAGATAAAAATCCCAAACTAATATCTAATTTGAACTTCCCCTTCTGCAACATGTGCCTTTTACTTTTACTATGTATCTTTGAGTCTGGCTTTGTCTTCTCTACAACTGCCCATTAGATAGTGGTAGACAACAGTAAGATTCTGCCTTATCTTCAAGTAGAAAAAAAAAAACAAAACCCACAGAGTTTGTCCTTGTCCTTTTTGTTCTCCTGTCCCTGTCCTTGTCAGTGGCTCTCAACTGGGTTCCAGTAAGTCAATGTCTTTCTTTTACCATGGAGCTGGACACAGTACTCTAGATGTAGTTTCCTGAAAGTGCCAAATAGAGGGGAATAGTCACTGGCTACCCTTGCTAACAGCTCAGTGTACAGTTGGCCTTCTTTGCTGTAAGGGTGCACAGCCAGCTCGTGTTCAGCTTGTTGGTGAAAACTGCCAGGTCCTTTTCTGCAAATCTGCTTTCCAGCTAATCAGTGTCCAGCCTCTACTGTCACTTGGGTTTACTCCATTCCAGATGCAGGACATTGCATTTTCTTTTGTTGAACTTAAGGAAGTCACCTCTAGCTTGCTGAGGTCCTTCTAAATAGCAGTCCTGACCTCCAGCACACTGACTGTTCACCTTAAGTTTTGGAGAGTGCATTGTGTCCAGTCATCTATATTGTTAATAAAGACACTGTCAGTGTTGGCTCCGGTAACAACCACTGAAGACCACCCCTAGTAACTGTCTTCACAGTCAATTTTTCACATGCATCATTCTTCCTCTCTTCACCAACTAGCTATCATCAAAAGCTATCAGGTTGTTCAAACACAAGTTATCCTCGTTAAATCATGCTGGTTGTCCACAGTAATTCATGTACTGGTTTGTGGCTTGTCATGTACCTTGTCATTCAGATATTGGGTTGTGTCTTCCCTTTGGATTTGTTTTACAGTCTTTCCAGGAACCAAGTTGAATCTGACCAGCCTGCAGTTCCCTAGATCTTCTTTTTTGCCTTTCTTGAAAACAAACATGAGATTTACAAGCAGTCACCAGGAACCTCCTCTGATTGCCATGTACTTTCAAAGTTAATTGCGAGTTGCTCAGCATCATCAACACCCTCAGATATATCCCATCTGGTCCCATGCACTTATTTATGTGAAATGTCCTCAAATGATTGCTAATTTCATCTTTCTCTATTGTGATTAAATGCTTCACTTTCACAGATTCTACCACTAGTCTAAGGGACATGAGGCCAGAATTTACCAGTAAAAGTGGAGGAAAAACCCCACATTGAATATACCAGGCTTTTTGTGTATTTTATCACTGGGTATCTGACCCCAATGAGCAGTGGGACTACATTGTCTTTATCTTTCCCTTTACTTACAATGTACTATAGAAACCCTCATTGTCCCTCACATCCTGTGGGAGTAGCAATTCTGAAATTTGTCTTTCCTTACTCCATCCCTACATGCTCAGGCAATGTCTCTGTATTCCTCCCTGCTAGCTAATCCCTCCTTCTACTTTCTACATACTTCCTTTTTGTATTTGAGCTCAGTCAGGAGCTAGTTGTTCATCAGTGTTGGCCTTCTGCCATGGCTGTAACTCCCTGTAAGTTGAAAAAGACTTGTCGTGCTTTAGGAAGTCATTTTGAATATTAAGTAGTTCTCCTGGGCCTCTTTGCCCTTCAGGGAAGTCTTCTACAGGATCCTGCCAAGCAGGTCCTTAACAACTCAATATCTGTTCTCCTCAAGTCCAGGTCTGTAATTCTAGTATTAGTCTTGCTCACTTCTCTCAGAGTTTTAAACTTCACAGTCTCAAGGTTTCTGCTGCCAAGGCTGCATTCAGCCTTCACAGCTCTGACTGATTCTTCCTAATTTATAAGTAACCAGGGGATAGTTGGTTGGTTGGTTGGTCCCTTGTGTCATTAACATACTCCAGAAATCTGAATCAGGCAGCCATGTTGCCCTTTCAAAAATTAGCAGTGTCATTAAAGTGTCCCATCAGTACCGGTGCCTGTAATCATGAGTCTTCCTCCAGTTGTAACAAGGTTTGTCTACTTTCTCTTCTTGATCAGTCAGTCCATTACACCTAGCATGAAGTCAACTGTTTTCATCTGCTTTTTAATCCTTCGCCATAAGCTCTCAGCTGACTCTTCACTTGTCTGTACACATTCAAACCACTCCTTTGTCTAGAGTGTAACCCCTCCATCCCATCTTCCCTAACCTTCCTAAAGAGCCTTAATCGAGCCATGGAAATCTCCATCCATTCTACTCCACAATTTTTTTTTAATCTCAAAAAGATCATAGCTCTGCAACTGTGCACAGGATTCTACTTTTTTCTTGTTGTTTCTCAGGCTGCATGAGTTTGCATACAGATACTTGTGATGGTCCCTTTGTCGTGAATTTTTCACAGCAGGATTAGTAGAAGTTTCTGCATTATGCTGAGCCGAGGAGTACTTTCTTACTTTTTTTCTCCATGTCTCTTCGGGCTACCATTAACATCCTCAGATGACCCTAGTTTAAAGCCCTCCTCACTAGGTTAGCGAGCCTGTTGGCAAGAAAAGGTTTTACCTTACTTTGCATATTCCCTGTGCCTTTTTCTTCCCAGAAGTCCCTATTTTTCAGAAATGATTCTTTGGTCTTAAAAGACAAAGTCCTGCTTCAGCACCAGCGATGCAGCCAGGGTTTTACTGTAGGACCGTGTTACTCAAGCTTTTGCCTTTTACCCGCAAGATCAAAAACACTGCCTGCATTCTCATGCTCTTCATCCTCACCCTGAGGGCCTCAGTATCATTCATGATACACTAAAGGTCTCCCCAATACCATCATTTGTCTCCACTTGGATGAGAAACAAGGGATAATAGCCTGCAGACTTCATGAGTCTCAGCAGTTTCTCTGCAACATTCCAGACCTGAGCCGCTAGCAAGCAACAAATAAGCCAAGACAACAAATCAGTTGTTTTTCCATCCCCTGCAGAGGTTAGTCTCCAACCGCCAGCAGCCACTGCTTCCATTTGGGGCAAACTGATTACACAAAAATGCTATTGCTATGTATAGATATAGGTATGCACTATTTTTAACTATCGTGACATTCTTAGCAAAGAGAATAGGAAATCAGGAGTCACGGCCCATTATTTAGAATGTAGAGCTTTCAGATTTCAGAGCTTTCTCCTTTTACTTAAATGTCTCTTACTGTACATTTCTGAGGAGACAAAACACTTAGGAAGTAGTATTGAGCTGTGGGAACTTCCCCTTCTTGTTTAAGTTAAGTTAATTGATTGCTGTTGGACAGCTGCTAGTGCTGCTAGCTCCTCTTAGTGAGCTGAATTGATTGCTGTGTCTCCTAGTAGGTAGCACAAGATAAGTTTCCACTTCACAGAAAACACTACAATAATTTGACTCTTTTATTGGAAGTCCTTGCAGAGAGTCTATGGAATGAAAGGCTCAGAGGAAGAATTATCCTCTCATCCTTCCTTGAAACAATCCTTCAGGTCAGGGAAGTAGGTTGGAAGCAGCATAGGGACATTTTTATGCTCAGGCATATGCTGCATCTGTTTAGTGAGGGGAATAACTTTTATGTACTCCTTTAATTCTTTCAATAGGGACTTAAATATTGTTGAAGGCAGCATATTGCAGTGTTGTCCAGTAAAGATGTCCCAACTGGGAAAAATACTTTTTATTGTGCTATTGACCTATTCCCTCTTGCATTTGTCCAGAAGATTTCTGTTACAGCTTCAGACAGAGGGAAATTATTTTCCAGTTTAGCACTAGTTAAAGTTCTGGGCAAAGTTTTAATCCCATCTATATCTGCTTCCATTCTCATTCTTGAACATCCATGACTAGTTCTTGATTTCCACTAATTCCTGAACTTGTTCAAAGAAATGAAATTAAATGGATGTCATGGCTAAGACCAAGGGGATCCCTTCTCTCTCTCTCTGTCTCCCCCCTCTACTCATCCCCTAAATCTCTCTCTCTCTTGTTCACCCTCTCTCACACATTATAGTAGCATTAATCATTCATATGCCAAAAAAAGACTTCAGAGAAGTGTGTAACATGAGCAAGAAATCTTATATTTATATTTTTTTCTGACTTTTAAAGTTTCTAATCTTTAAAATTTTCAGAATAAAAAAGGTATGGTCACTTCAGCTTTTGTCTCCTACTCAAAAAAAAAAAAAACAGAAAAAAAACAAACCAAACTTTGGAAAGTAAGTAAGTATGGGAAAGTTATCGAGTGAGGTCATAAGACCTAAAAGAAGAAATATTAAGCTAAAACAATAATAACTTCTCATTTTAAAAAAAATAATCTAACGAAGGTAGTTCCAGAAAGTAGTTTGATTAATCTAGATAGAGAAAAGTTTTCAGGGAAAAAACTTGAGATGTTTTTGAGATTATTTTTCAGTGCTCTTCAAAATTTTACTTTTAGTAGTTATGGAGATATATATATATGTGGAAGGTCTGCTACTCAGAGATGTGGAAATTTAAATACTTGGCCAAACTACTCTTATGTAAAGATCCAAATACAAAATTAAAGCATTAGCAAATTTATTTTAGGAAGTCCCAGTATTATTTTTCTGTGTTGAACCTCCTTCTGTGTTAGTGCTTTATTCATTACTAGTTTGAACTAGAAAAAGACAATAAAAACATAAAGGAAAAATATAGCTTTTGAATATCTATAACAAACGTGTGATGAAATTAAACACGTATGCAGAGTGTATCCTTGATATTATATTTACGGATTCTGGACTATTGGTATCAGTGGGAGCTTTGCTGCAGGTTGAGAGACGTATATGGCCCATTGTATTAGAGTGATAGGAGGAACAGCCAAAACACTATTTAAGCACAGGAGGGTTTGCTTGTTATCTGAAATGAAACAGCAACGTATACAGGAATTAAGTCTACAAAATAAATAGATAAAAAAAAATGTGTAACACTTTTCTGTCATTCTAAAAATGAATAAAACCTAATTTCCTCTAGGACATTGGTTTTGGTTTTTTGTTGTTGTTGTTGTTGTTGTTGTTTTTGTGTCCTCCTCATCCCCCTCCTCCAATCCCTACTTTAATATGTATTTAAAAAAAAATAAAATGGCAAACTATTGAGAGGACTAAGGAAAGAACGCCTTCCTTGTGTTCTCTACCTCTGGTAGCCAGCATAGAGGAAGGTATAATTTAGCCATTCCTCTGACTAGAGTAAATTCCTTATTATTTTGTAATAAGCAACGAGGTATGCAAGCTAAAAATTGCATCCACGTGCTGCAATATTAGAACCAGTTAAAGGCCGCAAAGGTTGTCTGGAGAAATTTCTTTTGGTTAAGAGGTGAGAAATGGATCCAGATTACACACTGCATTATTTTAATTAAGGAAAGGATGCAGACAGGAAAGTATCTACAATCTATAGCCATCAATTATTAAGGAACAGTTCATAGTTGCCCTGTCCCTGGGTGGAGTTGAGAAACAAATTAATTGTTTGCTTGCACAAAGATCTCAGAAGACAGACACAAGTTGCTTTTTTCACTTTGGAGCTTACCCACTCTCTGTTCTGTTACATATCCAGACTTCACTTTCCCCATTCTCAGCTGAGTTTTACAAGGGGAAGGATTAGTGGACCTGTCAGTAATTGGTCCCTGACCTTTCTCTTTCCCCGGCATCCCAATTCCAGAGGACCAGGCCAAGACACCCCTATTATTTTTTTTTTTTTTCCTGCCTGCCTCAGGACAGAACTGTACTTATTTTTCAGAAAATTTGCAGCATTCTGAAGAATTGTTTCTCAAGAAAAAAAGATAATTAAGACAGATATCAGAAATCCACCAGATGTAGACCCTGGGAAGTGTCCCTGTGGTGAAAAGTCTGCTGGTAGAAAAGATTGAACAGCATCCAAAATAAGCCAGCTGCTGAAAAATATGGATAGTCACAGAGACAGGAAGAGGGCTTGACCAGGGTAGATGTAGGTTACAGTAATTCACTGCCAAGAGCTGGGCCTCATAACTAAAATGTCAAGTTATTGCAGATAGCCCTGTTATGGGAAATTGTAGTAAACTTTTTTAGAAGACATATGGAAATGAAAGAAATGTTAATAGATTCATCTAGCTTGGGGGAAGTCGTGTTTCTGGTTTGTTATGTCATTCTGTCCACCTTTCTCACAGCTCTCCTCCTCTCACAGTTTCTGCCTTCAGGCCACGAAGTCTATAAACAGAAACAAGGTCATCAGTAAAACACAATTTAGCTCTTCTGAGAGCCTGATAATTAGTGTTTACAATATTGAAACATAACTGGCTGAATTTGTTGTTGGCAGTGTATTCTGAGTTGACTACAACAAAGTCAGCTTCATCTGGCACCTTGCTGAAAATCCATCATTCTGGGTGAGTAAATGCTAGTACTCCTGCATTGTTATTAGCTAAAAGGAATCAGTGACTCCTAGGCAAAATACATATTTTAAAAAAATGAAAATCCCTTTCTTGCTGTCTTCTCTGACTGAAAGGAGCTGTTATGGACTGACCATAACTCCCCATTTCCTATCCCCTTTGCATCACTCAGCACAGGGCGGTGGGGGGAACACCTGTGACAGTAATTGACAGCTGATCTCTCTGTCCTTATCTCAACCCATGAGCTTTTTCATCTTATTTTCTGCCCCTGTCCCATTGAGGAGTGGGAGTCAGAGAGCGGTTGGGTGGGCATCTGGCAGCCAGCCAAGGTCATAAATAACATTGTATTGCTAGGTATGCACTATATAAATCAGTATATACATGAATAGGCTTAATTGACAAAGTTTCCACCCCAAACCGAAATGCAAAGATACTTGAGAAATTTTATGGTGAATTCTGAAGACTTTAGTGAGAATAGATTTAAACAGAGAGTGTGAAAGGAAGAGAAAGGAGAGTGAAAAACAGAAATATAAATCTGGAAAAAAACAGGAGCAGGCTCCAGCACAGCTCCAAAGCACTATGATAAAAGCCAAAGTATGGCATCTGGGGGTAGCATGTTTGCTAAAGTAAAGCAGGAAAGCTGTTCTTACTTCTTTGATTCCTCTTTCGGTAGTTATACATATCAAAATCACCTGACTTTACTGTCATGAATTTCAGCTTCTATTGGGAACAATCTGCAAAATTCACTATTTTGCCTAGCCACTTAGGCCAAAAGAGAGAAAATTCAAGCAACATCATCAGCATAGTTGGTGTTCAATATTCTTACTTTTGCACACAGATATGGTAAAGATTGTTTCTTAGAAAATATTTACAGAGTTCTTGATATTATTCTTAAATTCCTAAGTTTTTATTTTCCCTCAGTAACTGAATCAGAATGAGTTCAGGGTTTTGACTCCATGAATTTAGTTTCACGTTTTTCCCCATGCTGCATTACTTTTCAAGAAGAGAAATTTTCTTCAAGTCATTCAGTTCCATAAAAGACACATTGTTATCACTACCATTTCCTTTGAATCAGATGAGGGCCAACATATAACAATGTTGTAACTCACTTTTCATATAATGTCACTGTACTTTATCAATTGTTCTCTTAAAATGTACCAGTATCAATTTCAGAAATAAAAAATAAGGTGGGAAACCAACTAAGGTCTTCTTGAGGAATGTCAATAAACATTCAGAGATATGGGTAGAGAAGCTTCCAATTCTAACTGTAGCTATTCTGAAGGGGAAAAAGAAAAAAAACACTCAGTTCTTTACTTCCATCTTTACTATAACAAGATGTGCAAAGCAAGAGTTCTAGGCTGGTGTTATATCAGCATCAGAAACAATGGGTTTCACAGAAAGAAAAAAAAAAAAGATGAATCTACGGAACAAGAAGTTGCTGCTTTTGGGGTTTTTTAATATATTTTTGTTTGCTTGGGCATCTTAACTATCAGTGTTTTCTGCTATTAGCACTGAAATAAGCGTGTAATTTAAAATGCATACTATAGTTTAGTTTAAAACAACACTGAACACTTAATTTTTACTAGGATATGTTTTCTGCATATCAATTTCCCAAGAAACTTTAATTTTGACTGAAAAGGTTTTCAGGTGGTGCCATCGTTGAACTGCAATTCAGTTCCCTTGCTAATGCTTCTTTCTTACGACTCCCTTCCCCCCATCTATCAGTCACAGAGCTCTGTTCTGCGTTTATGAGAAAGAAAATATATTTTATCCTCAGAGGCTTTGCTCTTCCCAAGTGACTGATAATCACAAGCAAATTCTTCCTCTTTTCCCGCTGAAAGCACTGTTTGGTGGCAAAACTATGGAGATTATACTTTCATGTTGAAAAAATTGTCTTCCAGACTTGAAAATGAATTAACTACAATCTAGGATTTTATCATGTAGGGCCAGGAGTCTTTCAATAAAGTGTCTCTGAAGCGCTAGAAACCCACGTGTACTTTGAAAAGCTAAACCTAAAACTTGAGAAAGCAGAAAAATATATCTGTCAAAACAACACCTCAAATATGGGTAGAAAACATTCACAGTTGGCCTGATGAGATCCCAGTCAAGGCATATTAGGCAAAAGTCCATAGTAGTCAGAAAGACATAATACAAAAACCTCACACAACCTTAATAATAAGTGATAAAACATATTCAAATCCCATTCTAGCCTCTTTATGATAATACAGAGCCCTTAGTGTTCCTCCTGTACTGTTACCTCTGCTTGCCCAAGGTTGCTGCCTGCATACTGTGACTTCTACTAGAGACCCCAGCTACTATTTGCCTGCCTTTGATCAGTACATTATTTCTTCAGTACTTCAGTTTAATAATATTCAATCAACTTTCTGTTTCTACTGTAGATCCAGTTCTGGTTTATTTTGTGTTTCTTGGCTTTAATTTTTCTCCTGTGACCTTAGCATTGTTTTTTGTGAATATTTATTCCTGAGGGAATATTTTTGCCAGGGACACGTAAATAGACCTTATGGTCTAATAGTTTTTGGAAACTGCATCAGCCAGATAACTTGTTGTAGAACAAATTTGGTGAATTATTTTATTACTTACTGAAGAAAGGGAAATTTAAAAAAAAAAAATAATCTTATGTTGTGATGCTTTCTAAACTAACTTTCAGAAATGTTGAAATTAGTTATTTGGAGAGGAAGTTTCTTTATGTTTCATTTCAGTATATTTTTAAAAATTACTTATTCATGAAAATATAATTTTTGAAATTTCTTTATCTGAAAAATAAAACAGAATAGTTCATTTAAGACTCCCCCCGCACCTTAGCTATTGGCTCTATTATAGTGTAAAATCCTGGCCTTCATCTAAGAGACGACAGACTTCTTGATTTCTTTGGTACCAGAGAGAGGCACCTTATCTGGAAAATAGTTTCTAATTGCAGTTGTATTTATCAGTGATTTAGTTCCTGCATGTCTCATTCTTTATTATGACTCATAAGTCATACATTGTCATAAATAATGGCTTTTTTTTTTTTTTTTTCAGGAAAGCTCTGAAAATAGCTATTACAGGTAATCTATCTGGTGCAGCTGTGGAAATGACTAACATTCATCTGAGTTCCAGCTGAGAAAGTGGAGGGAACATTCACATGACTCCTATTCTAGCAGAGCTGAGGTAACACAAGCACTAGATCTTCAATATCTTCGGATCTTCAGTAAAGGGTCAGCTGTATGTCAATTCTGCTACTATGAAAGTCAGTATAAAATTTAACATTTACTTTAACCAGAGCAGACCTAGCTGAAGAGGTTTTTTTTGTTTTGATTTGGTTTTATTTTTAACCTGACCTATGCTGTTCAGTCAGAGATTTTATAAAAATGAAACTATGCTGCATTTGATGATGTCAGCAATAGGAAACAAACTCAAGTGTAGTACCAATCTTACAAGTCACCTATGTCCTTAGTGACTGATTTTGTTTCTGCTCTGCATGAGGGCAATAGGAAATTAGTATAAAAATCAACTCTAAAATTGGGTCACTCTCCAAAGAATAAGTTGAACCTTTCTACATGAACGTGAGAGAGGATGTGTGCACTCAATGTGAACAGCTGTTTTCAAAGGGCTAAAATCTTTAGATGTATGGGGGAATAAAAACCCTCTTACTGTATAGAAATAAATGTATCCTAAAAGGAAACTAAAACAATGTTGGAGATTTGAAAAAAAAAATGGAAAGAAGGAGGACCCAGGGAACTACAGACCAGTTAATCTCACATCGGTCCCTGGGAAGGTAATGAAGCGACTCGTTCTGGATGTCATCTACAAACATGTTGAGGAACAGGAAGTTATTGGAAGTGTTCAACGCGGATTTACCAAGGGTAAATCATGCTTGACCTATTTGATGGCCTTCTATGATGTTGTAACTGGTTGGCTGGATGAGGGGAGAGCTGTAGATGTCATCTACCTTGGCTTTAGCAAGGCTTTTGACACTGTCTCCCATAACATCCTCATTAGGAAGTTGAGGAAGTGTGGGTTAGATGAGGTGACAGTGAGGTGGATTGAAAGCTCGCGATGTGACAGAACTCAGAGCGTTGTGATCGGTGGCACAGAGTCTAGTTGGAGGCCTGTAACCAGTGGTGTCCCCCAGGGGTCGATACTCGGTCCAATTTTGTTTAATATTTTCATTAATGACCTGGATGAGGGGACAGAGTGTATCCTCAGCAAGTTCGCTGATGATACCAAACTGGGAGGGGTGGCTGACTCTGCAGCGGGCCGTGCTGCCGTCCAGCAGGACCTGGACAGGCTGAAAAGCTGGGCAGATAGGAACCTAATGAGGTTCAACATAAGCAAGTGCAGGGTCCTGCACCTGGGGAGGAAGAATGCTAAGCACCAGTATAGGTTAGGGGTGGACCTGCTGGGAAGCAGTTGTGAGGAGAAGGATCTGGGGGTCCTGGTAGACAGTAAATTATCCATGAGCCAGCAATGTGCCCTTGTCGCCAAAAAGGCCAATGGAGTCCTGGGCTGCATAGGGAAGAGAGCGTCCAGTAGGTCAAGGGAGGTCATTCTCCCCCTCTACCCAGCACTGGTGAGGCCACAACTGGAATACTGTGTCCAGTTTGGGGCTCCACAGTTCAAGAGGAACAGGGAACTGCTGGAGAGAGTCCAGCGAAGAGCAGCCAAGATGATTGAGGGATGGGAGCATCTCTCTTATAAGGAAAGGCTGAGAGAGCTGGGACTCTTTAGCCTGGAGAAGAGAAGGTTGAGGGGAGACCTTATTATTGCTTACAAATATCTAAAAGGTGGGCTGAAGGAGGATGAAGCCAGACTCTTTTCAGTGGTTCCCAGTGACAGGACGAGGGGCAATGGGCACAAGCTGGAACATAGGAAGTTCCGTTCCAACACACGGAAAAACTTCTTTACAGTTAGGGTGACAGAGCACTGGCAGAGGCTGCCCAGGGAGGTTGTGGAGTCTCCTTCTCTGGAGATTTTCAAAACCCACCTGGATGCAGTCCTGAGTAATGTGCTCTAGGTAATCCTGCTTTAGCAGGGGAGTTGGACTAGATGATCTCTAGAGGTCCCTTCCAATTCTGAAGATTCTGTGATTCTGTGATTATATGTGTGATCTCTTAAATCACAGTGATTTCAATTAAACAGCCTTAGGTGAAGCGCTGTTTAAACTGTTGTAATTTACTTGAGTCATGTATTAAGAACTTTTTTTAAAATAATATCAACAAAGACTGATCTGCTTAAATGCAAAACTAGGGATTGTTAAAAGAGGGGGTACTCTAAGCCATTAAAATATATCCATAATTACGGTATCAAAGGGCTTAGGGAAAAACGTCCATGGACCTCAGGGAGTTCCAACTCAAGAAGAAGAGAAGATTGGGATGGGGATTGCAAAGGGGCATCTGAGAATAAGCATGTGAGAAAAAAGGATCAAAGCTTGTGACAGTGTTACAGGTCAAAAGATTAAACTTGAGCACAATTTAAGAAAAGAGTTCAGATCTACATATGAAATTTAAAGTGGACTGCAGCTTCACCCAAGGGGTTTTTTGTTTGTTTGTTTGGGGTTTTTTTGCATTTGTAAAATAATTAAATTTCTTCTATAGTATCCTTTTTTCTTTCTCATTTATTCTGCCATCATTAGATCAATATGGTGGATAGCATGCAACATTAGATATGAAGAATGGAAGATGAAATGTAGTGGGAGTGTGCATGGAAAGATTACTTAGAGAACAGTTTTATTGAAAAAAAAGTGAATGTGCTAAGCTTACTAATTCAAACTACCAGCCCCTAACTTTAAGAGTCAGATTATTAGCAGATCTTTTTATATGTGGTTTACTGTGATTAAGTGGCTCTTAATCCACTACAAGAGAAATATATGCCAGAACTACAGGACATTAATTTAATCCATCCCTACCTCCCTGTATTCATAACCAGCATCAAACTAGAATGAGGAATTTTAACACTTAGAAGAAATAGACATTTCTTTTCACAGTATAAATAACCAAAGCATCTTTTTCTTGTGCCATAACATCTTGCTAGTTCCTTAGATTTCCTTATCAGGCTAGATCTGAAGACACAATGCAGCCAAATGACTGTCTGATCTATCTAATGATAACATCCTCTCTGTTATCGTGTATCAAAGACAGATGAGGTGTTTTTCAGTTATCTTCTCTTTCAATCCTCAGCTAATATGAAAGAACATCAGAGTTTATGATGATGTTAGCAAATTCAAAAGATAAGTTCTGACTTTATATGAAAGAAAAATGAGACATACAACAAAAGATTCTGCTGAAAATTCAATACCGAAATTTGACACTGATTTCACAAGAGATTGTATTTCTCTAATTCAAAGGACTTGTGATCACAAGTTTAAGTGTCCTATCAAGCATGTTCATATGGTGACAGAAATGAATGGTCAAATAACAGTTACTTTGTATCAGTATTTAAATAATAGACCTATATGGAAAACATTTCTCTCCTATAAAACTTTAAAACTGTTAGAATATTTATGAAACTTTGTGGATTAAGTAAGAAGAAAACAGGCAACTTCTCTTTTAAAGCACAATTTTGATCTAGTTAGAGCCTTTCTCAAAATAATTATTTTCTTGTAGACATTTGTCTTGTACTGCTGATACTCAAAGAATTCTCTTTCATTTTATGGGGAAGAGGACAATTAATAGAATAATACTAAAATTCTAACCAAATGTCATCATCCTCAAGCTTTGTGAGGAATTACAATCAGAACCTTGCTAATTCATATTTTCTTATGAAGGTATTTCTCTTTAGCTCAAACTAATAACAAAAGCATAACACTAATAAGCTATACGGTGTTACACATTCAACAATGCTTTTCTATTACTAATAAGCCTGAGTTTTGTTATCATGTAGAGAAGAAACACTAATGGAAGCTACTGGGACAGACAGGACACTTATTACAACTACTATTATTGAAAAGCATGCCACACTTCTCAATCTGGACCAAAAGTTTGGAAAATAGACCTTTATCAACACTTTATTAGTAATTAGCTAGTCAATTTTCTCTTGTCTTCAGCTACTGATCTGAAAGTAGGAAATACCGATCTTTAGTCCTCAGAGCATGTGAGATATGTCCTCAAGAAGGAAGAAAGTATCTCAGAAATAAAGCTCATATTAATTATTTCCATGTATTTCCTAACAAAAATAAGATAGGTGTCAAAATAGATTTTCTCCACCATTCACTGCATTTTATTAGAATACAGTCCCTATCTTCAACATTCTTAACACTGCAAACACATGAATGTTCCTGTATCACTTGCATGCAATGATAGAAATGAGTATTTAAAGGGCTGTAGTTGTCCAAAGCTCAGATCTTGAGGACAAATTATATAAACACTAAAACCTTCACAGAATTAATTTGAGTAGTTACTTTCTTCCCTAGCTATTTTTCTAACTGACAATACCAAGGAAAAGTGATTTCAGTGCGTTCTTACTTTTCATTCTACCTCTGAACTTTTATCATGTGGGTGCTCATTGCAGTCGAACTACCAAATTTTGCTCTTGCTTTTATAAAGCCTCTGAACATTGTCCTCGTTGCACAGTAATGGTGTGTTAATTTTTCAGATACAGCTTCTTCGATGCCATACTCACTGGGTATAGATTGCTTCAGGGACTCTTTGGATGTATATTCCTTTATCGAGTTAATGTCACCATTAGTTCTGATTGCCTCTTTAAGTGCCTTCTTGTGCTCTGCTCAGGGCATTACAGATTCTTATTGTTGTCTTCTTTTGGGCAATTTTACTTTAATGCTTTGTTTGTTTGCAGTCTCCCTGATTTGTACAGGAGCTTTTGCCTCAATTTTCCTTCAAAGTGGATTCCAGTTGTGTTATTAGGTGGAGTACAAAGTGGTTTTCCATCACTTCAGACAGTTTTATACGTGCTTAATGATGTTAGAGTTTCTGTTTCTAGAGATGTGACTTGACATATTTAGTGGTGGTTTAGTTATGCACACTATTCATTGACTTTGTTGGCTGAATTTTTTCAATTCCCTTCTGTGTATTTGGTGTTTCTTGTAATATTATTCAGAGTTATGACCAGTTGCAGCTGTGTGATTTCATGGCTGAGGTCTGCAGAAAATTCTACTTATCAATAACTTCTCAACAGCTGATGAACTTCTTCATTTGTGTACAATATTAGGGTACAGAATTGGGGAAATGCCCCCCAACAAATTCTGCTTTAATGTAATTTACCTGCACATGCATGAGTAAGTGTCATTTAATGGGAGTTGTACGTCAGACTAGAAACGCTGCATATCCCTTATCACACTGTATTCCCTGGTTAGAAATAACTTTACACATTTTAGTGCACTCATAACAAACTGGGATCCATTATATAAAACTCTGTCCTTTAGACCTCTGGGTTTGTTCATCCTTGAAGAACCGAGTGAGCTGAGACATTACAACTCCATCCTTCAAGAAGGAAAATCTAATGATTTCAAGACCTGACTACTAAATTTTCCTCCTGGATGCAGTATTAGATGAACAGAATTAAATTTAACAGAATACTAAAAAAACCCAAAGGATTATGTAAGTAGCCCCACTGTAGACATTTAAACTATTTGGATTTTGGCAAATGAAGTTTTCACAGAATCCAACATAGGATCATATAATCATAGAATGGTTCAGGTTGGAAAGGACCTTGAAGATCATCGAGTTCCAACCCACCTGCCATAGGCAAGGACACCTCCCACTAGACCAGGTTGCCCAAGGCCACGTCCAGCCTGGCCTTGAACACCTCCAGGCATGGGGCCTCAACAACCTCTCTGGGCAACCTGTTCCAGTGCCTTACCACCCTCAAAGTGAAAAACTTCTTCCTAATGTTTAATCTAAACCTCCCTTCTTCCAGTTTAAAGCCATTGCCCCTCATCCCGTCGCTACGTGTCCTAGTAAAAAGTCTTTCTCCAGTTCTCCTGTAGGCCCCCTTTAGGTACTGGAAGGCTGCAATAAGATCTGTCTGGAGCCTTCTCTTCTCCAGGCTGAACAACCCCAACTCAGCCTGTCTTCATAGGAGAGGTGTTCCAGCCCTCGGATCATCTTTGTGGCCCTCCTCTGGACACGCTTCAGCAGATCCATGTCCTTCTTATGTTGGGGACTCCAGAGCTGGATGCAGTACTAAAGGTGGGGCCTCACAAGAGTGGAGTAGAGGGGCAGAATCACCTCCTTTGACCTGCTGGCCACACTTCTTTTGATGCAGCCCATACACAAATCCATCTTTACACAAATATTTAGCCAAATTTAATCCTCTAAGTAGTCTTGTGAATCTCTGGTCCCCAGCAGAGCAGAAGGTCTGCACCAATGGTCTTTAAGCAATTAAGTGTAATCCAGTGTCTGACATGCTTAAAGTGTTTGTTCTTGTCATTACTGTGGAACAAACCTAATTCAACACAAAATTCTTCAAATAAAAAAATACGTCTTTAGAAGCAAATGACTTTTTTTTTTTTTTTTGGATACCATCTCATGTATATTTTGGAGACGTTACTTTATCTAGAGTCGTGAGTCTTTTTGCGCTGGACTGTACACTTTTCATCTGCTATGTTTTAAATTACACTGGTGCTCATACTATGGCAGTCCATGTGTCAAATCCATGTCTTTCCAATTTAGAGACCAGTATATTGTATGGGACGGTATCAAACGCTTTGCACATGTCCAGGTAGATGACATCAACTGATCTTCCCTTGTCCACTGTCACTGTAATCCCATCGTAGAAGGCCGCCAAATTTGTCAGGCACAATTTGCATTTAGTGAAGCCATGTTGGCTGTCACCCATCACCTCCTTATTTTCCACATGCCTTAGCATGGTTTCCAGAGGATGTGCTCCACGATCTTGCAGGGGACAGAGGTGAGACTGACTGGCCTGTAGTTCCCCAGGTCTTCCTTTTTTCCCTTTTTAAAACTGGGAGTTACGTTTCCCCTTTTCCAGTCTGCAGGAACTTCACCAGGCTGCTTAGACTTCTCAGACATGATGGATAGTGTCTTAGCTTTTAGTGGCTTTTTAAGTCTAGTTGCCCCTTTTCTTGAATATCCTCTGAAAGTTAGTATCAGTAAATTGGTTTATATGTCAAGTTCAAGAATTCTTAAATGCTTGTAATTCTGAAATGTATATTCGAAGAAATTAATGTACTGTTGAGGACCTCAGCTCTGTCTCTGTCCTGGGTAACCAGTTCTTGCGTTTCCTTTTGGAGAGGGCTCACATCTTCCCTAGTCTTTCTTTTCTCACTGACATACTTAAAGAAAGATTTTTTTTGTCTTAATGTCCCTTCCTCCCTAACCCTGTTCCTCCCGGGCCAGCCGCCCCTGTTTCCACTCCCTATAGGATGCCTTTTTCCTTTTGGTCATGTCCAGGAGCTCCTTGTTCATCCATGCAGGCCTCCTGGCTTTTCTGCCTGCCTTCCTCTTTGTAGGGACGCGTCGCTCCTGAGCTTGGAGGAGGCGGTCCTTGAATATTGACCAACTTTCTTGGGTCCCTCTTCCCTCCAGTGTTTCATCCCACGGCACCATACCAAGCAGCTTCTTCAAGAGGCCAAAGTCAGCTCTCCCAAAGTCCAGGATGGTCAGCCTGATGCGCACTTTCCTTGCTGCCTCAAGGATCTCAAACTTGACCATTTCATGGTCACTACAGCCCAGGCTACCCTTGAGTTTGATACTGTCTGCCAGTGCTTTCTTGTTGGTAAGGCAAATAAAATGTTCCAACCTTGTTGTCTGGAAATAAAATGGCCTACTTTTACCACGTTTCCTCTGGCTTCATAAAGAAGATTTGATTCATATCCCCAGGGTGGATGCTTCTGACATGGCCACAACCTTTCTTTTGCCACAAAGCTCAAACCAGCTCAAGCTGCCCTGTGACAATGAGATTTTATTGCTCTAAAAGCTGTTTATTTTTTTATCTGGTTTTATCTCAGCCCAGCTAATGTGTATTAGTTTTCCAAATGTAAAAATACAGCGAGGATAAAGCATGGTAGTTTTGCTTTGAGGGTAACTTCAAATACTATACCAGGTGATATATCATATCACCTTAGGTAAAAAGCACAGCATTTACTGCTTTTTCTTCTTTAAAGGCATGAAGCCATGAGACTTGATAGCTGTGGAAATAAATTATTTCAGTTCTGAAATGCTTCAGTCAGAAAAGCTTCCCATAACCACATTTTTAAGATTATTTCCAGGGAAAAGGGAATTTGTCTTTGTTTATGTTTCTTCATGGCTCATAAACAAGTCTGTTTACTTTAAAGGGATGATTAGTGGAGTTTCCAATGTCAGAGGCTGACTTAAAAACAAATAGAAATAGAATGTTAAAAAAAACCCCATAATTTTTATTTTCATTCAACATTGCAAGTCTTTGGAGGCAGTTGAATCATGTTTTAAAGCCTTTCTCAGTGACTGAAACTCCCTGAGGAAAAAGACTGCTATGGAGTAAACATGGGATGACTGCTGTGGGGCTTCAGAGCAGATCATTCAACAGACTCCTTCATTAAAGGGATTGTTGTGTTATGCGAAGTATTACTTGAAGGAGGTTTTGGAACCTGGACCTAAAACACGAAACAGGTTTCACCTGCTCAGATTCAGGAGTTTCAATATTAGATGTCCAAGTCAGGACAAGGCATCTTTAGTGCTACACTAGTCATTTACTCAGAGGAGAGTAAAAAGCATTTCCAGGAGACATTCCCAACCCACTGTTTAGGTCAGATGAATCACCCTTCATCTGTTTTTATCTATTGGCTATTAGGGGAAATTATATATATCTCCATCCCTAAGAATAAAGCAATAATCTAACCATCTTAATTAATGCTATTGGATTAGTCCCGAGATCCTCAAAGAACTTGGTTATTATCTTTCTAACAAATCTGTGAACCACACCTTCAAGACAGTAATTATGAGATGTATTAATGCGTGTATCTGGGAATAAAATACTTCATGTTTAAACAACCCTTTGTAATTGTCAAAACAAGAGAGTAGAGTTGTGAAGACAGATCATGGCTTAATTTGTATAAGTTTCATTTATGTTCTTGGGCACTCAAACTTGCAGGTATAAAATTCCTTGATGATTCAGTGCTCTCCAATCGAGTACTGCAAGTAAAAGTAATTGTTTCTGTGCAGCAGAATTCACTAATTGTTCAATTACCTTGCAGACTGAAAGTATAGACTGGGCTAGATTGCCTTTTGAATTTTAGTCCTTTTAGTCTTGCAAAATTTGGAAGACTCCTCAGCAACTTTCAAGAAGCACTTGCTTGCTTCTAGCAGCCAGAATATACCTAGAATTTCATGTTCTACGCAGATTTGTCTGGCATGGTTTTGGAGATTTATGTTGCAAAAACCCCACAAATTAATTCCCTGTATTATTTGATTGAGCAATGGATCATATCAATAGCAATATTCCCCTTGACTCAGGAACTAGTATGATTGTAACTCACTGTTTGACATTTTTTATCATCTTATAATAATTATAACACTCATTGTCTTCAAAAAATCCTTGATTTAGATCTGTCTGTTTTAAGAAGTGGTACTAAGAATGAAAAGATGCATTGGCATAAGCTTCCAGTAAACAAAGATGTGATCCTGCAGAAGCTTGAGTTCATTTGATAAAGCACCTGTTGAAATCTCACAGCATCATGTATGACGAGATGGAAAATCCTATCTAGATAATTCATCAACGTGAATAAGCAGGTTGCTCAAATGCCGATGGTCTCATACCTTTAGGTGAAGTCTGAACAAATAAAAGGATTTTCACATTTTCAAGATGTGTTTGTTCCCAGGTCCTTTGCATTCACATTAAGATGCAAACTGTACATTGGAGATATGAAGCCAGACAAGGGGGAAGTGCTAGGCTCGTTATTCCTACTGATGCTGTTGCAAAAGTGAGAGCTCTCCTGTGGCAACAGTGGCCATTATTCACAGCCTTTGACCTTTTCCTCAGGTTCTGTACTGGGAAAAAGTGAGCTTTTCAGCGCTCCAGAGCAAACTGGGTAGCATCATAAACATTTTGTTACCCTTGACAGCACATTGATCTGGGCAACTACTTATCTTGCTTATGTCTACCGTTGAACCTGGCTGATAAGTAATTACAAAATCATTATTGTTGTAGAAGGAAGAAAGGAAAGACTTTTTCTTTGTAAAAGCAAGGGAGGTGGAGAAGACTAACAGCTACTGTAGTTGATATGTGTATGAATACATGTATACATACTTATTTATACCTTTTGTGAGAGAAAGGAGAAAGTATGGAATTAAGTGCAGATGGTAATAGGTAGGGGTGATAAAGGGTGCAAGGGCAGAGAAACAGTGCCTTTGGCATGGAATCGGGCAGTGCTGTTATAGTGGAAGAAATCTGCAGAAGAAAATAGTTCATGGTAGATTTCACTGAATCACAAAAAAGTATATGGTGATGAATATTGACCGCAGTCCTCATCTAATTCAAAGTTTCTCCAGTATAATTATAAAAATTAGTTGTTCTTCTTCTGTTCGTTTATCTCATAACTATATGACTCTCCACAAAATTGTATTTGCAATTTATCACTTTCTTCCCAATGACTATTCTCAGAATACTTTCTAAGTATCTTTTAATTAAAAGTTTTTAAATATTACTCCTTTATCTTACTATAGCTTTGCATTTACATTTCTAGGTAAAGAGATTTTGACAATTGTGTATACACTATCCATGTAATTTTTTACCTAGTGATTATTATTTTCCCCAGATACCTTTCAACAAATTTTATTATTTGGTTTGAATAAAAAGTGTATTTTTGCTACCAGTTTTCCTCCTATGTAATTCATTTCAAGCTTTAACAGGTTTTCATAGTTTATTTGTGTACTGGCCAAAGTAATGTGAGTAGGAGAGATTGTTCACCATATTTACATCACAAGTATCTCTACCTTGTCGGAGTGCCTGATTATTCCCTTAGAGAGAAATGCTAATTATAAATGATGGAGATTCCTCTTTGCTTTTCAGAATATATCTATGGATGAAGTATTGGATTTTTATGGTTTATTTGATCCAGAATTGTGTTATTTATGTCAGTGCCTCCTAAAATATATTCCGCCACTTTCTGCCTGGTTAGTGTTCAAATCTCCCTGTCTTGTTACTTTTGCTTGTTCTGCAATTGTCTTGAAGTTACTTTGGATAGAAGGTATTACATAATTTGATATTTACACATATCTTTCAATATTTTTCTCATATCAACTGAGATGTTACAGTGTCTTCCTAGACATATTTCTCTCTAATTTATTAACAAAACAGTACTGTGGGGGCCTGTGGGCCTTGGCTTTCATTTTTCGCTTTTTCGTTTGAGGTTTTTTTCATCAAAACTCATTCTCCTTTTGTCATTATCTCAATAGAAACAACAAAAAAAGAGGTCCCGTGGGAGTAAGGCTGAGATACGATAAGTTTATGAAGCGGAACCCTCTGTGAAACTGCCCACTTGCAACTTTCACAGAACCTTTATTCTGGATATCTCAATGTATGAATCTGATTTCGTCTTCAGGTAAAGAAGACTGCAAATTTGGCACCAAAGTCAACAGAACACAGAACCTGTGTGTAGTGAAATAGCTTTTGAAACAATCTCATTTAATTATATTTAAATTAAATTTAGATGAAGTAATTCAGTTTGTGACATTTGCCAGGATCTTATTTCAGGTCGAAAGAAAGAAATATATGTATTTATTGTTTAAACCTAAATGTTTTTGTCATATGAATCTTTTTTAAAAACAATGTAGAAAAAAATGTCTTTGCATACAGCTACTGAGAGTAAAAGATGGCTAAGCATAATAGAAATTTAATGTGCTTGTGGAATTCCAGAAAGAAAGGATTTTAAAGTTCCTCTCATGGTCTGAAGTTAGCAAATACAAGCCCTGCATAAGATCATAGTATGTTATACAGCAGTTCTTATGTGAGAAACATAACTTAATTTTTACATAAAATATATATTTAAAAAAAAAAAAATCAAATTGCAGCAAATACGTTGCATCCATTTATTTTTTTTTCACAATTTTTAATTTTTAATCTTATTCTTGGACTGAATTTGTTTAGTTGTGCTTTCTGGATATTAGGCTGCTTTTTAAATAGTCCACTCGAGGTTTTAAGTAAATATCTTACTATTTGAAAGAATCCTTGCTGTTTCTACAGACGAAAACTTCCAGTAGTTTGTGAAAATGATCCAGAATTTGTGTTCATCTTTTCCAAATGATGAATTCTCTGTCCAACCACTTGTTATATGGTGGCTATCATGAATATAAAGTTATTCACAGGTGAGCCAAATGTATTCATCAGATGAGCTTTGCCAAATGGGATTTACTGGGGATATTTTCTTTCAAATACCCATTGACCATCCTTGAGATGCAATAGAAATGTATTTCCAGCATGTACTAAGTTGTCGACTGCTTCATTGCTAAGGTGCCTAAAAGACATGAAAAACTAGTGGGAATCTATGGGAAAATCTTTCTTCTCAGATGGTTGTAGTGAGAGCAATATTAAATGTGTCTTGATTTCTTTGGGTATCACAGTGCTACCTGTGTCTTGAAGTGATTTGTTTGGGTGTTTATTTCTAGAAGTAAAGCAGACCCTGAAGGAAGGGATATGTCTATAGTTAACATTTCATGTTTGTGTTATTGTCCTTATAATTGCTTACCATCTCATAATGCCTACTCCTAATATAGGCTGATTTAGACTCTGGAAAATATCATCTGTGTTTATCTTTCATCAACAAAGTCATATGACTAGTGATGACTGCACCCCAGAATACAGTATTTCAGTGGTGCACATTGGTAGAACAGCTTGATGGAATACAGAGAGTTTCAGGAAACTACAGGTGCTGTCTGCCGTACTTTTTGGAGAGCTGGAAAGCTTTTTCTCCCATTTGACAATGACATGCATAAAATGTGTGGCAGCACAGCTTGAAAAAATCTAGGTCATGCCCTTGCTCTGTATTTATCTCCACACAGTTCTTGAAGCCATTAATAAAGAGAGCAGTGACAGAATTCCTGCTGAGTAGGAAGCTGTAGGCAGATCCCAACACAGTGAGCTAAGCTGGACATTTAACACAGGGCTTAAAAGTTCTGGATATGTTTTGGCCATACCATTCGATACAGAAAGTGCAAAACCAGCTTTTCATAGTGAAATGGAAAAACCCTTCAAGCAGTTGAGGAACTGAGGAGGCTTCTGCCATAGTGGCTGTTTGTTTCCAAAGCACATTCATCACGATCATAAATGGGGATAAGCCAGTTTTAGTACTTCTTTCCTGCCTGTGACTAGTGGCATCAGACATTTTTTCATGACTCAAAAATTGATGTGCTCTTTAAAGTACATGCTGTACACCTCTGAGTGATAATGCATATGTGATGGATAACCCTGTTAATTGATAGAATAGCTCAGCTGAGGAGTCAGTAGAGTCAAACTTCACATTAACCTCACTCTGGCTCAGGAATATCAAACACCTATCAAACCAGCAGAAGCCAGAGGTTGCCTAAGTAAAGTTGTAGAGCATGTTGAGATTATATCAGTGAGTTGAACCCTGTTACGCCTTAACCTGTCCTTGCCACATCGTCTGTAAAATGTGCTTCTTCTTAAAATGAGTTCCTGTCACATTACCTAGCTTGAGTTTTCAGACAAAGACTAATACAGAAAGTATCAATATGGATGACAAGGAGCCATTTAATGATGAATATTCCACATCAGGCATGACATATAGTTCATCTTACCGAAATATTTCTAAAAGTATTAAAACTGACATATCTGTAGCTCATATTAGAGGATGCTAATTTAGAACAAAGCTATCTACATCTGAACCATGGTTTTAAATAATATTAATTAAAATGTCTTAGAAACATTACACAACCTGAACTCAAAAATGCAAGCTTTGTTTTAAAAAATTAGGTATTGCAATGATCCAGAAGCTATACAGATTAAAATAAAAATTAAAACTCTTGTATTTCTCACATCTCTTTGTAAAAATTATTAAAAAAAAATAGTTTGGATTTATTTGACACATTTATTCTATGCAATTCAAAATGTCATGCTTGGTGTCAGTAAGTACGACAAATTTACAGAGAATAATCCTCAAGATGCGAGAGACTTGTCCAAACAAATCAATAAAAAATTTAGAAGCAGGGCTAAAATTCTGTCATACTAGCAATAATTTGACAATTGGGTCAAATGTACATTGGATCCTGACTTTAAAGGGACATGAAAAGTTAAATATAAATGCAGCAAGAAATTAATTCTTCCTGCTGTAGACTATTAATGCCTTTTTAATTATTAATGTATATTTGTGGTAAATATTTTTTACATTATAGTTGACAAGGAACTATGCAGAGATTACAAAAACAAGTAACAGTTTGTACAGTCTTTTATTACAAAATATTCAAAATAATAATGATAAAGCTAATCCTAAATGGTCTCAGACACAAATTGAAACTCGAATTGGTAATTTAAGAAGAGATTCAGAGGTTAAATTTTTCCTTTTCATTAAACTGTAATTTCAGACACTTTAAACATCATTACAAGTGTCCACTGGACTTTCTATGTTATTCTTTTTCTGATTCTTTATGTGTATGTAATTGCTTTTCATCTTCTTATTAACAGAACAACTTATGTTCCCACTCAGAGTTGGTCCCCATCTATGCCAGGATGAAATGCCCCTATTTTCTAAAATATTGTTCTGCCCGTATAATAGTCTGACTTTGAGTTTTTAAACTGTGGTATGGAATTTGGCTTATCATTAAGAGTGTTCTACTGATGAGCTGTAAAAACTAATTACTATCCTGTTTCAATATAAAGCAAAAAAGAAGATTCCTGCATCATCTTTAAAAATTATTAGTAGGCCAACTTGACAGGATTCTGCAAAGTAACCTTTCCATTTCTAGTGAGAAAAAAACCTTGTTAGTGTATTTGTTTGTTTGTTTGTTGTTTTTTTTAATGATCAAATATATCAAAATAAATAAATCTGAATTTTTATGAAGAAAGGTATTTTGAAAAAAAAAAAATAATCCACGATCCTGTTGCATAATCTAAAAAATGGTAGCTAATCAGTAGGACAAGCCTAAGTTTTATCATAGCATAAGATTTAGTTCTATTAACTTAATTGGACACAAATTAAATTCTGTTTAATTTCAGATGAAAAAATAAACTTTTGTAGCCAATACTAAATCTAAGTAAGTAATGTAATGATAAAAAGACTGTTCCCCCCAAAATGCACCAACTTCACAGTAGCTGCTGAGAACAACTTTATCTCATTCTTGGCAGAATTTTTTCTCTTAAAAGAATGTAAATAAAACATGTACACACACATGATATATGTGGAAAAATAATCTTCAGTTGCATATACTAGGGAGAAGATGTTACTTTTCTTCTCCAGTGTACTTTTTAAAAAGGAAAATAGGATAGAGGACTGTTGATAGAGGATGATGGATAAAAAGAGGAATGACCAAAAATCAGTGGCAAAATGAAGAAACTGTAAGCAAAATAGTTAAAGATAAGAAAAAAAAAAAACAAAACAACAAAAAAACCTAGGAAGCCCTAAAAACCTGTGGAAGGAGAAAATTGAAATGAAGAAAGGGAAAAGCTAAATCAGAAAAGAAGAATGTATCCTAGAGAAAAGTGAAAACAGAAAAAAAAAAATTGAATTTTAAAAATGAAAGAAATTATGGAGTATGAAATTTAATAGATGCTGAATTTCAACATTTGCACAATCAGTCTTTCATTGAAATGAGTATCAAGAAAAAAATGTCTGAAAAGAGGATTTGTTCTGAAAATCCGTTGCTGTTCTCTGATTAGAAGTTTTGATTTTCAATCATCATAATATTCTCACAAGTATCTATATTTTGGATAAAATGCTGGGTGGACTTCACATGTTGCCAGAAACTATAAACTTGCAGTTCAATTGTATTTTAGGCCAAAGGAAATTTCAGTTTCAGAAGTATGAATTTTCAAGAAACAAATTTTAAAAAATCAACAAAACCATATTTTTTTATTAGAAAATATGTTACAAAATGCATTTAAAAAAATTAAACTTTATGTTTAAAAATTGAAGAATTTTAATGTTATACTCAAATATAGAAGGAAATCACACACAAGGAAAACTGTTATTTTTAAAGCAAGTATTACAGATATTTTCCAGGGTTTGGCACTAGGCACAGTGCAATCCTGTCAAATGACTTGGACTGAAAAAGCAACCTGTTTTTGTAAAATCAATGCATTTTTAAAGCATTTAAAACTCTTCTTGGGCATAAAGACAAAATGCAGGTGAAACTACACTGCTAAATATCATACTAGATGGTGTGGAATTATATACCTATTTTTAGAACAGCACGATGTCCGTGATCTGCAAATTCACAGCCTCACTAAGTAAAAAATATTACACAGATATTTTATATTCAAAAAGTACGTTATAACATTTTTTACTTGATTTCTTAACCTCATTTTTTGCTGTAAATCTGCAATATCAACACTTAATGAGTGATAGTGGTACTGACCTTGCTGTTTTGATTCCTGATGTTCAAATAGTTTCATGTTTTGCTTAAACGAAAAACTATTCCTCTGAGATTGAATTTACTAACAGACGGCCTTACGTCTAAAACTTGGGAAAGCTGATCAATTTTCAGACCTGTTCTGAAAGGTGTGCTTTGAGGACCTCAAAGGAGCTGCAGTTTACTTTCATTCAAGAGGTAACAACAAGCTGATCTCGTGAGCTGTGCATTTCAGCACCTCATCCCATCCCTTAAATGTGGATGTGAATGCTTTGACACAGAAAATCTATTCTAAATCACAGCCATGAGCAAGCTACCTGGGAAATGATGACCCCAAAACCTTCTTCTTCATCAATATCTTTTTCAAGAGGAAAAAAGGCCTCAATACCAGTAGATCAGAGCAAACAGCACTTGAGGTGTCAGCGGCAGTACAGCAAGTCTGGAGCTGAAAGGAACTCAATTCCAGAAAATTTCTCAGAAATAGATTAGGTTCTTGAAATCCAGAGGTCTGTATGTAAAAGAAGGTACAATTACTCAACACTGCAGGAGAAAGAAGGTCCCCATGGGATTTTTAAGGAAGTATTACTGCCTGATAACCAGTGCAGAGAGAGACATACACCATTATTTAATTGATCCTGACCCGGAAACATGCAACACCCAATCTGTGAGTTTTGCTGTAGACAGGTAAATCTCTAATTTTGTGGGCATAAAACTCTCTAAATTCTCAGATATGGAATTGAGGTAGCACATATAATGAATTGTTATACTTTAGTAAAAAATAAAGAACAGTTTTGTGTACATATTTTTCAGCACCTAACAATTTTGCTCACTTTGCCTGCTTTATTGTTATTAAAACAGACATGATCAGGCTTTTCTTTCAGTGATCTGGTCTACAAATAGAAAATTTTGGTTTTGTGTTTATTTTTGATAGATACATTAGAAGGGTGGACACATCTTCATTTTTTTATAAAAGTAGAAGCTAGAAAATATTAAATAGATGCCCAAAGAGAAGATAATAGCAAGAGTGATAATAAAAAAAAATATTTATTTTCAAATAACAAATCAAAATGCGTTACAGGTTCATCTACCTGCTTATTTTTTCTTTTATACGTACGAGAACCTAAAATGCTCACCCAAAGTTCCCTTACCTCTTGAAGATCTTCTTATCATGGCCAAATTAGTTTTAGCCTCATTTGATATCTTCTTCCTTCCATTGAGATCACATGGAAACTCTTTTCTCCTAGTGAATATGTGAAAAGGAGAAGATCTGATTTCATCATTTCCTTGTATATACCTTAAATGATTGGTTCTTTTCTCCTTTTTTTTGTTTTGTTTTGGTTTTGTTTTTTTTTTTTTGAGAGAGAGAGTATCTGTTTAGGTGAAAAAAATCCACAGAGAGATTGGCAAAGAACTACTAAAAAAACCAAAAGAAATGCTCAGCTTAACATTATCAGGAAAAGTGAACATAACAGATCTGGAGAATAATAAGGTTGAAGTCTACTGAGCTCTATAAGGTTTCAAGTAATGTAAAATTCTGAGTGCTAAAAACGAATTCCCACAGATGACTGAGAATCAAGTTAAGGAACCAGTAAAGAATACAAGAATACAAAGGGTCATTTTAAAGCTTAATTTAATTCCTTGCACAAAATTTTCTATGAACTCAAGCTCATGTTACATAATCTCTATCTAAAATGTACACAAATAATTATTCTATGTCCACAAATAATTACTCTATGTCGTGTTCTTGCAATACCCGTTTACTACACTGGAGTCAATGAGGTTATGTCAGGGACAGATCAGGTCTTGAGAGTATATCCAATTTGTCAGTGCTAGGGCAAATTCCTGATTTAGAGAATTTAGGTTAAGCTAAAATGTATTCCATCACTCATAAACCTTGTCTTAAGTACATACCCAATTTAACTGTGCTAGGGCAAGTTCTGGGATTACAGCATTTATATTAAATCTACAATGTACCTCATCACTCAGGTAGACATATTCTCAAGGCAGAATTCATCCTTCATAAAGCTTCATCAGCTTCAGTGGGCTTACTGACCGTGAATGAATTTGGCCCAATGCTCTTACTAATGCAAATTTTAATAATGAATTGTCTTTTCAGAGGTAGCTGAGAAAGTGACCTGTTATTCTCTCAGACTGATGTTGAATGACGTCACTTAGGCAGGCAGAATCAACTATTGTGCCCATCCAGAATCAGATCAACTCCTTGGATTAAAATAACTCCAATTAATAGCTCTAATCTAATAACTCCAATTTAAATAGTTTTGCAGATTATTTTCCAGTACCTCGTGATGAATTCCATTTTAAGACTTGGAAAATGAAATATGATTATTATTTTTAATTCCAAACAAATGTAAATATTTATTTTATTAGTATGCTTGTCAAAAATAACAGTAACAATGAAAAGCTAACAACCATTAAGGCCATGTTCACTTGAGCTCAGCTATTTTCTTAGCAAAGAGCAAGGCAAGCAAACTAATGAATGAATTACCCCTAAATAACTGGATTTTCTTAGCTTAAGCAGTATAGCAGTTTTCTAAGTTTAGAAACACTTAGAAGTCACCTTCTTGATATGCTTTATATAGCAGAACTAAACTTACCACGTCAGCACCTTTTTGTTGGTTCGTTGGTTTGTTTGTTTTTTGCTTTCCTTTTCAGAATCTTATCAGTGTGACCTAGTAAGTGAACTCCCAGCCAGATGTAGAATGCAAGGTACTCCCTTACTTGGGTTGTGCTACATTTTCCTTATGTGTAGGAAGTGTTATTCTAGGAAAAAAAAAAAAAAAAAAAAAAACTGCCAAAAACGCAACCACTACAGCTCAGATCAGACTCTTCCCCTCCCTTCCTTCCTCTTCTTTCCCTTACTGTCCCCCTCCAGCCTAAGCCCCAGGCCCCCTCACCCCATGGTCCCATTCAGCCCAGCCATGACTTCCATCTTTCCTTCTCCCCTTCCCTACAGTTACCTGCTCAGGAGTCCTGTACCATACAATTCCCACTTGTGTAACACCAGCTGTGGGAGTGTTTGTGTGCAGTATAAACAACACCATATACATGACAGGTAATGTGACACAACACAACTTTCATGGATAGGTGTTTCATTTGATCCTTTCAGTAGCAGATGTTGAGATTAACGTCTTGGTTCTGGAAATCTTGCTGCTTTTCCTTTTTTGTGTCCAAACAGAATTTCCTGAATCATCCCTTGTTGGCAGAATTCAGTAGGAAAACAAGGATATATAATAAGAATTTCTGTTACTTTATTATCATGACTACTTGTTAGATACAACCTTGTTAAGACAGTTTTTGTTATTTATTTATTCAACCCACCCACCCCCAAGGTGAATGGAAAGGTTAGTAAAGAACACAAGAGAAGCTAGAATGCATCATGATGACAGAGAAGGGCAAGAACTGTGCATTTCTGGGAGAGTTCACTGGGTATGCAGAAACTATGTGGCAGGAGGCAAGCCTTACATGTTCAGAACTTAGGGGCATAGCTCAAGGATATTTTTTTCTTATAAACCATGAATGTGTTTATTTAGTTTTCATTTATACCATAAGTACACAGAATGTGTCATAGGAGATAAGCATATTTCAAGAATACAAACTTGAAGATAGTTAAAGGTATATCTTGAAGCCACAAATGTCAGAAATTGAGTTCCCATGGATTTCTCCAAATGTAGGATTGGAGACTCATAACAAACAAGCTTTGCTTGCAGTGAATAAGTAAATAGTTGTAATTAAAGTTCAAGACAGTGTAATTGTTTTGATGTATGAAAGCGGGAAGCAAAATAACACAAGAAACAAAATATGGCTGAGGACACTGAATGAGAGGCTTCTCAGTCATCTGAGAATCTATTATGTAAGGTAGGAATAAGTCAGTGAAAAATCACAGACTCATTTAAAGATTGTTTATAAGAAATAAAGTCTGGAAAAGGAAAAAAAAAAACCAGAAATACTTGAAACAACAAAAAGCGGAATACTAATTGGGTAGAGTCAGAGGTATGTAGGCACAGAGAATATTTTTTTATTTAGCAGATTATCTAGCTTTTTGGTTTAGAAATCTGTGAGCTCACAAGTCCAAAGTTGAAATGAAGCAACAAACTACAACCTGCACGCAACCTGGAGAAATTTCTCTGAGTTTTGAGTAAGTTATATTAACAAATCCAGCAGTTTGAGTAGGTTACTCGGATAACCTAGCTACATTGTGATTAATAAAACACATTTCTGATATTCTAGACCTTGAGAACCAGGGTAACTACTGGGTATAGCTGTGATGGAGTTAACTTTCTTTAGAGAAGCCTATATGTTGCTGTGCCTTGTATTTGTGGCTAGAACACTGTTGAAAGCACACCAGTGTTTTGGTTACTGTTGAGCAGAGCCTGCACAGCACCAAAGCTTTCTCTCCAACCCACCTCCCTCCCACAAAGACCCATAGGCTAAGACTAGGCAAGAGGTTGGGATGGGACACAGCCAGGACAGCTGACCACAACTGACCAAAGGGATATCGTATACCATATGACATAATGCTCAGCAATAGAAACTGAAGGAAAGGAGGAGGATGCAGGGACATTTGCAATTATGGCATTTATCTTCCCACACAACTGTTACACTAAGGCTCTGCTTTCCAAGAAGTGGCTAGACATCTCTTTGCTGATGGGAAGTAGTTTTTGCTTTGCTTCTGCGTGTGGCTTTTGCTTTTTGTGTTAAACTGCCTGTTTCTCAACCAACTTGTTTTTCTGTCTTTATTTTCTCCCGCTGTCCTGTTGAGGAAGGGGACTGAAAGAGCAATTGGGTATGGGTTTGGCAGCCAGCCAGGGTCAACCACCACCACAACATTCCCAATTTGATTCATAGAGAGAATAAAATAGGTGTATATAACAAGAAAATAAATACTGGTCAGTAACTATTTTAATTAATAAGAAAAGGATCAAAATTAGTACTTGCAAATGCCTAAGAAAGTCTTTGACATAAATTAAACCATGAAGCATGAACGCATATACACAATCAGTTGAGTCAGATAAAGAAATTTTTGCAAAATCTGAACAAACAAAAATATATTCTAGAAAACAGATGGAACTAGAGTAATTACAGAACCACCAATAATTACTGTTGATTACTTTAAACTGAAGGGATATCAAAATGAAACACAGACATAATAAGTAAATCAGTAAAAGAAAATTACTGTTTCTGGTAAACTATTACATAAAACAAAAATTGTTCAGGATCAGTAAAAAATGTAATACCTATATTATTAAGTCCTTCTGTAGTAAAAATATAAGACATGTAGTAACATATCATTACACTCCATTTTGAGAATCCCTTTCCTGCAGGATTTTCAAAGTTATTTATTAGAAATCGAAGTGTTCCACTATAGTAAAAAGGAAACTACTGTTTACAGTGAGAGGTTACAATTATCAACACCTTGCATTAAAGATGACATTTCTGCTCATGACGATGTTCAATGAGTTATTTACTCAAGATGCAGTTATGAAAATAGTATATATCAACAGTAAAGCAATTGATTAGGTTTCTCTCCCCCCAAAAATCACAATCATCGTATTTTCCTCTATATTTTGAAAAGTACTAGAGGTGATGATACTTACTAACATGTACAGTGAACAGAAAATCACTTGTAAAAGGCAAGGAGTCACTTCTGATAAAAACTCATGAGATTTAATGTTTGTGAATTAACGTGGAAGCCAGAAGCTAACATTTTATCCTGCTGGAAAACTCTGGGACCAAAAAGAGTATAGTCATCGCTCTTCATTTTAAGTTAAATATATAACCTCAGGGTAACAAGCAGGGATTACTGCTTGCCTGAGGAAAAAAAGCGTGAACAACCAACATGTTAAATGCTATCTCACCAATCACAAGATGATACTGAAAATATCACTAAAAGCTAAAGAAGAAGCTGTGGTTCTAGCTGTGGAGTTTCAAGGGGAGAGAAAAAGCAAATACTTGTCCTGTTCTCTAAGTGCATCAGGGAGAAGTAGAAATAAAGCCCCCAAAGTATAAGTTAGTACATACATGGAATTTGATTTCCACAGAAAGATGCGAGAAGTTGAGTCTGAAAAAATCTTAGTGGAAAATGAAAAGTGAAGAGGGAAATTGTATTGTCAAAGAATTCAGTGTAATTAAGTAGAACTGATTTTTTCTTTATGCTTGTAAAGTCTCTGCTGAAAACCACTAAAGGAAGGAAAGGTTAAAAAAAAATGAAATTGCCTTCAGCCTTATTAAAATGTTTGCATTCAAACTACTCAGCATTTACAGAAAACCTGAAACTTTGTTGCCATTAAGGCAATATGTAAATATACCAGCTTAAATTTAGCCTCACTTTCTAACATACAGTAATTTGCATGAAATAACTTGGAAAACAGTTTGCTCAGAAGTCGTCTCAATAAGAAAGAAGCAATTTTTCATGGTGAAAAGGAAGCATTACAAGTGAGTAAAAGGATTGTGATTTCTCAGCCCTTGCACCTTCATCCACAAAGGGGAGTGTGTATGTCTACACGTGTAAGGGTCTTTATGTATATATGTCTGTATATATAACTGTCTCTGGACGTTTTTTTATCACATTCAATATTTTTCTGAGTGTATAAAGATGAAGTGGGGTTTTTTTGGTTTGGGGTTTGTTTTTTGTTTGTTTTGTTGGTTTTTTTTTCCTTCAACTTTGCTTTTCCATGGAAGCTCTTTCTTTTCTGGTTTAGACTTACTTAGGTAAGTTATTAAAGGGAATCAGCAACTCAGAACCACTACAACACACCAAACTAGGTACCCGAGCTACACTGTCTGTAAGTTTCAATGGATTCCTGATGTAATGCTTTAAGTCTAGCAAACTATTGAACACAAGTGAATTTGTGTCACTGCCATTCTCAAAGTCGCCAATCAAAAGTACTTTACATTAACAGAATCTTCAATGATTTTTAAAAATAATATGTAACTGTAGATACAACAAGTTTTAGGTATACGACCACTGTATTAAAAGCACTTTGTTTTTATTACACATAAAAATGTAAACAAAAAAATTATATAAGGTATTATACCTTCTATATTATGTATTATATCCTATATTCTTTGTAATGTGTTTTCATACCTGAAAAGATGTCCTGTGGACAAAGACAGGGAGTTTTCAGCAGAGCTCCAAGGGTTAATTTGCTCCATGATTTATTAACACAGGCAATAAAACATTTTTTAAAAATAAAACACTTTTTTTTTCCCTGCTGAAGTAAATTGTTCAAACGAAGGTGTTTTTTCAAGGTCACAGAAGTAAAAGCTTGCTTTTTTTGAGCCCTCATATATCTAAAGAGAAAATTCTGAGAAATTCCCTAAAGGAAATAATTACTTTGATAAACAACCTTTATTGAATATAGTTGGAGGAGTATTTCTTCAGGGTACATTGCATTTGAGGTATTTTTCAATGGAATTAATTAAAGCCCTGTTCCAACCACCCTTCTTTATTTTCTAAGTAAGTCACTTGCTGTCCAGCACAAAATCGAGTGTAAAACAGAATCAATTTGTCTGACAGTGAAATCATGAAAAGTCATAATTAATTGAGAAACTTTAGTTTTATTTATCTTAGGTAAAGGACACCATGGGCATGATGTACTAAACTGGGTAGGTAGCACATTTCTAGAAACCTTGTCTCATAGTTGAGATAAATCACAATGAAAAAGATTTTTTTTTTAATATCCTTGGACACTGTTCAGAAATATTTGTGTCCTTTTCTTGCTCCAGGGACAGAGCTCTAACCATTTTTAAGCACTGTTTGGAGAGTCAGATCTCTATAACCACATTAGGTGTAGCTTAACTACAAGCACTTGAAGGCCACCACCGAGGTGGATGATACAATTCACATAATTCTGTGAAGAACCTGTCTCTGAATAATGGAGCTTTTCCAGCTTGGGCACCTTGGGACTTCATAGTCAATGTAGTTCACTGTATCTGTGTGTGTATACATATATATATATATATGTCCGTATACATATATTTATGTGTATGTATTAGACATGGAATTTTAATTTAACTGTAATTTTAATTCATATGTACAGATGTTAACAAAATATTAAGCATTATTTAAATATATTTATTTTCATGTAATTTTAATTTAAATATAGGTAAACTGAGGATGAGATATAGTGATTAATATAACAATTAAAAGATTAATTATTTGTAAATTTAAAGTCAGTTATTTCAAAATAGAGAAACTATTCACCTCTCTGTATATGTTGAAAGTATAAAATATTTTGACATCCAATGTAGTTTTTGTGGACTAACATTGTCTATAAATACAGTCAACATGTGTACAAATCCTTGAAAATTCTTTCCTGAAAATAGGGTATTAACAGGTTTACCAAATCTGGCTGCATCATAGCATTCCTACTGCAATTTGGTTTGTGCTGACGTGAAACCAATATGTCAGTCTCATACAATTTGAGATTTTTTTCTTGTGCACCAAAAATCAGGAAGGATTGGCTAGAAGTCTTTTTGATTTTTGCTTAAAAGACAGGATATACACAAGGACTCACAGTGAAATTGTAAAGATAAGTAAATAATAAAAATCATGGTGATAAAAAAGAGAAAAAAATGTTTTCAAGAAATGAAAATAGTTCTGGATAAAAACATTCAGTGAAAACTCTTACAATCTGGAATTGAACACTAAAACCCACTTTGCTAAAGTAAGAATTAGGATTAAAATAAATCTTGAGCACTTCTTTTGCATCGTGCAACAAATTTTCTAATCTCACGCTCTGAAGTTTTTGTTAGTTGTATGCAAAAATAATTTCTCTTTCTATTATGAAAACATTTGACACCTAGTTTTGTACAATGTTTCTAGTCTCTGAATTGCAGGATTTTGATCAGGGTTAGAAACAAGCTGATGAGAAAGGAATATTGGTGTGGCCAGTCATGATAAAAGTGGGTTGCTCTTCTGGTTACTGCATATCATTTGCATATTTAAGGTCAGAAAGCTGAGACAGATGTGGGATGAGGAAGGAATTTTCCACAGTTTAAGTCGTGAAGGCCTCCATTTTTTCCTCTGGAGCATGGCATTGACCTTTCTTGTAAGAGTTCATATTTACCCAAGGGTCTTCTAGCAAGGAGATGAAGGGCTTTCCCACAATATGTAAATAATTAATAGGTATTAAAGCTTGGACCTGAAATTTAGAATCAAGGAAGAATCCCTTTGTGACAATAGCATATTTTGTCATTTTTTGTCCTCGGGAATTCTGCCAAAATTTAGCTAATTTAAATGCCTTTGAAAAATCCCTGCTCATCCCATGTGCTGAGAATTGACATTTTACATTTCAGCAACTGTAACCTCTTAAGAGTTACATATTTCACTCGTAGTAAAAAACCCGAATGGGATCTATTCATTTCAGGGCTTCTGGGGATGTTTGAAATATAGAGATTATAAACAGGGAGCTTATATTATCCCCATAATATGAGAAAGAGCTGCTGAAGGAATGGATCTATTTCTTTATCATAGGATAAGGAGACTGGGCAAGATAGAAGACAATTAGATAAGGAGCCTCAAGAAGGATATGGGAACCATTGGGGAATATTGGCAAGCTTTACTGGGCAAACAGGGTAAGAAGGACAGGTGTGGACTTTGGGAAAAAAAAAAAAAAAAAACAAAAAAAAAAACCCAAAAAAAACCCCAAGGACTTGAAAGATAAGAGAAAATCCTGTTTGCCACAGAACACAGACTGGAATGGGAATGTCATTTGAGCATGATAAAAAGGTGTTTTCAAACAATCCTGGGTTAACAGCCTGAAGTTGGAAGTATTCAAAGTCAGGTTGGATGAGGCTTTGAGCAACCTTATCTAGTGAAAGATGACCCTTCCTGTGACACAGGGACTGGACTGGATGATCTTTAAAGTTACCATCCAACACAAATCTTTCTGTGGTTCTATGATTCTATGAAGTGAGGAGTCTAGAACTGCTGGGGTGGGAAGAATGGACAGGGTGAGGGAAATTAAGAGGAAAGACAGATAGACAGCATTAACCTGGAGAAGGTTGACAGAGTTAAAAAAATGTGAGCAAAGGGAGGTCAGTTTCTGCTTATTTAAAAGTAAAATCCATGATTCCTGTGTCTGGCTCTTTCTTTTGTACAGTAGGAAACTCACTGACATATGTGCCTCAGGAATGTGTGTTGGATGTCATTAGTTCTTATAACATCATTCACTGGATGTGGTATGGAGTTTAATATACTTAATATACTTTGATACTGTTTAATACATTAGTTTCAGGGATCCAGAAGATCTAGAGACTGTGGTGATAGTTTCAAGAACCTAAAGGATAGAATTTCAGTCTTTTTTAAAGATCTTCCCTAGCTAGGGAAATTACGGCCACAGGGGCTTGTAAAACTGCATTTACATCTACTCAAAATGTTTGTAAAGAAGATAATTTTTAAGGTTGAAACATTACACACCTGAAAGTTAGAAAATGTCTGACTGTGAGTTGCCTATGCTTCATATGACCTGACCTCCCTTCCACATTTTTGGCAGTATGGTTTCCAATTAATCACAGCGACAGCCCAGGCAGGCACTTGTGCTCTCAGAGAAAGCTTGGGAGATATAAAAAATGAAAGCAACTATAACCTCAGTTCCATAGCACATACACTGTACAGCAAAAGCATTAACGTTAGTGCTACATAGAGCAGTACAAAATACTACAGGTGAAAAAG
The DNA here is from genome assembly GCF_000708025.1 of Charadrius vociferus. NCBI lineage: Eukaryota > Metazoa > Chordata > Aves > Charadriiformes > Charadriidae > Charadrius > Charadrius vociferus. The sequence goes on from NW_009649293.1 coordinate 3,211,081, forward strand.
GGGAGAAGAATACAGATGTAGAAAATGCAGTTCTTCTTTTAATTAACCACACACAACAGTAAGTAACTGCTCTCTCCTCTGCAATGCTGCTACCAGCTTTGCATACCTAACTACAGTATGAGAACAGCTACCACAGCTTGGAGGGCAAGGAAAGTGGCTATGGTGGTAATAATAGAGACTGCATTCAGTCCTTAGCACCAATTGAGGGCTGTGTTCAGTAATGGATTTGCTGTATTCCTATACCCACAGCTTTTGTTTCATTAAGACAGACAGAGTATAAACCTTTTGTAACCTGATGAGAGAAAAATGTTGGCTCTCATTTCAAAAAAGTGCTTAATCATGCACTAATTTTGAATATGTGGTAAAGTTCTCTGAATTTAAATGCCTGCCCTGTGAAACTGAGTCTAAATAAGAGGACAGCTGAGAACGAAGGTACTTTTCCACACATTTCAAGGGCAATTAGACAACACACAGAGGTCCTATATAGGCAGGCTTCACAATCATTCAAAGTAATAACATTTACCAGCACTTTCACAAAAAAATATTTCTCCATTCCTTCCTTGTAGTGGAATTAACCTTTTTTCATTTTAGATGTATAAAATCTAGCTATTTAGTGCACATAATTCAAAAATACCTTTCTCATCAGCAGAGAAAGACACCTTCAGGGAGAAACTGATCTGAAAATATGTATAAATAGCATCTTTATCTCTTGGGTGAATAAAAAGGAGCCCAGATATTTGGCCTTGTTAAGACACCTAGATTTCAGATGGCTAAAATAAGGTGCATGAACCCCATCTTTGATGTCCAAAAAGAAACAGTCACCAAGTGTGGACTATATATAGTCTATATATATTCTATATATAGACTTTGTAAACTGACATAAAATCTGTCAAATCCAGACTTGTAAATCTGGTACTTTGATACACACATTGTTTGGCATGAATTCAGTTCAGCTTGAGATTATAAACTGGGTATGCTGGATCCCACAACCCTGAATTTTTACCTAATAAACACTATCTGCGTGGTAAGACTTGCTGTCTGTCTGATCGTGAAATACAGATGAAATAATCTGCTGTAAGAGTTACTGACTTTGGTCAACACATGCAGTGATGTGTGTGTTTGCAATTCCTCCTGGCTGCAGTTCAGTGATTTGTAGTGCTGCACATAGGGACATGCCAAAAATCTGTCCACCTCTTCCTTCAGTTTTGTTGAATCAGAGTGAAATACACACAAGGTATATAACTGTCTACAAAAATTGTTTTAGCTCCTTGCAACTTGCCTACTTTTTATCTTTTTTTTTTCTTCATTTCTTTTATTTCCTGCACTACCTCATTATTGCATCAGTTTGCCTCCCTGACACCACTGAGCCATGAGTTACACCTTTAAAAGAACCTGATAGTTACTGCTTTAGTTGCATGAAACTAATTTCAGCAGATAATAGCACTGAAGAAACTGTGAAAATGGCTCCCTAACTAGATGAGCAGAGGGAGTAAAGGGGTATTTACAGGTAAAAATTGGTAGTATGGAAATGCTTGGGTGGTATCACTTTTTTTTTTTTTTTTTTTGTTCTGGAGCTATGAGGGAAAAAAGAATACATATGCCTACCTTATAAATAAATCAGTCACTGAAAACAATGGCACATAGATAGTCTGAAAGACCTGGATGTTGAAATTAGCCCTTTGTGCCTGTTCTGTTTCTTGTTGTAATAACTTGAATTCATCAGTCATAATTAAATTTCAGCACCTTTTATGTGAGTAGCACCATGAAACACACAAAGAAGGAAAACTTTAGTCAAGCCAACAGGTTTGTGTTTAATATAGCTTTTGGATTTATTGCACTTACTCTCTTAGTTTGCGATTAAACAGTTATTAGAAAAAGAACAGAATAAACACCTGTATTCATAGAAAATCAAACAAAACCAACAAATGTGTATCCATGTGGATATAAATACCTAATCATATTTATAACCCCTAGTTTATTAGAGACAGGATTGAATAAACATGCTGGATGAAGTGCTTTGTAATTTTGCATTAATTTTTCTAAGTCGGGACTCTGGCATATTAAACAATGTATAGAGATCTATAAAGGCATAGTAGCTTCCATTTAAAACAGTTAATGATCTCAGTTTAATGTGAGAGAGAGCAGAAAACATACAAAGTAAGGAAGAAAGTAGAATGGGATAACTGTTGTGGTAATAACCACAGAGAGACAGAGACCATGTTTATCATCCACCACTACCTAAAACAAAACTATTCAGAAGACCTCATTCTTTCAAAAAAATTAGTTCAGGAGTGCCAGTCATGAAAGATGGAAAATAGTAGCTTAGCATGGTAGCTTTACACTAACAAGTATCAAAATCTTAAGTACGTACACATATACCTGGTTGGATTTCTGAATCCTTTACTTCTTGGGTATCAGAAAGAAATGTTATAAGTCCAAAGCCATTTCCCCTGAAATACTCATATGCAGTGAATTTTCCTAATGAATGTCTTCTACCTTTCTTTTTTTCTTTTTTTTTCTTTAAATTCACCTGAGTTTACCCCTCTGTAAAGCAATAATCTAAATTTCTTTTGGTATGCAACTCTACAAATTCATTCAAGAATCTAAAAGATATCTGTGAGTGGTCTTCCGAAGATAAATTCTTCTTTTCTGGAAACATCTGTGAAGAAAATTTTCATTAATTGTCTTTTGATTTATATGGAATTTTACATTAAAGGATGTTCTTAGAGCTGATTAGACTTTACAGTGCTCTCAAAAAAATTAGAGTTTACAATCATAATTCTCTGAAATCCAGAAGTTTGGGACTGAGAAGCAAAGGATGAAAATTTCATGTTAATATTCAAAAGTGAAAATAACACCTGAATGTATAAATTTCTAATAGCATATAGGCAATTAATGTGTCTAATCTAATTAATTTTGTACTACTTAGTCTTTGGTTTAAAAAAATACATTTATATTACTGTATTTCTTACACTTAATAAAAGCCAAGCCTATTAAGCCAGGTTTAATTAGTAGTATTCCATGTTTGTGTAATTCTGAAAGTCAGAGGCAAATCTATCTTTCAATATTGTTTATCATATTTATTTTTCTTTGAATGCTATCAATGCTTTATAGTTCATTTTCAATAAGCTGTTGTTCTTAGCCTTTATTGGACTATCATTATCCAAATTAGGAAGAAACTATTACCATGAAACCCCTCCGTTTCGGGAGACTACAAAATCAGGAAGATTCAGGTCCTGACCGCAGTTCAAGCTTTCTGTTTTCTGCCTTAAATAAATTTGAAATTGGATTTGTCTTATGGTTTATGTATATTTACAACGGTCAAACCCCTCCCAGCAGTTTTGATCCACTTACAAAATTTATATAAAGCATGAGAAACAATCAACTATCTTTTCTATGCTCTAGTTATCCACTTTCAAAAAGCACTTTTATGCTACAAAAAATTACTCTTTATGTGCTTTGTGTCCAGTTCTTTCCCAGTTCTTATATTCAAGGAAGCATTCCCAAAAGTAAGGGAAAGGTTACACATTTGTTATCTGGGATATACTGTTGTACCATATCTCCCTAAAAGTAAGTAACAGTAAGAAACTTGCATAAGAGTAAGTACATGAGTCAGGATTATTCATCATAGCTGAAAAACGAAAAACTGTTCTAAAGAAAATCTGATTTTACAAAACTTATCCTTGTGCCTTTTGTTTTTTATCTGCATAAAACTGTATAAAATTTGCTAATAAGACTGTAGAAATGGTTATTAATCAGCCTGCCCACAGCAATTATATTGCTGTCATCTGGGGTACATACTGTTGACAGGTGTCCTAACTTCATTCTTTTTGATGGCTGTGTTTAAACTTGCATTTAGTTTGTTTGACATTTGAGTATTCTCCCAGTGCAATGTGTTGCAAAACTGTGCATATGATCAAACAGCTTAGGGATTCATTATGAAACTCAGATATGCATTTATTAAATTTGAAGATAATGTGATATCAGAGGCTTACATTGTCAAAGTATCTAATCGATAGAAGAGGACAGAGACTAGGTAAAATGTGATAACAATATCAAAAAACTAATTTCAGTAGTTTAAAGAACAATGCTGTACAACATCTACCTTAGAAGGAAAATAATGTACACAGATCCTTTTCTGCACAATAGGTGTTTTTTCCAATTAAACATTAAAAATAATCCAAAAATTTCCATTGCAACATTGTATAATTTGTTAAGCAAACTCCATCCCATTCGATCAGGGTGCCTTTGCCGCTCTGTAGCATCATAATCACCTATATGATACAGGCGATGGGTTCTAATGAGGCAAAGAAGGAGGGAAACATATTACTTTTCCTAAGCAACCAAAGCTACTTTCTAATCAGTAATTTAGACAAAGGCTGACTCATCATCGAGGAGGAACTCTTCGTACAGTTACATTTTAAGAGAAAACTGAGTGAATTTTTTCTCGCATTTCCTTAACCAACAATACTAAACCTAAGAACAACACAGAATTATTGATAAATATAACAGAATATAAAATACACTGTGGGATTTTAAAATCAGAACAGGTCAAGTGAAAGATATGTTAGTGTCTGAGACTATGAACATTGAGTTCTGTGAGAAATATAGCTCCCATCCTTTGACTTCAGAGAAAAAACAAAAAGGTCACGTCTTTTTTTTTTTTTTTTAAGATTATTTGAAATTGTTTGCAACTTAAAACATTGAGACTGATTATGCAATATGCCTTAATGAGACCATGAAATATATCACCATTGGCTAATTGTATTTATAGAGTGTGAATTTATGGGGCAAGATTTGTTAAATGGGTCATAGTAGCTGCCTTTTATAAATGTTGTTACGGAATCATAGAATTGTATATGTTGGAAGGGACCTTTAAGATCATCGAGTCCAACTGTAAATGTAACACTGCCAAGTCCACCACTAAACCATGTCATAAAGCACCACATCTACACATCTTAAATACTTCCAGGGAGGCTGCCTCAACCACTTCACTGGGCAGCCTGTTCCAAGTCTTGATAACCCTTTTGGTGAAGACTTTTTTTCTAATATACAATCTAAACCTCCCCTGGTGCAACTTGAGGCTGTTTCCTCTTGTCTTATTGCTTGTTACTTGGGAGAAGAGACCAACACCCACTCACAACAACTTCCTTACAGGTAGTTGTAGAGAGTGATGGGGTCTCCTCCCCTCATGCTTCTTTTGTCCAGGCTGAACAACCCTAGTTCCCTCAGCTGCTCCTCCTAAGACCTGTTCTCTACTCCCTTCACCAGCTTTGTTGCCCCTTCTCTGGACGTGCTCCAGCACCTCTATGTCTTTCTTGTAGTGAGCGGCCCAAAACTGAACCAAGTATTTGAGGTGAGGCCTTACCAGTGTGGAGTGCAGCAGGATGATCACTTCCCTAGTCTTGCTGGCCACACTATTCCTGTTACAAGCCAGGATTCCATTAATCTTCTTGGCCACCTGGGCACACCGCTGGCTCATATTCAGCCAACAGGTCATATCATATCCAGGTCAACCAACACCCCCAGGTCCTTTTCTGCTGGGCAGCTTTGCATTCGTTCTTCCCCAAGCCTGTAGCGCTGCATGGGGTTGTTGTGACCCAAGTGCAGGACCTGGGACTTGGCCTTGTTGAACTTCATGCCATTGGCCTCAGCCCATTGATCCAGCCTGTCCAGATCTCTCTGTAGAGCCAACCTTCCAGGTTGGGGTCTGGAAGAACCATACTTCTACATATGGGGCCTCAATAACTTCTCTGAGCAACCTGTTCCAGTGCCTCACCACCCTCATAATGAAAAATTTCTTCCTAATTTCTAACCTAAATATACATTTGAAGCCTTCACCTGATCACTGAGGCCAGGCCCCACAGCTGGAAGTGTTCAAGGCCACGTTAAATGGGGCTTCAAATAACCTGGTCTAGTAGGAGGTATCCCTGCCCATGGCAAGGGTGTTGGGACGAGATGATCTTTACGGTCCCTTCCAACCCAAACTATTCTATGATTCGCATTCATGCAAAACATGAATAATATAAACATATTTTATTTAACCGCCAATAAGAGAAGACTTATCCAATAGTTTGAGCACTCATATTAGTACTCCTTGAAACACATATAAACACAGGTGGACCAGATTGTCATGTTTATATTGCAAAATGTGTTTTTTTCTATTATTTATATCATCTCCTTTTGAAATAAGGTATTGGTCTTAAAGGTTGAGTCCTTCCTTTAGAGAGGAGCTCATAAATATATACAGGAATAGCAACATCAGTCTGAACATCAACAGAATTCACCTCTCTATTGATCTTGCTAATCAGATAGGTCTTGTTTGTGAGCCTAGATATTAGCAGAAAGTTTTAGTCAGTTAGTGAGGAAATATAGCTATGACAACAGAACAAGTTCATTTTTCACTATACACTGACAAAGGTGGTCTTGCTGACATTTTTCTGCCAACCATGCTGTAATGGTAGAAACTCTGACATAATATAGCCAAGGGCACCACAGTATGATGTAAAATGATTTAAAGTTTTGACCATCAGGAAGATTTTTGATCAATCTTATGCAATACCATGAATAACAGCAACAAATCTAAGAATCTAAAGAATATTCTTCAGAACAGGAACATATTCTTCCTTTGATAAGCTGATATTCTAGCTCATATTACAATTTCTTTTCATGAGTATACAGGTAATAATTTAAGGAATGTGAAGTGCCACAATATCTTGCTAGAAACTGAAGGTCAGCAGCTTGGAATAAATACAAGGCAAGACTTAAATCATGATTAAAAGATTAATATTTATAATTCTAGGAAACAATAGAAATACTTTCACTTTTTTATAGCAGCAGTAATTCATTTAGGTACAAAATAAACAAAGCAACAAAAACAAGAGGGTGTTTTTAAGTCTAGCATCAGTATTCTCTAATACTAAGCAATAAAAGTATCATCAGTCAGGACACAGTACTGCTTTCTTGAACAAGTCAAGACACTGTATTACTGAGCTTTCTCAAAAACATTATTTTACTTTTGATAAAGCAGCTGTAAGTAGTAAAAACCAACAACAACAAAGAAAAATTTGTGATAAACACTTAAGAATGAAAATATGATTAAAAGTTCCTTATTCATTCCTGTAGTTTATCTCCACCTTATTCAGACTTTTATTGTGTTTTTATGAAGCATCCCCATTGGGATACACTTTCAATGCAAGTAATTAAAACAGTTATTGAGCTAGAGGATGTTTCTTGGGAAGATCTAGGAGGCACAGCATTTCTTATAACATGCTTAGGAACACGTTTGTTGTACAAGACTTAATCAGGGCACACATTCAGCTGGCATTTTTCCCTTGTGATATAATACCCAGACATATGATCTTTTACCATTTTTATATTAAAAATTTCTTAGGACATAATAAAGGAAAAAGCACAGGAATAATCATAAGAATCATAGGAATAGCTATGGGTTATCTGTCAATATCAACTCTGTACTTTACATTTTCTTCCTGAAGGTATATAAAAGAAGATAATTAAAACCACACCATGGAATTCACAGAGTCACTTGATTGTATCATCAGCTGCAGAGCTCAAAACATAGTCTGCCTGGTTTATCCTGCTTAAATGGGATTGAGATGAATAGATAATAGTGGAGACCTGGTCTGTAAGTCTATAATGCATTTGGAGAAAATTATAAGGTTCTACATACTTGACAGGAAACAAGACTTTAACAAATCTCATAAAACACTGTAGTCAAGAGAGGTAGTGCTGAAGTCACCCTACAGGTTGATGTCAAGAAGATTAGAGTCAAAATAGTCAGAGAATATAAAAGAAGCACAGTGATTAATTAGAAATGAAATCCAAACCCATAAATGATAGTAGTTAAAATGTATTTTCTATTATCTTTAGTTGATCAGAATGAAGTTATTTGAAAATCTGTACATTGTACAGACAAAATAGATTTCCTCTCTTTTGTGTAAGACTGCCAACACTAATTTAGTGTTTATTTTCTTTTAATTAAAATCTATATAATATCTATTCCACTGGGACTTAAAATTATTTTCCATTGATATTTTAAATTTATAATGTTAGAATTTTCTGTGGAAAACTTTGAATTTGCACTTCAATTAGATACTGAAAAAATACAATCTTGGCATTTTTTTCCCAAAGAAAACTTCTGTTCTAAAAATAATTAAGTAAGCAGCTATTTCCCATTGCATTATTGAGAAAAAGAAGCATAAATCCCTATTTTGAAAAAGTGAGTATTTTAAACAAAATTAAAACATAAGAATGCAAAATACAATTATGACATAAATGTGATTAATAAAAGCTCAGTATTAAAAAGAAAAGTAGCTTAATAGAAGTGAAATGGGGATTTATTATCTGCATGTTAATTAATTTTTATCTGTAATAATGTAAATCTTCTGAAATCAGAAGAAGCAAGGTCAGATGAACAGTTTTCCAAAAATATAGTAGCTGTCTGTACTGAAGTTATTTGGATGAAATTGCTGCCAAGCATCCTAACAAGAATTGTTCCACATACAATACTCCTTGTCTTGTGCAGTGGGGACTGATCATTTAACATAACTCTGGAAAAACATAAGATCATAATTTATCAATTTCCACAGAATAGTTTTCTTGAAGGGTCTCATTACAGCACTTGGTTTAACAGTAGTTTAAATGGTGGGATTGAAGATACCAGGTATTAGTGTCATTAAGGATGATCATTCTGTGGGTCAAGAAAAGGATATTAAAAATAAGCCAAATGGGTAGATAAAAATCATTAGGCAAAATGAAATAGTGAAATAATGGACAGTGAAGTAGAGGCTTAGCTTCTTCTGGTCAGGAGCAGCGTAACAAGTGTGCATTCAGGTTGGATTTTGAAGGTCATGTGCATGTTGTGGTAGGTCAACTCTGCAGCTGCAGTGAGCTTTTAGCAATTGACCCACTGCTCCTCAGAGAAAAAAAAATAAAAAATATATCCAGTGCACAGGGCATGCAAACATCAGGAAGTACCAGTTTCAATTCAACAGCCCCAGGACTGTGCTTCAGTGGGTTTCAATACTTGATGGAATTTTCTGCCTAAATATTTCTGCCAAACTATAACTAGAATTGAATATAATAGTCTAGCCCTTTCACTTTTAAATAACTTATTGCTATAAAGAAAGTATGTCATCCTGTCTCAAGATGGGTACTAGGTGACACTTAGGCATGGCTCCTTAAGGCAAATCTAAATTTTAAGGACTATTTGTCTGAGGGCACGTTTTAGCATTCCATCTTAAACTAAATGCACTAGATGAATAGAATCAGAGAATCATAGAATAGCCCAGGTTAGAAGGGACCTCAGAAGATCATTCCCTTTTGTGGGAAAAAGGGCCTAGATGATCTAGCACCTTGTTCAATGACACACTTTGAATAAAATTTCTTTGGTACTATTTTAGTAAGTTTAAGGCAGAAGAGATCACAGTTATGAGCTAGCCTGACTTTAGTCCAGAATCAAGGACAAAGTACTCCTCTGCAACAACTCTTTCTCTAAATTCAGTAGGTATTCTTCACTTGGGTTATTATTATTTTAATACTCATCATAATGTAAGTTTTCAGTTAAGAGGTCATTATGAGTTTAAAATGCTCTTGTCTTTATCAACACACTCAGATTAAAGCATAATTCTAATTTTTAGGCTTTTCACAAGGTACTCCTGCACAGGTTAGAAAAAAGTCTTTGTCCTTGTTTGAGAACAGAACCAATTTTATTTTCAGTAATTTTACTTTTCAGTTAGGTCTCTTCTAACTAACTGCACTCTCAAAACTAGTTCTCAAAACCAGTACTGTTTCATTGCAAGGATCAGAAATGTAACTGAAATGAAATATACTGAGATGTAGAAGGATTGACAGGGTTAGCATGAACTGTTAACTCCAGGATTTATAATAGCCCCTCATACTTTGAAACATAAATGGCTGATCAGCTTTTGCATCTGAAGCTTGGCTTGATCTGCCAGATGTTCTGAGAATTTTTCTGATGGATCAGACTTTGTTCAAAATTAAGTCAGGACAGGGCTATGTCTCTCATTTAACAGCTAAACATCTAGGAAAGGAATGAGATATAAATTCCCATATTCTTTCTCCTTAGAAACCTTCCTTTCTTCCACTCTAAAAAAGAAAGAGTAACAAACAGTGTGCATAAATAACATAGAAGTTTGGGAGCAAAAACTGCACTCCAGTTCCCATTACACTGAGATGTTACTGATTCAGTTTGGCGATAGGCATCTGAGCTAACAGAAAAAGAGAAGGAAAGAGCCACTGTCACATCATAAGGTTCAAATCCCATGGATGCCATCAGCCTAGGATTTGAAGGTGATTCTAATAGTTATATGGAGGATAAATACATCGGATATTTGAAAAAAGGTTTCAGAACATTCTTGGTGTAAGGTCCACTACTAGTAACAGTGACACGTTGGTTACTGCAACATGGTGACTTGGATGCAGGTTCTGGAAGTCCTAAGGGTCTGAGTGAGGAAAACTGAGAGTGTGTCAGGGAAAGAAGTTTTGCTTGTTTCACTAAATATCTGTTGTCTGGCTACTATTGTCTGTTGAACTGGATAGACCCAGTCAGGCTTGTTTTGTTTTCAAGTCTAGCTTTTCTCTGATACAAATCACCCTTAGTCTTGCTAACTATCCTATACTGTAAAAGATGGGGCAGCTTGGAGCAAGCAATGGGTAATGAAAGTAGATAACCTGAAATCTTCCTCATGGTACATCCATAAAGTTGGATCTCATTAGGATTATCAAAATAGGGGTAAAGGAATTAAAATATAATCTTGGAAAAACATAAAACAAGAAAAAAAATCATGTAAACGTTTGTCCAACTCCTTTAAAAAATATAATAGTTACTTATTTCAGAAAAAAATACAAAGTCGGGGAAGCTAATTTTTAATGAAAAGCCTTTCTAGAATCTCCTGATTTTGAAACTTGTATTGAGGCAAAGGTTTTTCTGCAGAAAACTGGCAATCTGAAAGCCTTTGTACCAAATTTAGTAGGATTGGGGAAAAAAAAAGATAGTTAAAATTTAATGGATTAGCATAATATTATCCACTTGATGTTAGTGTTGACATTAATATTAATATTCATGTTAATGAAACTGGCCTGCTACCGAAATCCATGCGTGTCTATTTGGTTTTAGATAAATGTTACTATTATAACAGGGTTCATTTAGTTCTATATTTATTTTCTAAGTCCATAGATAAACAGGGAAGACTGAGCTAATATATTCTTTTTCTCTTGTCTTTTGTCTTTTTTCTTTTTTTTTTTTTTTTTCCTTCATCTCCTCCCTTGTTTCAACGAGAAATACTTCAAATTAGCTTAGAATATTCTAACCATAGTGTATTTTGTTATGGGAAGGTTAATGTTAGGAGAACACTCTGACTTGCACAGTTAAAAATATGTCATTTGGCATGAGAGATTAGAAAAATTTCATCAACACAATCTAAAGAAAACGTCCACCGCATGTCGGTGATGGATTACTGTTCCAATGCCAAGCAGAGTTCATTAGTTCTTGTGCCTTCAGGGCCTCATTCCAGGTTTGAGCTCTCACGTGACAATACAAATTAGGGATACATGGGGTTGTAATGACATATTCAGTCCTTGCTGTGCACAATAGCCATGCATCTGCAGCAAGTGGCAGAACGTTTGTCAGTTTGAGGAGGCTTTATGACGCACAGAAGGCATCCTGCAGCTAAGTCATTTGGCTGAACTGACAGCTACTGGTGACTGTATTGCTCTAATGCATGTTTGATCCTTCCAAACACAGTCTCCCATTAAGATACAAGGCAGTTTTAATTTTTCATCCAAGTGTTTATTAAATATATTTGGCCAAGTTCAGCGATGATTTACCTGTGCCTTTGCTGCTACAGTTTGTTTCTTTGTTGTGTTTTTTCTTGTGTGTGGTTTGGAGATTTTTTTCTTTTTTTTTTCTTTTTTTTTCCTTTTTTTTTTTTTTTTAAATTCTTGGATTAATTTGTGCTGTAAGACAGTCCAGCTGCTTTTGTAGTTTCACCTAGGGAAAAAAAAAAAAAGATACTTGGAGGTTTAATGGTGTGTAATATACCTGCCTTTGCTGGACTTTTCATGGCTTATGTACATATTTAATTTTAAGGACTGATTGTAGACAGTCATTTTTACATAACATTTTCATAGGTTATAGGAGGGACATTTTATACAAGCAACACTACTGATACCAGTATTTCTTAAAATACAGGCTAAAGACATTGTGTTCACTGTATCTTTGTGATCTAGCTCTTAAAAACAAAAAGTTGTTCTCAAATTGGCTAGTTCAAACACCGGAGGGGTTTTATCCCATTTGTAGAGAAACGTTGTTTCTTGTTCTTCAAGGATGAAGAAAAGTTATATTCCCATGACCTTCTTTGAAACTGTGAAAGCTAGAAATATTTCTAAATTAAAATTGAGATTTGAAGTCCCAAACACTGTAAATAAATAATTTAACTGAAAATTTTGAGATTATATAACATGAAGGGTAAACTTTCTAACACAGACAAACTGGGCTTTGCTAAAATTATTGTATAGAAAGGAATACATGAAATTATAAGAACCTAGTAGTAAAAGAGTATATAGAAAACATAAAGAGGTGTTATTTTAGAAGAAAATTATATATTATGTACACATATTATTGTCATGTGTGTCAGAGTATAAGGTATTCAGTTACTTATAATGTCACATTCATGCTGCTAATAATTGTTGCCTCATATTCAGGAGGAAAACATTGTCAGTTTATTTGTGGTTTAAGCAACTCATTCTTTTCCCTGAATCCCACACAGTATTCTGTATAAAAATACAATTTTCTAAAATCTAAATAGTTTCTATGTTGCAATGACTTTCCATACATCTCTAGGAAAGCTCCTTCCAACACTAATAAAATACCAAATCTTTTGTTGTGAAAGTAAAATAATGCTCAAAATAGAATATTCAGACCTTTATCAAAAAATGCTGTCAGGAACAGTCCTTCTCTATGATCTGCCTAGACCCATCCTGGTACAGCCTTAGCCTTTTTCCTTAAAACACTACTATTTTCACAGATAGACTTGTATCACTTTTCTTTCATCCCTCAATCAAGCAAAAACTATCTACGACTAGAAAGTATTGCATCCCGAAGTTTAGCCCTCCAACCAACTTCGCTTTCTTACAGTAATCCTTTCAATTTCTTTCTGAACTAATCTTTCCTAGTCTCTGAATCAAGGCCTGAAAATGGATATATGAAACTGTGTTTAGTGCAGTAGCTGCAACCCATATAATCATCCCAAACATTAGCCAGATTAAAACATTTCCAGCAAAGAATAGTATACAAGACAATGACCCAGGTAGGTTGTTTTTTTTTCTCTTTAGCTATGTTTTCAGTTGCATGACAGGTTTGTTATTGGTACTGTTGCAGTAAAAACGTTGCAGCCTGACCTGACAGTGAAGGGTTTAGGGACTCACCTGGGCTTGTTTTGGCCTGAGTTGGATTCAAGGTTGTTCGGCTGTGATAGCAGTTACCTGGTATTCAGGTAATATTGTCCAAATTTGTTTTGGTATGGTTTTGGTTTATAGTAATAACCAGTAGCTATTTTGCATGAAATTGAATTGTCTACTCTAGAGTGAAATGTGGTAGGGAAAAGTGCAGATACAGGATAATAGCAGGAGGTTCCACTCTGTAAATGCAAATTGTAGTGGTCACTACTGGTCGGCAACCTTGTAAACCACGTAAAACTAATTTTAGAGATTTAAAAAAAAAAAAAAAAAAAAAAAAAAAAGAAGAAGAGAAAAATGTATTAAATGGGAATCAATGAAAAGACAGATCACAAAAACAAACTGTGCTAGGAAAACATAAAAAAGATTTTCAGTGCCACAGAGACATTTTGAGCCAAAGATGTCACCAGCAAAGGAATTTGGGAGGGTCAGGAAAGTGTGGCTCAGAGCCAGCCTTTCCTGTCTCCTGGACTGCTGTTATACAAAGCAGCATTTTGGGCAGGTGTAAATCATCATATCTATATGATTCTCTTTTATTTTCTCCTACATTCATCAGTTTAAGTTTGAAATCTAAATTTAAAATACAGAAGAAGAAGCAAGTTAAAATGTCAAGTAAGAAAAGTGCAACTTGGACCAGAAAAGTGTGGCAATGATTCCCTCAGACTAAACACTGCGATGTCTCACAAGATAGCCGTGGAAAAACGTCCTAACTGGACAAATTGCTAGTTTAATGATGCTTAGTCACAGTTAATCTGTCAGGGCTTGTACACAAGAGAACATTAGATTTTCCTCTGTGGTGCTACATCTGTGCTCTCCTAGTGACAGGTTTTTATTGAATGGTAGAAAATTGTTAGTAGGATAGCAGTTGTTCAATTTCTTCCTTAGCTTTTACCTTTCTCCTTGTTTCTTGAATTGTTCTGACTGGGCTTGCCATGGTTCGTATTTGGTTGATTACAACATCTGGGACACTTTTACTTCTTATGTGAAATATACTTTCCTTCTTTGATAATTTTGGTGTGTATTTAAAGATTTAATTTTACAAGTATAAAGTAGTGACGGACACAGTACAGACTTCAATTCAAATTTCATTGAAGATCAGTATTAATTTTGGTTTCAACAGTTCTAACTAAATAAAATATTGAACTTTTTTTTTTTTTTTTCTGAAATGAAAAATTAGGAGTTGATTAAAATTCTCAGAATCAGAATAGTCATCCAGATGAAAATGGTACTTACTTGTAATTTTCTCTTATTTATGCACAACCAGTCAAGTTGGCCATGGTTTAAAATCAGGAATATGTCATGATTTCTGCTTTAGTTGATGAAAGAAGAAAAATTTCTTACATAACCTCTATATACACAAAGCTATATCCCCACTCACGCACACTTTAAAATAAATTAATTTTAGGTATTTTTTTCACACCTAAATCTATGTTTGGTGCATTACATTTTGGCCCAGCATCTCCCAGTCTTTTATCAATTGTTACCATGATAGCTTTTCCACCAGCAATCTGTGGCTGTAAGTAGGCTTGCCCTGTCATCTCCTATAGCTACATTTCTGGGAAGCAAGAAAATTTGAAGTTTATGTTGCTTCATCCAACAATATCAAATCCCATACTACCCAGGTTATATCTTGTGGAATAGTTTAGTTTCTGAAATAATAGAATTTATTTCATTCTTCAGCTCCTGGTTTAGTAGGTCTCTGAGCTAACTCTCCAGCTGCTGGATTTGCTTTGCCAGTGGAAACAGTCAGGAAACTTTACAAGTGGCTTGGAGTTACAGTGGGGACATCAATAAAGAACTATCCGTGACCCTTGATTACACAGAATTAGAGGTTTCCTCCAGATATTCGTTCTTCAAATTCATGCCAGATAGAAACTAACAGAAAGCAAAAGATAAGCTTCAGCAGTTATGAATACTTAGCAAGTTATAAGATTCTGATTTTTGTAGGAGGGGTACCCTGTCTAGTGCAGCATTCAGCCTTATACCCTTTTGTGCCCTTTGACATTCAGTGCAAAGTATAAATATCATAGAATAAACATTTTGTCAAGTTATTTCCTTTCCGCCCTTAAAAGTGAGGAGAGAGAAACAGTTGGCAGAAAATTTTTTTCTCCTTTGTCTCTTAATCATTTTTTTCTGTCATTGTCACTAACATAAAGATGATTCTGGGTTTCTATGTTCAGTATGCAAGTTTATGATAATTTCAAGAAAATTCAGGCAGTAATTTCATCATAATCTGAAAACAGTTGTATTTTTCTTACAAAAGAGCAATATATATTTTAAAAAGCATCTCTCCATAGTAGTAGTGGTAGTATTTTCGAGTGGTAAAAGCCATTATTCATCTTGCAAACAAGAGCAATATTTTCTATGTAAACTGCTGCAATAATAGTGATGTCACTGTGATTCTACTCTAGTATTTCCAAAGCCTGTGACTTTCAGAAAATTTTCCTCCTTGCCAAGTTTTATGAGATATGGGAGATACAGAGGCATCATGCACTGAAGAACTCCCCACTGGAGTACATGCACATGTATATGTATAAAGGAAAAACAATATAGCATTCAGAGTGTGTATTTTGACAAAGGGACTAAAATATGTATTGCTCTAGGGAAAAAAAGGAAAATCACATCTTTATCAAAACATGCAGTTAGAATCCAGAATATGCATGCATATATTGAGGAGGGGAAAAAAAAAAAAAAAAAAAAAAAAGAGTTAGAGAAAAAAAAAAACAAAAAAAAACCCAAATCTTCTCTTTTGATCTAATGATATATTTCAACCTTCAAAATTTTTCTTGTCCAATTTGGGAGAAAATTAAGGATTTTCCCTTTTTTTTTTTATGGAAAAATAAATATTTCTCCCACTGCAAAGCCATACTTCTCTGATAAGATACTCTATTCTAAATTCAGAGAGCTCCTTTCAAAAAGCCCTACTACAATGTAAATTAAACTTTTATCTATGACAGTGCAAGTGAGTAACCAGTAATCATGTGTTATGAGCACCCAACCTTGCAATGCTGGAACTTTTACAATTTGTACCAAATGATTAACCTATACATTAGGCTAGATAGTCATTAGAAGAGAGATAATTTAGTGCTGCAGAGAATATAATAGAACTAACTGACTGCTGAGTTGCTTATCAGACTGCAAGATTAAGACATAAATACTCTAGAAAAACTATTGACATTATGGTCAGAGCATACTGGAGACTCTGCTTCAAATCCCCGTTCCAAACTGAGTTTCAAATAAGTTATGCATTCCCCTCTTCAGGTGAGGTTGTGTATATCTAGTGAATATTTGAACAGAATATTTTCACAGAAGTTCATCTTGACTCTACAATCAATGTGCTAATCAAAATGTTTTGCAGTAAGTTAAAAGAGTTCCTGACTGTCTCTACTTATTTTTAATGTATATATGTACAGAAAGTCAGTCCATGAGTGAGATATCGTCCTCAACATTGCAGAAAAAGGACTGTCAGAATAATGCAGCATGAAAATGTATAGAATTCCATACATGTTTTATTTAGACTGCCTTTTGTCTCTAATGTTGAAAACACAAGGACAGCAACCTCATTCCTTAGAATAAGCTAGTGTATGCCTCCACCTTTTGCTGAGAAAAACAGCAGGGATTATTCTGGTGGCTTTCTGCCATTTCGGGATTCCCCCTTGTTTGGGGAAAAATCCCAGAGGTAAGGGAAAGTACTTTTACACCAGCTTTGTGTCAACAGATAAGCACAGCACTCCATAAATGTGAGGTCTAGAACACTGTATTATCTAGTGCTATTCTTTTCAGGTGGTTAAAAAGGATATTTTTTTTACAATTCTGGCATTGTGCCAAAGATAAATTTGTAAGTAAGTTCTATGGGTTTCTTCGTTTAACCCCATTAAAAATCAAGAGATTTACTATTATAGTATAAAAAGAGAACAACTTCTAACCACTACATTCTTGCCCTTTCATTTGGTTTTGATGGTGGACATTAACAGAGGAAAATAATGTTCTGACCATAGGCATACAATTTCTTTTTATAATATTTTATATAATAATATTAATTACTATTATTAATAATGAAAGAAACAAAGTTGTATTTTCTGACCTGCTTATCCCCTTATAAATCAAACTTCTGCTTTTTAAAATAAAATCATTACTCTCTTGGTATTTGTATTCATAGCAGATATGCTTCCAAGTCACTATAAAGCTATTGTTAGCTGTATGATTTAAAATATAATAACAGGAAAACACTGGAACTCAGAGTGTGTTGTGCATGTGTTACAGAGAAGCAAATGACATTGGGTATAGCCCTCACAGTAATGGAATTGACTGATTGCTTATTGTCATGCTCACAACTGCGCATAGAATGCAATTATCTATACAAAGCTTTGGGGATTTGAAGGTGCAGGCAGAATAAATAATATTTTTTTGATAGGAACAAGTCACAGAACTCACTGTTCTGACAAAAAGTTTTAGCACCCAGACTTAAAATGAGACCAAATAACTGTGCCTCCATAACAGGAAAAGAGGCAAGGAAAAGTTTTTTTAACAAAACCTGCAAATATATTTGTATTGCTCACTGATTTTGGTATAGAGAGGGGGAAAAAAAAGGGGTTGAGAAAAAAGAAAGAGAAACAAACACTGAAGTTACTGGGTGTACTTCCATTGAATTGAGGCAAGCAACAGAAACTAAATCCCAGTAGAGACTTGTAAACTGCTAACATCCCCCCACCAGAATACAGATAAGTAATAATTAAATCCTTAAATCCCATATTTCCTGCAAGGAATTTATCCTGACCTTTAAGTGAAATAGATAGGAGCTCTCTTCACTCTGAGAAATTTCAAGTCAACAGATCTGATTTCTCATTCCATTACAGTTTAATGTAAATTGTATAAACAATGCTAGAGTCACAATTCTGAGTAGTGCATGGTAGGAATATTGAACCCAGAGGCTACAGGTACTATTGCTGCTAAAAAACTAGAAAAAAAAAAACCAAATGCCCCATCCTAAAAATAAATTAATCACTATTTTGAGTATAGTGATAATGAGAAAAGCTGGTAGATTTAGAATATAGTAGAAAATATTTATTTTGCAATGAAAAAATTTTAATCATCAAGTTTTAGTTTTGCTCTATCTTTTTTCCTATCCTTGTATTGGCTATGTACTTAAAATATCTGTGTAGGGTCATGTATGTGTGTGTCTGTGTGTCTGATTGAGTTGGTATTTGGGGGTTGGGCTTGGTTTTTTTTTGTTGTTGTTGGGTTTTTTGTTTGTTTTTGGTTTTGTTTTTTTTTAATAGCTATATAAAGGAGAGAGAAGAAACAAGAAAAAAAATAAGGACCAAATCAAATTAGTAGTTCCAGGGGTAGATTTCCAAGGACACAGCTGCTTATTGTCCTCTGAAGTCTGGCATGGCAAAATGGAACTTACAATAACAAGCAATCTGTTCACATGCACTTTGCGCATGGAATTTCCTAATTGTTTTTTCTTTCTTTGATGTATTCTCTCTCCATTTTAATAAATTAGCCAGGGTAAAATTTATTAGTTTGCATTTTATTTTCCCAGAACACAAATTTGTACCAACTGAAACAATTAGTCTATTCATAGAATTATTATGAATAGGGGAAAACAAATATGCAACAAAACATACAGACAAAAAATCTAAACAAAAGTCCTAAAGATGCTGAAAAATATAAATCTGATTTTATACATTTGGTAAACATGCATTTGGTGAATAGATGTTACTGGGAGAAGAACTGGGAAAACTGTGCTATTTCAAATAGCTTTGAAATACCTCTTTTCTCTTTGCTCAATTCTGAAATAGCTCGTAGTGGTGAAGGGTCGTGCATAATCATGGTGTCTCCCGAGATGTCCAACAATCTGACAAGAATAATTCCGTTTTGGATTTTATTCTGACATTGAATTTAAATCCTCATTAAAACTGGTTCAAATGTGAACGGGGTTGCTTTCTGTTTCTAGGTATAAGATATATCAGTAATTTCCACAAAGGTTACTTTGTAGGAGGAAGGAGGCAAGAATGGTTTTTTTATTCCTGTCCCTGGGTCTGGGTTAGATTTCATCACATAGAGTTTGGCCTTGTCACAGCAAGTATATGGATAGGTCATGATTTAACATGATATGAAAAGGTACAGTAAAGACACAGTGATACAACATAATTACAATGAAAATCATCAAAAGAACATTACGTGTTCTGCAAACACCAATTTGCTTATACATAGCACCTAATCAGCTAAAAGTAGTTATTTCTAATTCACCAGATCTCTTGACCATAGATAGCTGGAAGCCTGATAAGTATCGCTATGAAAGTGCCAACAGCTGAGAACATCCAAATGGCTTTGACTTTTTCACACTTGCTAGTAGAATTTTAAATAACAGAGACCCTCAGATTTTTTTTTTCTTTTGTGTTGCCTGTTTTTTTATTTATTTAGTTAGTTATTTTGATAAAGGCAGAATATGGACAGCTCACTTAGAGTATTAAGGATTCTATCATGCATTTGATTCTATTTGATTTTTTTTCTTTTTCTTCCCCTGTAACAATAACCACACTGTTTTGAACAGTGTCTGTTTTTTTTTTTTTAAAAGTAAGCTTCAAGCTTGACTTTCATATGGAGTCAGTTATAATTTTATGAGCAAAATATACATATACAATATACATATACACACTATACAATATTATTCCCTTAGCGATACGGTACATAAATCATCATTTCAATCATTTTAATTTCATACATTTGGGTGTAATTATTTGATAATGTGAAGGTTTTTAAATTTTTTCTTACTGTGGCAATAAGAAAGCACAAAAATCACATTTGTTTCAATAACAAGGTATTTTTTTCTTCAGAAATATACATGTATTTACAAGAACTCTCAAAAAAATGTCTGTAAGTGGACGGTTTCATTTCTTATTTTGCATAGCAAAACACACTGGTAACACACTGGAAGACAGTACTGCTGTGAAGACCATTAGAGTATTGCATTAGTAGCATACTGCAGGTGTTTAAGGAGGATTACTTATTCAAGTGTTTTTTGCTTTGGCGGTGGAGAGAGTCAGAGAGCGAGCTGTTTGAATTTAGAGAAGTAGTGTTTTTCTTAAAATAAGGGTTCATCACCTGGTGTGCGAGAGCCAATCAACAACCTGAGTTGAGGTATTTGTCTTTATTTCAATTCTGCAGAATAGGGTGCTAGGCATCTAGCGCAGCCAGCAGACCTTTTAGGAAACACATAGGGTCTTTTATACAAAAAGGTAATGAAGAAAAATCACGTCAAAATAGCTGATTGGTCACTTGTAATTATATAACAAAAACTCATTTGAGCATGTCCTAATTTCTGGCTGGCTCATTATACTAAGGTGGTCTTATAAGGAGAGAAACTGGACTTCACACGATCCAATGTGAATCATACAGAAGCCATTTTATTGATATTCTACTGTCCCTTATATACAATTTATCTATCCCTACACACGTTCACGCATTAGTTGATTGGTTAATAGTCCTGTGCACGAGGTGAGCATGAGACTCGGTTTCTTTCCTGATTGGTTCATCTAATCTCTGTTTTCCCACCTGCTTGTCCGGTTCCTTCAGGCTTGTTTTTCTCAATTCGTGTGAAACAGTCACTGTCGCTCCTGTTTTTCTCTCCTCAAGGTAACTTCAAGGGTGACGGCCTACAACCAGTCTGCTTCCTCACATGGCTGGTTCAATATATGTCCATTGTCTCTTAAGTATGCTCCCACAGTCTTATATTTATATATAAAATCTCCTCCTAGGGGTGTGATTTTTAGTATTAAAATTACCTAAGGTAACTAGAGGTTATACCTTTATCCTATCAGCTACCACTAAGTTACTGTTTAACTTTCTATTCTGTTGGAGTTCCACTTGGAACAATGACTAAATTCAAGATTGGCTTATTTATGTTTAAGGGGGTTTTGGTTTAGGGACTTTCTATTCCCATTGCTATGGTTTCAGAGCAGGCCACCATGGTTGCTCAATTTTGTGGATTTTTAGCTCTTTTTGACAACAGGAAGAAAGATCATTGTGACCCAATACCAGGAAAATTATTTCTGTCTTGAGGGTAACAGTTCAAATAAGTTATTTAAACTATCACATTCTGATTTTTTTTTTTTTTTTAATAAGATTCTAGTGAAAGCCAAAAGTTTCTTTACTGGAAAAAGTTTGTTTTCATGACGTCTATCGCCAGGAGGAAAAAAAAAAAAAAAAGTTACTAAATATATAAAGTCAATGAGCTTCTTTTTGTGTGAAATGTCATTTAATATTGCTGATTCAAGAAGGTCAATACAATTTTTGACTACATATTCTGGGAGACCTTTTTAGCTTTTCACACAAAGATTCTACTCTAACTTTTGCCAAATCTGGGTATGCAGTGATGTGGAAAAGTACAACCGAATTGTAGTGGAAAACACTTTTCAGCTTTTTATGTTCCTTTGTGAGTATTTGATATTAATTGGAGAAAAAATCTTTTTAGAATACTGTTTTGGAGAAGGAGACATAAAAGTTATCATTTTACTACTGAGAAATTTTACTATTTATATATTGCATAGATATTGTCCAGTTTAACTATTCCAAGGCAATAACTACTGAAAAATTTCAGTGGTAGGAGTTCTTTAACTAGATTCAGTTAAATGCTTTGATGATGTCCTCCTGTTTACTTTGCATCCAAAATTGGCAATAGAGGTTTGCAACTAAGAATGGGTATAAAAGAATCCATCCAGCAACATCAGCCAATGTAGCGCTTAGCCATCTGTTTATGTTTGCTACTTGACAGATGATATCACTATTCTCTATTTCAGGGAGAACACTCATATTTTTTTATACCTCACAAACATATGTTAAGCAAGTCTGTATGGGTTTGTTTTGTTTTATAGTAGTTTGTCTAGATCTGGGTTCCCCAGTACTAGAAGGACGTTGGCAACTGGAGCAACTTCAGCAGAAGACAGCAAATCCAGTGGAGAACCAAGATAATTAGAGGAAGAAACATAAGGCATAGAAGGAGAGGCTGACAGCTGGGTTTGTTCAGTTTGGAGAAATCTGAGAGGGGATTTCACTGCTTTCATCAGTAATCTAGTGGGAGGATATAGAGAAGGCCAAGCTAAACTCCTCTTGGAGATGCACAATGAAAGGGTGAAAAGCAAGGACACAAGTGCACCAAGAAAAAATCTAGCTGAATATTTAAAAATAACCAACCCAAACAAAATGACTAATGATCTAACATTGAAGTTAGCTAAGAAGTTGGACCAGGCTACCTCCAAGGGCCCTTATAACCAAAATTATTCTGTGAAATCTGTTTTAAAAAAATGAAGTATAACAATACATAGAGTACAAAGGCATCTCAGTGCTTGGGAAGTGTTCACGTCTGTTTAATAAATTACACTTTCTTTGCCTTGTACTCTTGAGACCACCAAGTAGTCAAAAAAGGGCATTTCTGAGTGTTTTTTGTACATAGGTGACACATATATAACTATTTGTTATATATCACAATTTGAAAACGGAGAAACCACAGCACTGACATAATTCTTTTTCAGTTCCTGATTTTCCAGGAGGTTGCAAATTTCACGTCTGTAAGCACTATTCATTGTGAGCCTTGCTTCTAGAACTAGACAATTTGTTTTGAATATCTCAATATTTAATTGTGTTTAAGCTACTAATTCAGAAACTTATTCTACTACCAATGAGTTCTGGGTCTAGAAGTATACAGATCGTGGAAACATTCTATTTTAGTCTGTTGTACAAGTTATCTTGAAATTATCTCTACCATGGTACAATATAATTCAAGTACACACTCTGAATTTCATAAATTTGTTTAAAAAGTTTTTGATAAATCTTCAAAAACAAATTTGAGGCTGATTCATGGAGAAATCTGTGAACACAGCAATCCCACATTCCAGACATGTCTGGAAGTCCTTAAATATTCTGATATTATGAATACTCATTGAGAAAACAAACAATGGCCTTCTTTTGCTATTCTACAATAATTTTTGTTTTGATAGATGACTGCTCACTTTTATTTTTACATCTGAGCAACTTAAAGTCCAAGACATAAGTTAAACCACCAATTTTTAATAGGTTTTAATAAGATATTCCAAGTAACGGGTACCACAATTTAATAGGTATGTATTCATTGCCATGTACACTGTGGCTGAGACAACTTGCTCAGTTCTGTGAAGTTTTGAAAACCATTTCTAAAGGAAAATTGGATTAAAAATAAATACATGATGTAGACATAACAAAAAAACCCCTATATCAGCCAATAATCATAAAGCAAAGAAAACAAACCCTCCCACTTTTTTTGATACTCATGAAAAATATGTCTTTTACAAAATATCATGAAGATGCACAAATTGAGGAGGCTAATGACTAAGGAAAAGTATCTCTGAAAAGGAGATCCTCTCATGAACTCCAGTGAGTGAAGCAAACAATGTACCAAAAATGGTGGTAATTTTGATGCTGTGTCTTGTGAAAGAGTAATTTCCTTTAAAAAAACATGTTAAATTATTGAGGAAGAGATTTCAAAAGGGTCAAAAGACAGACACTTAGTTTCTGTTGAAAGCTGACAGGTTCTTTCACTCATTCTGTGGATTAAAAAATCAACGCTTCTGGGAGAACTGGGCAAAAAGCAATTAACTTGTAAAAACTATGTAGAAACTAAGTTAAATCAGTATGGATGAAAGACTACAATTATACTCCCCTTAATAAATTACAGCGGCAAATAACCAACCTTTCTAAATTTGAACAACTACATTACCTAAAAAGATTTGAGATCCATCCTGTATAGATCAATAATCTAGAACTAAAGTAGGAAATTGTGACTGTAGGAAGATCTGTATCATAAAGGAATTATCATAATTTGCAGGCCGGTAAATTAAAGGAAAAGGAGAATGAGAAGGAACTGGAAAACAAAAACGACAAAAGAACACTTGGCCAGTACTTCTATACAATTATCCAAACACTCTATGGAAATTTAAACAGAGATCTACATTTAATTTTTAAGTAAATTTGCACATTCTTATTAATCAATGAGGCAAATTTATTCATTATTTAGATAACTCTCAAAGAGCTCTAGCTAACAGCTATGTGTCAACTCCTACTAGGCAATGGGTGAGAAGGTCAACAGCAGCAAATAAACCTCATGAAAAAGAGACATTCAATGCGAAGGTCCCTGGATTTGAAAATGTAGTGAAGGTATCGGCCATTGATGTGACCAAGAGCCCAGACAATGAGGAAGGAAGATGAGAAGGATTTTTGTGGGTGGCCATGCAGGAGGTCCCTGAGTAAAGAAAACCAACCATCAATTTATGTGTCATGAAAACTTCTGTCTTTTAAAATGAATGAGTGCACAACCAAGCTTCTGAGTATCTTTTTATGCAGAAATGAAATTAATAAAGACTCTTTCTGCTGTAATGGGCACTGCTGAATCAGCCGGATTGTCAGTTGTTATCTACATGAAAAATAAAAAGGTTTTTCTCCATTGGCCTTGTCATGGATGGAAGTATTCGACTCAGGATGGCAGCCATCAAGGTGGAGAGAGAAAACTTCACAGCAAACTTTCTAATTTATAGTGAACGTGATGCTGATGGTATGAAATAACCCTGTTGGCCAGCTTGGGTCAAGTGCCTGGGTCTCGCTCCTCCTCATCCCTGCACCTGGCTAGCTTGAAAACACTGAGACCTTGAAACCCACACACCATAGCTGGCTGTACAGTAAATATTTTCACAAATTCAGACACTGGAGTCTTCTAAAGTGCAGTTTTCCCAAGTATTAGAAGAGAAATTAGTCCTCTGTCACTCAAACCAGGATACACAGATAAGCAAGGAAAATAATATGAACTTCACTATTACAGTTGTCTTCCCTGACTACTTACTGGCATAAAATTGATCACATTCATAAATGCCTTCAGAGTTGCATCTGTCTTTAATTGTGACAACATTTGCAACCAAAAAACAGTAGTTTGTGAGTATGGCTCAACATAGAATCATAGAATAATTTAGTTTGAAAAAGACCTCTAAGATCATCCAATCTAACTGTTAACCCAGCACTGCCAAGTCTACCACTAAACCATGTCCCTAAGTGCCACATCTACGTGTCTTTCAAATACCTACAGGGATAGTGACTCAATCACTTCCCTGGGCAGTCTGTTCAAAGGCTTGATAATCCTTTTGGTGAAGACTTTTTTCCTAATATCCAATCTAAACCTCCCATGGCACAACTTAAGGCTGTTTTCTCTTGTCCTATCACTTGTTACTTGGGAGAAGAGACCAAAACCCACCTCACTACAACATCCTTTCAAGTAGTAGTAGAGAGCAATAAGGTCTCCCTTGAGCCTCCTTTTCTCCAGGCTGAACAACCCTAGTTCCCTCAGCTGCTCCTCTTAACACTTGTGCTCTAGACCCTTCACCAGCTTTGTTGCCCTTCTTTGGACATGCTCCAGCACCTCCATGTCTTTCTTGTAGGGAGGGGCCCAAAACTGAACACAGGATTCAAGGTGTGGCCCCACCAGAGCTGAGTACAGTGGGATGATCATTTCCCTCATCCTGCTGGCCACACTATTCCTGATATAGGCCAGGATGCCATTGGCGTTCTTGGCCACCTGGGCACACTGTTGGCTCATATTCAGCCATCTGTCAACCAACACCCCCGGGTCCTTTTCTGCTGGGCAGCTTTACAGCCACTCTTCCCCAAGCCTGTAGCGCTGCATGGGGTTGTTGTGACGCAATTGCTGGACCCGGCACTTGGCCTTGTTGAACCTCATACCAATTGCCTCAGTCTATTGATCCAGCCTGTCCAGATCTCTCTGTCAAACCATCCTACCCTCAACCAGACCAACACTCCCACCCTAAAGAGAACCGGCCCCAGTACTGAGCCCTGGCGAACACCACTTGTGACCAGCCACCAACTGGATTGAACTGCATTCAGCACAACTCTTTAGGCCTGGCCATCCAGCCAGTTTTTTACCCAGTGAAAAGTACACCCATCCAAGCCATGAGCAACCAGTTTCTCTGGGAGAATGCTGTGGGAACATAAAAATAGTCAGATTCTTTCTAAACAAATTATTAGTCAATATTCCATAGCTATGAAATGTATAACTTCACACTTTTCTGCCTTGAAGTATCTGTTGTCTTCAGATTTTATTAATTTCTCTCTGGGTACTTGCTTAGGATTCATTTCTTTGGAAGTTAATTTTGCATGCATACATCCCAATATATTTTAATCAAAATTCTAGTCTGTTCTGTAAAAAGACTGTCTCCTATGTCAAACTCTGTAAATCAGAAACCAACTATATATTTTTATGGAAACGATTTATGCAAAACAGCTATTTGATCCATAATTTTAGTCACATGAGAAAGAAAAAACAGAGAAAGAGGTCTGAGAACACATGGCAGGAACTCAAATGTAACTACAATCAGCTTTTATTTGTCATACTTAGAAATATAAAATGTGCATTCACAAAAAGAATCATAAAACAAAACATCCCAGGGTTCCACTAAATTTTATCCCATTCCTTTCTGAGGAACACAAAGATATGAAGAAAAAACTAATTAAAAACAGAAAAAGTGTGAAAATTGTGTAAAATATAAATCATTTATTTGAAACATTCAATTGCTGACCCTGTCAGATTTATTTAAAGCAAAACATCACCTCCTGCATATCCAATTAATGGTTGCCATGGCAAATAAGGGTTCCCACCGCACTGCCTTATTGCAATATGCATGGCAATTGCAAGTATATCACTCAGAATATTTCCATAATGATATTAGCTGGTCTATCCAGCATCAGACAATTAATTTTGTGAACCATCAGGTGTTCAATATGTATCCTTATAAAAATTAAATACAAACATTCACATATCACGTGGAAATGGATTCCTTTATACATCCCCATCCTACTTTCTCTCATTAAATATTTTCTTAGCAATTAGATTAGGATGGGAGACAGATTTTTTGTAAGTTTTCTGTGTGTACACAGAAACACACTGTGATTTCTACAATATTTTAATTTTTGAATATCAGTTAGTTTTAAAATGTGTTCAGATAAAGTATAGTTTTGTAAAAAAAAAAAAAAAAAATAAATATTTCATTAAAGAGCCTGTACTGGCTTTCAAACGTGGTCCTCAGTGAAATACAATTCTGTCTGTTTTTTAAGGATTTTCTTGCAGGATAATGTCTGGATCAGGCAGACCTTAGCACTGCCCTATTTTCTATGAAATGAGCAGGGACAGTCTGTTGCCCCTTAAAAATTACGTGTTAGTAAGGGAGCCATCTAGAGGAAAAGCAAGGACTAGCCTGAACTTCTTCCTCTGCTTTGAACTCTTAGCGGTATTTTTAAACTGTTGTGATCCAGGGCTCAAAACTTTCCCTTCAGAAACGTTTTAACAGTTTTCTTTTAAACAACACGTTATGGTCATTGCAGTAATCACTGTCTGACTCGCTGTGAAGTTCAACTGGGAGAGATAGCTGCCTCCAGGACACTGCTCTCTTCTCTAGGCTATAATCTCATCTTTTAGTGGGATTAATTTTCTATCCTCGTGAAGCTGGGTTGTGTGCTGAAACAAATGCTGAAAATAATCCACTCCAAAGAGACCCAAAGAATAACAGTAATCAAGAAACTCTCTGGTTCAGGGAGGTTGGGATCAGGGAGTTCAACCTTATGCCCATAGAACAGTTCATGGGTTTCTGTACAGTCAGAGTATAAAACACTCAGTAATTCTGACAGAAGGTACTGGATCTTTAAGCAATTTCTTGTCTTTGAAGTGAGGAGCTTACTTATAATATTATGGAATCATGCTCCTTCTTCAGCTTAACCTTTCAGTGAAAATGCCTTTTCATAAAAAACCTTCGTCTTTGAAAAGACTTCAGTCTCCAACAACTGAATAAGGAATCTAATTAGGGAAAAAAATAGTAGAGTGATGTTGATAAAGAACTAAACATAGGAAAGAACTCTTGCTAAAGGACCAATAATGAAGTTGAAGGACTGATAGAGTTGGTAAAATTATTATTATTAATAGCACTACTACTAATAACAATAATGCTGCTATTTTGGCACTTTGCCTTTTCATAAATTACAAGAAACAGCCGTCATCCATGTGTGTAGCAAACAGAAATCATGCAGTCTCTGAAGCCAAACTTCAAAGCAGGTCACTTTTACTCCTCTGAGAGTGTGTTCCTATGTCTAGATTCTGGTTTGTTTTGGTTTTTTCCTTGTTTTTTTGTTGTTGTTTGGGGGAGGGGGGCGTGTGCGTTTTTTTTTTCCCCTCCTTATCCACAGGATCACTTTGGCAGACAGCTTGAAGTGTAGTTTTACATGAGAAAATATGATCATAATCTTTTTTACATATCTAAGGCCAATACTATGAAAAAGTTCAAAATTAGGACAGAAACATTGAAACAATACTCTTTGGTATGAAATACCTATTAATGTTAGTACAACAAACTCATTAAATAATCATAACCTACAGGGAACAAAGAGCTAATTAAAGACAAAGTAATATGATTTGATTTTTAGCTAGATTTTTTTCTATACTTGGCATCTGTAAAAAAAAAAAAAAAAAAAAGAATAAGCCAGCAAGCAAAATTAAGGTTCACTGCACATATTCTAACTCACAGCACTGACCTTGAACGTAACAAAATATGAAGCTGGCTGTAGGCAACAGAAGTAGCTGAAAAATCTGGAGTCATTCTCAGCATTTTCAACACAAAATTTTGCAATGCTTTTGTTTTAGTCTTTTGGCACATACTGTAACCAATAGCTTCATTTAGCAATATCCAGCAGTTTGATGGATCAGATTGTTTTTTAAATGAATGAAACTAATTTTGCTTGCAGTAACTTCTACCACACCAGCTGTTATTGTTATCACTGCTGTCATTATCATCATTATCAGCATAACTATAATTACATTTAGAAAGATAAATCAAGGGAATGCAGCAGCAGAAAGACAGAGTGCCAGGACATAGAGCCGTCCTTTGTTTCTGAGTCTTAACAGTACTGCTCTGATGCAGTCTGCACTGTGGCAGTTAACTGGAGCAGGTTATTTATTGTCCTTTGATAATATTTGCTAGAATTAATGGTGATTTCTTCTCTTCCTCTCATGAAAGGTGTAAATAAACAACATGAAATTATCTGTTGATATTTTCTATACAAAGTCGAGAACCAGTTTTGATTATATGATAAGTAGCCTCATTGAATTTGCTTCTTCCATTAAAAAGGGAACACCTGCAACTCAGCAGATCCTCTTATTATTTCCATGTAATTTATCTAGGTAAATACGTATTAAAAGCCAAATATAGAAATAGAAAAAGACACTCTATTCTGTTGAATACTAATTGGCTACTTCTGAAGTACTTTATTCAGTAATATGCTTAGATGTCCATTTTGAGTCTAGGTATCCATATAACATGATCAACCTATGCTGGCTTGGGGTGAAACTGAAGAAAGGGAAAGGAAGGCTAAAATGTAATCGGTATCGTGTTCTGCTGTTTATCTCACATTCAATAAGTTTATGTATATAATCAGCTGTCCATTTATAGTTGGGCAATGTGAGAGTAGCTACAAAACCAAAACATCATTTAAATTCACATATCTGAACTCTTAGCTGTACATGTCACTACAAATGTGCATTTAACACCACTTACAGTCTGACTCCCTGATTCCCCTTATCTCCACAGAAAACATGAACGAGTGTTTGCCACTTAAAAAAAAAGCACACAAACCATAAAATTCAGTCTCTTGACTAGGCTTCTTGTCTCTGTTTTTCATTCTGAATATTAAGATTGGCTGAGTCAAAAGTACTGAGATTCTGAAGGAATATTATCAGATCTTCTATTAGTTTTGTAAGCTTCAAAAAATTCAAACAAATCCCTATATTTCCAGTCATACAAAGTTCCACATTAAAGAAAAATGTTTCTAAAGGATATACTTAAATAATCTCCCTGCCACTTTATTAATAAAAATTGTATCTAATATTCAACTAATATTTCTTAAATACAATGGCATTAGTAGTATCCAGACAAAGGACCAAAATACTATGGAAGTACATGCTTCTTTCTAGAGATAGGACTAATTTTCTCTTTTATAACATATTAAGATTTAGTGTGTGGTGTTTCATGAGTCTGAAGATCTAATCACCTATTCATTCCTTGTTTACACTTCAGGGATAAGAAGGTTATAAAGAGGCAGGCTATCTTCTAACATTGCCATTTTCCATTCTCAGATTCAGATAGTAGAGACAACAGGAAAATTTATATAAAGAGTAAGTTGTTTTGGGTCTGGAACAGTTTTTAGTTTTCTTCATGAACTCTAAGAGCAAGGCAGAACTTGAAGATAAACTTTTTTCATAATAAGTGGAGGTATTATTGAGTCAAAACATTTTTCATTACTCCTGTTGGGCTTCTCTTTGTGTCATAGCTTTGAGACCAAATACATTCCTCGCTTAGCACTCTGCAGTTCTATAATGTAAACTTTAGATGTAAACTTTTAAAGTTATTTATTTACTTTTACATTTTAATGACTGCTTAACGCTTACCCACATTCCCGCTAAAAAAAAAAAAAAGAGTGAACTACTTATTATGATAAAGTACAAACATTTCACTTATTCCATTTTAAATGTAAAAGTAATGGTTGTAGGGATGGAACATCAAGTTAACCACTGATGGCTATAAATATGCAGAAAGGTTGCCAAAAGTGTAATATAAAAATATTAATTAGAAAATTGAACAGCTTTTAGACTGGTGAAGTCTTTGCTTCTACAGATTGACAAAGCCACTGTTTGAGTGTTAAACAGTACAAATACTGAAAAAGACCACACACATCTGATCTTCATCTGAGAAACAGAAAATGTTTCTTATTTAATACCTAGGCTTTTATTTAGTAATGCATTTAATACAAATGTAATATATAAATTGCTCAAGTGATAAGTAGATTGAATTATTTGTTTACACATATGTAACCATGTAACCATTGTTTAATGTTGCATTGTTGGCCCTAGTTCTCTAGAAAATATAGATAATTAATGACCCAGCACACTTCTGCTCTTCTCTTACTCACCCATGAAGAAACAGCTTTAAAAGCTGTCTTAAGTCTATTCACAGAAGGATATTGAATGCAGTGATAGAGTATATTTGGATTGTGAGCCATTGCTGTATGAAACCTAGAGCTATCAATTACTATCTGTAGAGTAATAAATGAAAAATGCTCAAGTTTCTCTCATTCACTAGAAGAAAGTCCTCTTTCTGTTCTTTTTAATTTCTTCCTTGCCCTTTTTTGATTATCTCCTTACAGCCTTTAAGGCTTTTCCTGCTGTCAAAAATTAAAGTGTACCATTATTTATAGCACTGGGGGGGGAGGAGAAGTGACAGGAACTCCTGGGCATACTAATGTATTTTTCTCTTTTTCATTTAAGCCTTTTCAGGCCATTCCCTCAAATCAAATTTAGCTACATGAGTTCATACCTTACTAACATGAGGAATGTCTTCCACATGACTACAAGTCCTTTGCTGTGTGAATTGTCTGGTCTCTTTTGAGGACCCCCTTTTATTCTGTACTTAATGAACTTACTGTTAATAGGCAGTTAAAAGTAATTTAAATATGAATTACAAATAATGCTAGTAAATCTGCTGAAAAGAACTAAAAGGTTTTCTTTAAAAATGAAAAAATAAAATTGATAGGAAGGTGACTGGCCTGAGTGGATCATCCATCTATTAACATCTGGATAATACCCCAAATGGGTCCATAAATTGATTTGCCAGCAATGACTTCCCAAAGTAATCTGACTGAATTCAAAGAGGGAAAAATTAAAATGAATGAAGGAAGAAGTGAACTATCTGTGTTTAATCTTCAGTTTCATCAGAAATCGATTAACTAGCTGACTTTGGGTCCAAAAGAATTAATTATACTCAGTCTCCGGTATAATTAACAACACTATGGACATCTCCCAAAATATTCATTAAACAGTCAGGAACAATATGAAATTCAAATTAAAATTGGAAAAGAGATTAAATAGAAGTAGTCATCTCTAAAAAGAATCATACTACATCTGAGATGAAATCATTTAAGCAATACAAAATATGGAAATACATTTTGTGTTACATTTAATTATCATTAATTCCTTCACTGCAAGCTGGCAGCTATTTTAGGCTCATTACAAAGACTAAAATGAGCTGGAATTTTAATAGAAATCAATCCTCATTGGAATAATGGGAATATGATTCAAACTTACAGGAAGTTTAGTTCTAAAATCCAAGTTTTCTTTATAATCTTAAGTTTAACTGAGGAAATTTGCATTCTGCAGCACATCTATCATTAATGTTGTAAAAAACTAAGAAGTAGGCACCTAGCTGGGAATGGAAGGAGGGAGAAAAGGGAGGAGAGAAGACATAGCTTAAATAAATGTTTTGGAATCCTTATTTTCCAAATTTCCCAAACTTAGTGTCTGTATCCTCTGTAGCTGAATAATGCTGCTATTTGCCATATTGAATGTATTTGCAGATTTCTGAATGCAAAGTTTATTTCAGCCCCTGTAATTTTGCTTTGCTATATTTGGTACATTATTCTTCTGAATTTCAATATCATTTAGCCAGTAAACTAAAGCTTTTCTTGCTTTGGATTTTTTTTCTGTTTTTTTTTTTTTAGTTCAAGTATCATAAACACTCTCATTTTATCCCTTTCTGCAGAAAATAATTGTAACAGAGCAAAAGTAATATTATATTCAAAGTAAAACAACTTGGTTATTTTTATGTCTTACACCAATGGTTATGTAGAAGAAAATACTAAAGAGCAAATCATTTAGGAAACAAAAACCCATCTATGCATATCATTAATTATCAAAATTAAGTCTTCTATTATTTTACCATTTTATTTTTAAATTACTTTTTTCCTGAATACACAGAAGGCACCTGCTCTCAATTCTTGATTCCTTATGCAGATCTCATTTTTGCTTATTATTGACACCTTCAATAAGGCTGTACAAAAAAAAAAAAATAAATATGCATTTATAGTATAAAACTGTTGGTTTTTTTTATAGTTTGGTGGAATGTAATCATCCTGTATATCATCTTTTCCCTTTTAACCCTCTAGCTGGCTTGACTAGGGACTAATTCCCTGGCAGAATTTTCACACTGCATACAACACTGATCTTTAGATCAGAGGCCATTTTGGAAATATTCAAGAATTTAAATTTGGTCTCGCACAAGTTTATGAGCTTTCAAGAATTTTTAAAAGACAGATTATCTGCATATGAATTTAGAAAAGAAATTTTAAAACACTTATTTTTAAAATGTTGCTCTTTCATAATTCTTTTCCTGTATCCTAACTCTACAACCTATGCATCATAATCACGAAGTAGCGTAAAGGTCACACTCTAGAAGAGAGGAAGAATGGACAAGATATTTCTACAAACTAATTTGGGGACAACACTTTTTTTTTTTTTTTTTCAAATAGGAAGTGGTAACAGTTTGAAGGAACTAAGCAGACAGAGGACACTGTGTAGGGCAAGTAAAGACATTTGGCTAACTACAGGGCATGAGGGCAACACAGTTAATCAGTCTGTACTTCTTCAGTTTTTTTCACTGAAAGTGTTGTATCTATTTAGGCAGAACTTTTGTTTTAGGAGAGGTCTTTTTTTATCACAGGTCAGAGGCTCCAGAAAGGCAAGAAAAAGTAGGAAACCACCAGGGGTTTTCAAGCAAGCTCAGGTTGTAAGGTATACTGACACCAAAAGCCCAATCAACAACAGAGAAAAATGTCATTTGAAGATAGGTAAAAGCCAAGGGGTTGTCAAGGCATGAGGCATTCCATTAGAAAGGAACAAAAATGCAACCAGGGCTGCAGCCTTGAATCTTGTAAAAACTTTTCTCTCATTCTCCAATCTGGACCTAAAAGGAAAAGGCCTGTCTAAATGTCTGGGTAAAGACAATAATTATTTTCCCACAGTCTAGCTCAGCTTACGCTGTGAGCTAGCCAAGCATGAATCAGTTCTGACTGAGATGTGTACTGGGCCTGACTGAGGGTCCCTCAGGCTTTTCAGTCAGTGCAACATCCCCCAGCTATACAGAGCAAGCCATTACATACAATCATGACATATGTGGGTGATTAGCCAATTTTGCCTCCAGCTTGGGGCAGTTTAGAGACAGACTAAAGACTGCTGCTCACCTTTGGATTAAAGTCACCTGTACTGAGGTTTATGAGGATGCCACCGAGGCTTAGCAGCAGTGGTGGACAAATCAGCGTGTCTTCCAGAGACATCCAGAGTCCTCGTCTATCTCAAAAGAACTCCATGTTGGCTGCATCTACAGGCCCTTAGAGTCATGGTGAATTAATGATGAGGCTCATGGGCAGGTGCACAGGCCACACAACAGGGCTTGATGGTGGGTAGGGCTCCTTACTTTAGTGGAAATGCATTTTGGTGACTCATGTCCTTTTGCCTACTGCTAACAATGAACAATTATTTTCTGGTTGTAAACGTGGCCTCTAACTTTCTTGAATAAATCTAGTGTCAGAACATCAGGTTGCCCTTATGCACAGTAAAAAACACATATCAAGGTGCAATTGCACCGTTTCCCTTTTAAATTTAATATACTTTGAAATATTAATTGAGAAGCTTGATTTTTAAGGAAATGTCAATTTTATGAGCTGCTGTAAAATGACTAACCTTTGTCAATAGCACTATAATTGCAGCTTGTAGCAGCCTGCTGAGGACAGCTTTAAATTAGGAACAATAGGGAAGAGAGCTAACAATCCACAGAAAGTGAGAAAACGATGGATCGGGTGGAAACTGAATTATGTAGTAGAAGAACAAGAGAGACCTCAGAAATGACAGAAGAGGGGTGAAACCGGCCCACCTCATGTGCATGTACATGAGTGCATGCAGCCTGGGAAAAAAGTTAGAGAAACTAGAGCTGTATGTGCAGTCACAAAAGTGTGATATTGCTGGGATAGCTTTGACACCGTGGGAGAGTTCACACGACTGAAGTAATTCCTTATAAACCATGTAATCAGGGTGATAAAGTTGGCAACGTCTTCTTTAAACAACCTACAGAAGTCTTTGTACGACAGATCCTGGTTCTCACAGAGCCCTGTAACCTTTCTGCCAGCTCCCCGAAGGGATGGCAAGGAGGGACCCATATGTATTAGCTGCGGGTGCCCAGGTGTTGGCAGCGGGGGGGCTGCAGCGGTGGCCTCTGAATTAAGAGACCAGAGGCTGACCAATGCTGGACACAGCTGTATCGACCTGGCTCAAATGGTCCCACTGTATGACACAGCTGAGTCCCTCATTCAAGCTGGTTGAGCCTCTGGAAAGCATATTTAAGAATGAGCAAATGCCACATGGGAGAACAAGAAGAGCTTTTACCACATCTGCAGTAAAAGAGTAAACAAGAAAAATGTAGGAGTGTTGCCAGATGAGGCAAGTGATTTAGTGACTGCAGACATAGATAAGGCTGGGGATCTTAGTTTCTTCTTTGTCCCAGTCTTCTCTTGCAATGTCTCCTAGGCCTCTGCAATTAGTGAAAAGGTTCAATGATGAGAACCAGCAGTGGATAAAGACTGAGTCAGGGATTAATGTAGAGAGCTTGACCCATATATGTTCATGGGACATGGTGGGCTACAGCAAAGTGTTATGCGAGAGCTGGATGTTCCCAATTATCTTTGAAAGGTCTTAGAAAGCAAAGAAGACCTCTGACAACTTAAAATGCAAAGATGTTGCTCCTGTCTTCAGAGAAGTCTAAATGGATGACCTGGGGAACTACAGGCCATCCAGCCTCACTGTGGTCCCTAGGAAAAGACAAGTAGTAAGTCTTTCTGGAACACATTTCTGGGTACTTGAGGGGGAAGGTGACTGGAAACTGACAGCATGTATTGAAAATGCTAAATCATGCCTGACAAACTTGATTGCATGATAGAATGGCTAGATTTGTGGGTGAGGGGAGAGAAGTAATTGTCACTTATTTCAGCTTTAGCAAGGTGTTCAACACTGTCTTACACAAAATTCTGATATACTAGCTGGGATGATACTGTCTGGAAGGGGGGGCAATGAAATGATTAAAAAAATGGTTGGATTCCTGGGCTCCAAAGGTTGCCGTTAACATGTTGTGCTCCACATGGAGGCTGGTAACAAGATGAGTACCCTAGGGTTGCATCCTTGGATCTGTCCTGTTTAACATCCTTATCAATTACCTGTAAAAGACAATGAGGTGCTTGCTCATAGTTTTCAGATGACACCAAACTAAGGGGAACCAGACAATATGTTTGAGGGCAGAGCTTCTGCTCAAGGACCTAGGCAGCAAATACCTT
The DNA here is from genome assembly GCF_000708025.1 of Charadrius vociferus. Lineage (NCBI taxonomy): Eukaryota > Metazoa > Chordata > Aves > Charadriiformes > Charadriidae > Charadrius > Charadrius vociferus. The sequence goes on from NW_009649293.1 coordinate 3,247,867, forward strand.
ATGAAAATCAACAACAGCAGATGCCATGTCCTGCACCTGGGATTGGGGGACCTCTGAGAGCAGCAGAGGCTGGGGACAAACAAATGCGGATCAGCTCTGTGGAAGAGGCCCTATGGGGCTCTGGCATACAGTAAGATGACCATGAGCCAGTTGTGTGCCCTGACATCAAAGAGGCAAATAGAACCTTGGGATCTATTGCCAGAAACACAGCCAGAAGATCCAGGGAAGGAGAGAAGGGATTTTCCCCTCCAGAGAGCACTTGTTAGTCCTCATCTGCAATACTGTGTCTAGTTTTCAGCCTCAAAATAGACAAAACACTTTGACAAACTGAAGTAAGTTCATCAGAGAGATCAAAGACAGTCAGGGCTGTAGCATTTGAGCTGTGAGGAGAGCCTGAGGGACCAAGCTTGATTCAGCCTGGTGAAGAGATGACTTTGGGAGCACCTAACAGCAGCTCCCCAGTGCCTGCAGGGAAGTTATCAAGAAGATGGAGACAGTACTCTATACAGGTTTTACAGGAGTTCATGGTAGGACGACAAGAGACATAAATTAAAAAATAAAAAAATAAAAAAAGTTCAGATTGGATATAAGGAGAGCCTTTTTCTTCAGGAGGAGGGGCAGGGGAGCAGATTGCCCAGAGAGGCTCTGCATCTTCTGTTGTTGGAGACTTTCAAGACTTGGCTGGATAAAGTCCTGAGCAACCTGGTCTGACCTCAAAGCTGACTCTGCTGTGAGCTGGAGGCTAGACTAGAGACCTCCTCACCTTCCTTCCAGCCTGAATTTTGTTATGATTGTATCACCCTAATGCAGGAGAACATACTCAGCCAAGTTACAGGAAGATGAAGTATGACTAATAAAATAAATACAAAGACTACCATTCTTCTGTACATCTGAATTAATCTTTCTGAGAGAGCCAGAGCAATAGGTTTACCACTTGCTGTTTCTGTGAATACAAATTCTCTGTCTCAGAGATTATCTGGTAATGTGAATAAGTTATGAAATGATACAGGGATATAAACAAGAACTTTGTGGGATTCATCTGTGGTTCAGCACTGAAAGCAGAAGAACCTGAGATTCCCATATTCCATGTACAAAACAGAGACAGTAAGTGTATGTTTGCTTGTATTCCAACTTTAAGATCTGCTTAGAAGAGCCTTTTAGAGATGAATTCATTCCTTTAGCGAACTGGAAAAATTATGGTCAAGTGATTGTTACATTCTTTGACGGTATTGTAACACAAAGAAAGGA
>NW_009649293.1:3249167-3285077 GCF_000708025.1 Charadrius vociferus
AAACTGTCGAGGCTGTAAATTACAGCAAAATGAGTGGTTACCAACCTCATATTGAATTGACGTTTGGACATTTATGCTATAAAGATATTAGTGTAAACAGCAATTTCGTTCACTTTGCTTACTGTTATATTAGGACTTCTTCTGCCTGTGAAAATAATCTGCTGACATTTACAAGAATCCTGTAATTTAAGCACTTTGGATATTCAGGGGGCAGGAAATTGCATCATCAAGTCTGTCCTCAAAAGGAAAGTATCCTCTATTATGCTATTGCAGTGGTTTTGTGCAAGGACTTTTCCATTCAAATCTAATGCATAATTCATTGCAACATTTGAGAAACCTTCCCAGATTAAAGTCTGTAACACTAAACAATAAACCAAACTTACTGGACACCCGGAAGTCTTTTTAAAATGCTTATTTCACAGAAATTTAATTAAATTGATTAGGATTACTGAGCTGTGCATGTGAGATTCCCCTAAGGGACATTCCTTCTCATGAGAGATTTCTACAATAATTAAACTGTAGCAGGACACTCAACTGTAACTTTTAATGGTCACCTTTACCAACTAACTAGTGGGAGGAGAAAACAGGGGATATACCTTCTGAAAGCCATGCAAACAAGAAAATATGTTATTTGAAACAAAGAGATTACCCAGGAAAAGATAAAAGGGACACTGATTTTTTTAAATATTGAAAAGGTTGTGAAAATCGCCTGTAACAGGTAAGTAAGCTCTATCTACATCAATTAATTAGTCAGACTTTCCTTCCTGGAAGACTTATTTAAATTTATTAATGAAAATCACAAAACAAACAAACAAATAAACAAAAAAGAACTAACCCTTTCAGCATTATGTTTATGAGTTGAACTAACTTAAAAAAAAATAAGTCAAAAATCAAATAAAGTCATGCTGAGATCCATAGAGGTCTTCAAATTTATCAAGAAATATTTCGGGGATGTCTCAAGCCAACCACAGACCACAGGTTTTTGAAATTATTTCTGGTTTAGGATTTACAAAGACAGCTATCTTATTCAGCATTTAATTGTGCTCAGATCTACATGATTCTGATAATACACAACTCTTCAAATAAGGTGAGAAATTCAATTTCATGTAGACTTCCTCTAACTAATCTTTTCTAAGGGTAATATAGATGCGTATGTGTTATGTACAGAGTCATTAAAATGACATAACTACCAGATGATTAATATACTCCTGCATTACTGGTCTATATCAGAATTAATGTGTGGCTTAGGTAGTAGGTCCTTCTAGTTTCCAAAGGACATCTTTTCAAAGGAAGCCCAAATGGTGAAAGCCTGGCCCCATTTAGCACACTAGCAAAACTTATGAGACTTGTCAGTCTACATTGAGAATTCCTAAATTGGAAAGATTAATCATAACATTGCACTTCTTTGATCATATATTTATTATAAAAAGCAAGAATTATTACTCAAGCATACTTAACATGCAGTATAAATCTTTCAATGATATATCCTAAACCTATACCTTTGTCTTGGCCTGAAAAGATTTCATACTTTTTTGTAGGCATATATTCAATCTAACATTATATATATTCTCTCATTATTCTAAATTTACTTTGATATAAGAAAGAATAATTTTCATTACATTAATATTAATCACATGAACTAAAACTATTAAAATAATAAGAATAATCTCTGTGATTCAGTCAACAGCCTAAAGCAGTATTTGTAGACTGGGAAAGCAATATTTTCACAGTTTCATACATCCTACTTAAAAATATTTCAACAGTATACATCCCTTTTAATCACGGCTATGAATATGTGCCACTTAATCCTTTCCATTTCAGGCCTTTTCTAATACTAGGTAAAAGCAGCCACGTTTTCATAGACCTGATTCTCGGTGAAGGGAATATCTGGACATCTCAGATTTTTACTGGGGGGCAGATATGTCACTATTAGCCAGCATGGTCCAGAAAGTTATATTTCCCAAATCTTATCTACCTACAGAATGATTGCATTGAAATGTCTGTAGGACGACATAACAGATCCTTTCAGTGGGATGTCATTCTGATGTAGCAGAGGACGTATGAATGCAGTAGTGTACTGCTTGGGAGTCTAAAGCAATCACAGCAAAAATGCTTCGTTGGCTTATTTTCTCTTCAGCTTGAACAGAAAAGCACAGTTATGGAATTTCTTTGCAATTTTGTTTCAGTACTAATAAAACATTTCAATGGTCATGTTAAAAAGTAAATTATCAGGTGGATTGAATTTAAAGAATAAATAATCAACTTTGTACATTTCAAAGTATATATGACAATTAATAATGAAGCATGTGGAAAATAGTTTTGTTGCACCAGTTGGTTTTGGGTTTTTTTTTTCTTTTTAGGAGATAGGTAAATGTTTGTTTCATTTATTTATTTTAATAATGTATTTCTGTTTTTAAATAAATAATAAGTCTACAAGTTCATGCCAATATAGTGGCTATAATCCTCGAATAAGCCAGCCACATTTGTTACAACTGGAGATTAGAGCCCAGGAAGATTCCAAATAGCCTAGACAGCAGGAGCCCAGCAGAGTGTTTCGCAGGCTGGTTAACCTTGCCAGGGTCTTCAATCTGCTGGTGAGGCTGGAAAGCTTAAGAAAGCTCTAAATGAGCAACTCTCAGATTGGTTCAGAAAGGATGAGCAAACCAAAACTCTGGAAGATTCTCAAGCTCTGGAGGCATTGTGTTTGAAGAAAGATTCACTACTTTGATTTAATTAGCCCTGGATCTAGCTTAGCTGTGGTTGAACTCCCTCTCTTTTGTAAAGCTGTTTTTGTTCTTTTCGTATTGTCTGATGTCTGGATATTATTAGCTTACTGAAATAAAAATGCTGTTTTGGCAAACTGAAAATTAAATCGGGACTGGATAACCTGAAAATGTATGCGTTTTGGTTTGGCCTATCCGGCATCAACCATGGGTGTGTAGAATGTAGTGATGATCAACATGTAGTATGAACAACACAAAACCCAGTAGCCTCAGCTCCCAACACAAACACTGCAGAGAGAGAAAATTCATCTTTCAAGATACTGTCTTTGCCAACGAAGAGACAACACTGAATGTGTCTCAATCTTTTATTATGAGAAAAAGAGTGAAGTAGTTTTTTCCTAATCCTTTTCATGAAGCTAGTCAAGATTTTAAGATCTCTTTCATATCCTTCCTAAGTTGTACCTTCTCTATCCTAAACAGAAACCATTCAGTCTCTTTACTGTTTGCTGACCAACGACTGGTCAATGGTTTGTTCAATTTAAATGACTCAACAGTATTAACCATCAATATGGGATATTACACTGCTTCGAAGTTGTTATAGTTTGCCATATTTATTATATACAATATATTCCTAATAACTAATATTTCTGGTATCCTTGCTAATGTCCTCTGTGATTGTCTTGATTCCTCTTGTTGTAATGTAATTATATCTACTTTCCTGCTTTATTCTGATGTTTAGAAGACTGTTATTTATTGCTCCTCACCCCCCACCCTGATCACACTCAGCAGAGGAAAGTATAACCTGTCCTTCTCTCCAAAACTTCCTCTTGATCTGCTCACCATCTTTTCAAAGTGGCACAGCACTCCCCCCCCGCCAAAAAAAAAAATCCTGTGGCAATGCGTTTCACATTTAATTAAACAAAAATCCCTTCTATTTTTTCTGAACCTGTAATCTAACTTCACTAGATGTCTCTGAGTCTTTTATTATGAGAAAAAGAGTGATGCAGTTGTTTCCTAATAACTTTCATTAAGCTAGTCAAGATTTTTAGACCTTTTGCAATACTTCCTAAGTCATATCATCTCTGTCCTGAACAGAAACCCTTCTGTGGCTTTACTACCCACGGTGTCCTTGTCTGTACTTCAACATTTAGGGGGAAGACATAAAAAGAAAGGAGATGAGAACCACATTCATATTTGAGGTGTGAAGGCAATGATTAAACACAGATGAAAGAGAAATAATTACAATGGTTGATGATTAGGCAGACAGTATGTGAAGAACATTTACTTAGACGACAAGTATTAAAGAACATTTACATTGTGGAAAACCCAAACATTAAATAGTCTATCTTTAATGCTATGAATAATCAAACACAGGAAAAGTTGGAAATTTTATAATATTTCTAAAATGATAATACAGTTACTTAAGCAACCTTTCCTGTTTGTAAGACACCATTCTTAATTTCATTTAGATAGTTTAGGTTTTTACCTGGTGTTTGGCTTAATTCTTTTTTCTTTGTCTTCTTTCTTTTTCTAAACTGAAAAAAAAACCAGCAAACAAACAAAAAACTAAATATGAAAATACAACAAAAATCTTACATGTTAACCAGAAACATCCCGGAATTTACACTTAGCATTGTAATAGTTTATATTAACATCTGGTTATTATAAAAAGTTGGCTTCAGGGATTTTTTTCCCCTAGGATATATCTAAGATGAATGATATGCTTGAATGTTTGCTTATATCCATGAACAATACTCAGTTTTTTGAACCAGAGCACAGCCAGGTGCTATAAACTATAACCATGAGCTTGGTGATGTGGAATCTGTTATTCTACTGGGCACAGGGCCAACATTTTTCATTCAATTGTTCTGCACCAACAAGATTTTATACAGAACTCAGCATATTATCACTCTCAATGCAATATTTACGGCCAAACTTAGAAAAAAGCCCAAGAGCTACTGCATTGAGGCCTTTCAAAAATCTGGCAAATAGCAACATCCTGAAGAGCTGAAAACTACAGCTGATGACTTTGCAGTTGTTTTATTTTAGTTTATTATTTGCAATGAAATGAAAAATGTCATTTTCTCCTATAGTCTTCTTTTGTTTAGCAAAATAAGCATTTCTCTTATTGTCCTTCTGTTTCTAAAAGGGAGTGAAAAGTAGGTGCATACATGTGCACACATGTTAAGATCACCAAAACTAGAATTCCTCAGCCTATAAATTCAACTGCAATAAATTTTAAATGTTCTTTATAAAATTGTTAATATTATATAAATTACAAATTACTCAAAAGAGTAAACTTACCTCTTCAGAAGAACAGCAGAAACACTACTGTAACAGAAGCTGTTGCCATCAAGACCATCTCAGTGAAGATTTCAGATAGTTAAAGGAAAGGTGTCAAGCAAACAATTTTCTGTGAAACATATTTCTGAAATATTACTGTTGGAAACTGTTCTGAAATATTATTGTACTGGGTTTACATGGCAAGGTTTTGGTAGCAAGTCTGTGAGAAGATGCCAGATGCTGCCCCCATGTTGGAAAGAACCAGTTCCAGCTGGGTCCAAAAAGGACCTGCCACTGGCCAAAGCTCAGCCCATCAGCAATATTGGTAACACCGCTGCGATAACATATTTAAGAAGGGGTAAAAACTGTTGCCTAACAGCAGCTGGGAGAGAGGAGAAAGAATGTGTGAGAGCAACAACTCTGCAGACACCAAGGTCAGTGAAGAAGGAGGGGAAGGAGGCGCTCCAGGCTCAAGAGCAGAGATTCCCTTGCAGCCCATGATGAAAACAATGGTGATGCAGGTTGTCCTCCTGTAGCCCTTGGAGATCTGTGGTGGAACAAATATCCACTTTGTAGCTCATTGAGAACCTCACGCTGGATCAGGTGGACATGCCCGGAAGGAAGCTGTGAGCAGGTTCCTGGCAGAAACTGCAGCTCCATGAAGAAAAGCCCACACTGAAGCAGGTTTGCTGGCAGAACTTATGACCCTGCTGGCGATCCACATGGGAACAGTCCATTCCTGAAGGAGTGCACTACATGGAAAGGACCCATGCTGGAGCAGTTCTTGAAGAACTGCAGCCCATGGGAAGGACCCACGTTGAAAAGTTCATGAAGGACTGTCTCCTGTGGGTGGGACCCCAGGCTGGAGCAGGGGAAGAAAGTGAGGAGGGAGTGGCAGAGATGAACCATCACGGAGTGACTGCAACCCCCATTCCCTATCTCCCTGTGCCACTCGGGCAGAGGACATCAAGAAGCTGGGAGTGAAAAGGAAGTGTTTTTAGATTTATTCTTATTTCTCATTTTCCTACTCTCTTAGTAATTGGCAATAAATTAAATTAATCTTCCCCAAGTCAAGTCTGTTTTGACCATGACAGTAATCAGTAAATGATCTATTGGTCCTTATCTCAGCCCATGACCTTTTTGTCATATTTTCTCCCCCATCCTGTTGAGGAGCAGGAGTGATAGAGTGACTTGGGCACCTGGCAGCCAGCCAAGGTCAATCCACCACAATAAATAATAAAACACTATTTTTTAAGAATAGATAACATTTTCACTTCATAAGCTAAAGTTCAGTCTACGTGAGTTTTTTATTTTAAGATCCTTAGCCTGTTTTTTAAAGTAAATAAGGGACATACAATTTTGCTGGCTTTCCAACTATCTCTGCCATCCCACCCTAGACACCTTCAAAACTAGTTGTCTAAATTCAACTGAGCTTGGCAGATAGATGGAGATCTCAAAGGCAAGTAGATTACATTTATTTTATGATCAACCTTTTAAATTATTACTTTCCTTGAAGGAGAGTATGAGAGATAGCACATCCCTGGGGCTGATAAGTGCAGGATGTCTGCCTGCACAGTCAATGCTCTCTGTCACTGGGAAGACATTTTTCCAGTGGCACAGTCAAGGTGAGAAGTAATATGGGGGAGTTTTGGAGGAGGAGCACTGTGAAGAAAGAAACCAAAGAGCCATAAGACACACATCCACACAAAAGCAGGCTTCATTAGTCTGATTGCTATAGAAATAAGTTATATTCCTCTAATAATATTTGATTCCATTATGTCAGTTGTCAGTGATGTCAAAGGAAAATCAAAAATTCTGTTATTCTTAGCAAAGCACCTATTTTTCCTCATCCAATTAAAATTTCTGTGTTGTAATGAAATAAACAAGAAACACCTGTGTCAGGAAAAAATAAAGATATTTTACTCAAAGCCAAATATCATCTTCCATTAATGAGTAAGAGTAAACACTACAAGACTTGTGTTCTTATAATAAAACTATCCCATCTCTGTTCCCTCTGCCTGAGCTCAACCTCTAATTTCTAGAAGTAGTGCACATCTTACAGTAGCAACAGTAGGACACACAAACGACAGGTCAGACACCCTCTTTGTGTATTCAAATAAAGGTTTAATAGACACTGCCCCTCTGATGGTAATTTCTTAATTAAATTAATATAGAAGAGTACTGTGGAAGCACATATGGTGTGAAGAAAATCTCTCCTACCAAGAAACACATCTCCCACAGAGGTGACAAAACTCACAAAATTGTAATTAAAGATATTGTAGCTGTTTGTATCACAGACTTACTCTTCCAGGTTACCTGACAGCATTATCAAAAGAGCTCTCTTAGAGAGAGAGAGAGATTTTTAATGTAAGCTCTTTCACTAGTACATTTTTCAGTCTAATAAAAGACATGATTTCTTGCCAAGAATCTCAATTCTCTTTGTGTATGACAAGTGATGAATCAGAAAGTGTATGTGAAAGAAACATTTTAAATTAGTTTAAAATTCATACCAAATTTGAAACAACACCCACAAAAAATCTCATGTAAAAGTGATAAATAAATGTGCATATACAGTGTTACCCCTCCAAAATTTGACATGAAAAACTATATAAGTAATATAGTGGAAAATGCATTTCCTTACACAGTTAAACTCACAGAAGTATATCCCATCCAATATAGTAGACACTCATTTGGAGTTAACTCCTATACCTGCAAGACAATGTATTGTGGTTTAGGACCACATAAAGCTATTCATTTGCATTGCAAATGATTCAGAGAGCTCCTTTCTGAAGAGTATTTAGCATATGGAATGACTTGCTCAGATTTCATATTTCTTTGATAGTAAAATCCTGGGAGAAACAGACTGTGATAGACACCCATGCTTCTCTGCAGAAAAAAAAAAAAAAAAAAAAAAAAAAAAAAAAAGATATGTCAGTGCTGGCATTTATAGTGTTAAAGTGATGTAGGCAATCCAGACTCGATCCCATGCTTCATATTTCTCATGAGACCTTCAGGGCATTCACAATCATAATTTCTCAATATTCCACTTGTTGACATGGCCTGATAATACCTCCATACCTAAACAGTATGATGCTGGGTGAGCATATATTAAAGATTTCACGATGCTCAGATGCATGTTAAAACAGTCAGAGTTCTTCTGTTGCACGTGGTCACTTATACCAGACTATTTTATGTGTGTATGCATGTATTTATTTATTAACATCTACATACAACATAAATTAAATGTATCCAAGCTCAATACTAAGTATTAACACTAACTGACAGAATGCCCCACATCTCTGCCAGTAAATTGCCTTAGGTTTCAGTTTCAGGTAGCTGATGGAGAACAGGCTATTGGAAATGATCCATGGACTGTTCTAATAGCTAAACTGAACCCAAGAGTTCTTCAGTAAAGGTACCAGGTAGAACAAGCCAACTGCTACAAAAAAGTAATATGCTACAAATATGCTACAAAATTGTCAGTATACATGATCTCATTCTCAAACTGATGTGTCAGTACTGATACAACCCTAAAGTCCTGCATAGTAATTTGAAGTCCACTCACTGAAGTAGACTTTAACGTGCTTTTGGAAAAAAAAACAAACCAAAACAAAACAAAAAAACTGTGCATTCAGAAGACCTTTGAAGGATTTGTCTGCATTTTGTATATCTCCATCTGGTAAATGACCATATATTCAATATTCCACAAAAGAGGAGCACAAATTTATCCTTACATGCGTGATAGGAACGTCTCTTTCAGATTGATAATATTCTCCCTGTCAAAGAAGATCTGGAAACATTTTTGAAGAATCTGGGACCTGAATTCTGAATTTTAATCTTTTATCAATTATCAGTCAAAGATTTGAGAAATGTCAATATTAATATGATTACTTTACATCTGATTTCCACGGTGCAGGAAGATCTTGAAGCAGCTTTCAGAAACTGGTATTGTTTGGAACAGACTTAATATCAGGTAAAATACACTAGTTCCAACACTATTCTACACTGTTGTGTTCTATGCTTCACACAGAATATATTTTTAAGATTATTTTAATTTCAATTTCCAGTTAAAGAAATATCATAAATCTTGTGCAAATGCATAATTACTCATATATCTCAACAGGCAAAACATACATTGCTATTCAAAGCTTGAAAGACAGAGGTTCAAAATATAATAAATGTCTCTCAGTCCTATAGTGACACCAGCTATTAAGTGAAAATAACTTTTTAAAAGTCTAGAGATATATCAGAAAATTAAGCTGTCCTTACAAGACAAAATTATCTAATGACAACAGAAATATTTGCAATGTTATAGGCTTCACTTAAAACGAAAGTGTTCTCACATCCTGTGTGCTCTTGGTTTGATGAAAAAGAACAAATGAGATGGCCTGATCAAAGGATTCTTTGTCTGATGAAAGGAAGTTTTACAGAAAACATCAAGTCATGATATAAAAAGAGATAGGATCTTATTTGTGTCTGGAATTTTTAGCTGCCATTTAGAGCATAAACAAACTTAAACAGTCAAAAAAGCCTATTTGTATATTATCTAGACATTGCTTTCATTTCACCTTCTTTTAGATAGATAAAAAAATCAATTTACTGTCTTGTACTTCAGCCACGTATCTCCAGAGATTTATACATCTTAGGTAATGTATATTCCCTGTTTTCAATGAGAGTATTTAGAATGCATAGTGTTAATGAATGATCATTGAAAAATATTAATAGAATAGATATACATGAGGAAATGAAAGCTGAGTTAAAAACTGAAATATTAATTTACATTCCTATTACATACATAGTATTTTTGTTATACATGTATATTTTCTTTCCTTTCTTTTCAGTTTAAAATAGGTTTTCAATTTATAAAAAATAATTGCTATTAATTTTTATTCTTTCAAATAAAAAAAAAATCAAAAAATTCACATAAAGTTGACATAGAATATCCTAGTCACCACTCATGGCCTGAACTTTGTTTCTCAGGACCACACTGTGATGTTTCTAAAGTTGTTTCTGATACCTGTTTGTAGAGGATTTCAAATACCTATGTCGTGGTTTAGGCCAAATCAGCTACTGGGGACCTGGGGGACCCCAGACGGGACCGACAGATGCTCCCCTCTACCCCTCTTCAAAGAGAGAGGCAGAGGGGAAAAAAGAACTGGCACTGGGGAAGTCCCAGACTGGACTCAGTGATGGACGGGAACTGGATTCCGGATCTGGATTCCGGACAGTATGGATCGGGATCAAAGGCAGATGAACAGACAGAGTCCTCTTTGGATGCTGGCCATTGAAGAAAAGAGAGAGCTGACCCTTTGATCCCTCAGCTTTTATACTGAGCATGAGGCAGATGTCCTCTCCTCCCCACAGGTGGGACCCCTCTACACTTTTCCACTTCCAACCCTCCAACGGGGCAAGTAACAAAGTTAGCTGACCTTGGTTGTTACAGCAATAGGTATAAGCAAGAACCTCTCTGCATACCATTCCTGGGCATCAGCTATAAACAAAGGTCTTATCACTCTGAGAGAGTGAACATTGTCTGCACAATATGCTGTTAATTTCAGTAGTTAGAGAGGCCCAGCTAAGAAGTGAAGTTACTGACCAAAATTGGTTCCGTTTTACCTCAAACCAGGACAACCTAATTCTTCCATACTTTATAGTACTAATAAAAAATAAATAACAATTAAAAAAATATGTTTTCTGAAATTTTCATGATAAACATTATGATAAAAATATCATTTCAAAGATTAAAGATTTTTTCCTCTTTCATATGCATTTTTTTTCTAAATATGGAATGGTAAATCATTTAGTCTGATCATCATATCACCAGCTCATAATTATTCTGAACTGCATTTTGGACAGCTGTTTGTTGATACTATTTTAAAAATATTTTCTCTAGACCTTTTCCATTAAAAAAAGGTGAAATATGATTTTCTTATTTCTACCTTTTCACCACAGACCAACCAGAGCTGCAAGCATTGCAGCCCCTTCTAATCTTCATAGTTGGCTGCTTAAGCAGGTGCATAGAAAATATTTGTCTGCAAGGCGATTCCCTCTTCCATTTCCCATACCTTCATATCCTACCATTCTCTGAAGTTTTTCAGCTGGCTACAGACCACTGAACTTCAAATAATCAGGAAATGGCTTAACCCTTCAGATGTTTTCAACGTCAAATATTCTCTTTTCTTCATTAGAAAAAAGGCATTTTGAAACTTACCACAAAATCTTAGAGAGGGCCATTGTCTCATGGGCGTCTGTGTTCCCCTGAAAAGGGGGAGATTGGCTTCCAAATCCCCTCTTAATTATTTTTATACAAAACGGAAACAAAGCGTTCCAGCAGCAAACTTGAGAGAAAAACTTATTCCAGAATAGACTGTTTGACAAAGCAAAAGTGAGACTGTACCTCTGTGGTTTACATTTCCTCCTAGTCTCTGTCCCCTGCCCTTTATTAATGGCAGATTGGTGACCTCTTTTTCCCATTCACAAGTAGTCCTCAGCAGTCTAATTTATTCAACATACCTGTTATCTTCTCTCTGATTGTTTTTTAACCTTTCCAGTGGAAATGCAGTACTCTGATACATGCTGGTCACTGGGGGCATTCATTTGCTCTCTTTTTCTTGAATCTAACTATATATCTATATACCACAACTGAGTCTATGTGAAACAGGACACTGACAGCAAGTGCCAAAGAAAATACTTTTGAAGAGTCATATCTCATATGAATGGTTATTTTTTCTAACAAATAACTGTTGCTAGGACTTGGAAGATGTTTTAGTATCTTTGCCAGCAGAGCTATACTCCTAAAATTGCTATTAGACTTTATTTTCTTTTCATGAGGGTAAGAGAACTCAGAAAGCACCAACTATCTGAGCCATGCTTTTTGTTATCACTCTTGCTTCTAAATTGAAAAACAAGCCTGAATACATTTTGATTTTGATGAACAAAATATTTATCTGTGCTGACAACCATTGCTGTATTCTATGCATAAGCCAATGAAATTTACCTTACATAAGCTGTTAACTATAAATATGAAAAAAAAAATAAAATCAGAGCGTTCATAACAGAAAGCTTGATTGGTTGTTAAATACAGAGATTATCAGGCATCACCATGAAGGAATGGTTCCTGTTGTGAAGTTTCAGGATGTTTTTTCTTACATTAATACTTTAATTCACTGTCATTTTGGGGCATCTTGGAAGTGTGATTCCACCAACATGATTTTCATGCAGTTTTGATCAAAAAAAAAAGTATAGCAAACCATGAAATTGCTGCAAAAAAAATTCCATCATCTCATAACATGTTATAATACAAGCTAAATATCTGCAAAGAAAAAAAGAAGATTAAAGGAACAGACATTCTTGGATGATAGAGGTTTCTTTTCTCCATTCTGCTTGTACAGTAAGAAACCACAGAATTAAAATTTTATAATAAGCTGTTTCTTTCTCTGCATTACCTGTAGTAATCCAACACAAATGAATAAGGTACCAGTGTGTACAGAGAAGTTCAAATCAAAGGTCTAAGAAGTTTGGCAAGGTATCTTTCTGGGAAAAATAGCTGCTCTGATATGATAATAATGTAATGAATTATTCACGAGATCTCTGTCACTCAGGACATTAACATTAACACTTGCTGAGTAAATGATTTTGAGCAACTTCAATTTCCTTTTATTTATTTTGCTTACTAAATTGGGATTGCGAAAGCAAAATTCATTACTGTGTTTATCTTTGGCAAGCAATGATAAAATCTGCACTATCCCAAGTGGGCTCCCCATTGCTTTAAATTGTTTACCGAGGCAAGAATGGTACTTGTGTTACAGAAACACTAAGCAGAAGAAATATATAGTTCTTTTCTGAACATTGTTTACTGCTCCACAGTTTATCCAGTTATATTGAAAGAAAGTGTATTAACAGGTACTGGAAGTAGCATTATTGAAATTGTCAGTGTACTCTCCTGTAACAGTACTGCTTATACGTAGCTGCATATTACTTCTGTTGGTTATGATATGCTTACAGAGAAACTATTTGTCCTGGTTTTATTCTCAATTTGGTATGACAATTCCTAATGCAGAAGTCTGCTGAGGTTGTGTATACCGGGTGCAAAACTACCTACTAAGAATGATGACTTTGTACATCCAAAATATAGCTATCCCATGATGTGGGCAAAGGAGGCAGAAGAAATGTGAGAAGAGTCAGAGGTGCCTCGAGTAGGCACCTCTTCCAGTAGATTCCAGAACTGATGAGAATGGCACTTGCAAGCAAAATTTATACAGGGTGCTTTCCTTCATCAGATCCAAACCTTAGCCCAACTCAAGTGTATCTTAGGAACTTCTACACAGCTGAGATATAAGTGTAGCCAGATGTTCCTTGTGAACTGACTCAAAACATAGCTTGGCATCTCTTTTTTATTCCAGCCCACATTTGTATTTATCAGCTCTCACTGGACTGAATCCTAGTCCCAGTCCTGTTCAGAACCAGAGCATTGACATCAGCTTCTTCATGGGAACTGCTGCTTAAAAAAATAGCTGCTTAACATGGCCTCATGTTGCGTGTTGACACTAGACTTGCAATTAGGGAGATAGCATCTTTGGACCCTAAAATTGGTTTGGATCACAGTGTTTCTCACAGTCTTTACAATCATCTGTAGCTCCAGAGCTACCTGGCTAGTATAATCTCTAGTGTTAATCAAGACCTACTAATAAATCATATGTGTGGTCTGCATTTTATGAAGGTAGAGATGTGATTATTAACATATTCTTGCAAGTTGCACACTAAGACTCTAATTCCCCCATCCAGAAGGGGAAGTATGAAAGCATACATCCCCAGGGTATAACAGTAAGGCAGGACTTTATCTGGCTGTCATATTAGCATAAAACAATCTCATTTCTAACTCATTGGATAGAAAACCAAAAACTTTTCAAATTGAATATTCTTTTAGTACAAGGTCACCTATAAAGAATAAAAACATATTTTATCTGATAACCATCTTCCAAGAAAAATAATTTTAATTTTGTTCCAACACAATCTGGTTGAGAATATGACCTAATTAGGAAGATTGAGAAGAAGCAATTTCCTTCACATGAAACCATCTAAGCAAAGAAAGACGACCCAATCTAAAACACATCCAAAATGCATGTCCATTCTATCAAAAAGTTTTCTTTAGGTATTAAGAAAGTATTTACTGAATAAAATTAACAGGGAATAATTTGTGGCAGAAGAGGCAGACAAAGAAATAAACTTCAATCTCAGTACCCAACCCTAGCCTGACCTAGAGTCATGCAGTCTAGCTGATCAGCTGAAATTATCCCATGAGCTCATGTTTTTTTTGAAGTAAAGATTGGAGGTACAGCAGATGCTCAGATGGCTTTTTCTAAGACCTCTTAAAGCTGCAAAAATAAAGCAATGCCAAAAGATGGAACTGCTATAGATGAACAAACAACAAAAAAGACCGATAGGGAATATACATTAATAAACTGTGATTCTTATCCTGGAATCACACCAGAAGCTTCATCACCTAATTAAATAGGAAATATCCATGCTGCTAAGAAAGCACCTGTGTAGAAAAACAGTTCACCTTTTGAAAGTATGTGTCAACAAAATGCCAAGAAAAAAAAATGTTCTTTTTCTTACTGCAGTTTGGAAGACCTCCCTCTGTTCTATATATTCAATCACAGCATTTTTTTCAGATTGCAGAAAGTAGCTTCTCTATGAAAGACTCAAATCCTCCAAAAGGTTTGGAGCTTCAGATTCTCAAAAAAAAGGACACAAGTTTTGAAAATTTGCCAGCTACATGAGATCGGAAAAAAAGAAAAGCACCACCAAAAACTTGAAATATAAGTAAATATTCATCTCTATCACATATTTTAAAAGGATATAGAAAAACTTGCTTTAGGAAAGCCAGGAAAATTCCTCAGAGAAACAGTTATTTGCCTAAACTACTTAAAAATCCAAAAGGCCAAAGCTGCAAGAACAGATGGTAGTGAAAAAGTAAAATTCTCAGAAGGGGTTTGGGAAAAAAAAGAGGAGGGAAATAATTTCAGTGTTTCCTATAACCACAGTCCTAATATTCCTCAGTCCTAATAAGTCTAACTCTGAGAACAAGCCAGAGTTTGTCCCACGCATAGAAAAGGTAAGCTTCCTAGGCATTGAAAGCCTGAATGCCATATGCTAGTACAAGACAAATTTATATCACCAACTTTAATAATAGGTTGGGGAGCCAAAAATACATAGTACAATCTAATCAGAAAAATGACACAGTATGGAAGCCAAGGCTAACAAAAGGTTGAGGAAGTAATTTTGTTTAGTCGGAAAATAAATTAATTTAAGGAATAGAATATACAAAGGGATGTGGAAATCCCACAGCACGTAATTGGGACGTATTAAAGAAGGTGAAAGAAGCCAAATGAGAGTAGAAATAGTGAAACAGTTAAATAGTTACAAGAAGAGCTTTTAACCAAAAATTCTGACAAACTGCCAAAGTCAGTATGATAAGACACAAAGAATGTCAGCCACAGACCTGATGTGGTTACAGGCATACCATCTAGAAGGGACACACCAAAGCCACTTTTGAGGAAACAGAACAGAGGGAGAGCAAAGCAGCAGTCCCACTGAAGGAGGCTGCTTGTGGAGGTGTTTGTATGGCCCAGCCTTGGTGAATAGCCTGGATAACAGCACAGGTAAAGATAGGAACATGAGTGGAAATAATGTGGGGTGGATAAAACAGTGTGGGAGAATATTTGCAAAAACATATCATTTTTAAGAGGAAAATGACCAACAGCCAGATTAAAGAGTAATCAGAGAATTACAAGTACTTCAGATAATAATTACAGAGATTATTGAAACAAAGAAGAGGTCACCTTGAGAAGTAGGGTAAAAGACTCATGATAATTTGCAACAGGAGGAGAGAGACCCTGCAGAGGGAAGGAAGAGCTGCAGCACACCAGGTTGGGCACTGCTAGCAGCTGCCCCACCAACATCACCAGCTCTACCTGGAACAGGCCGAGCCCTCTCCTATAGGACAGGTTCTGAGGGCAGCCTGCACCCCACTCATGGGGCTGTGGCACAGGGAGACCTACACCAGGGTGTATAGATGTGACCTCACGGGGTCTTTCTCACTGGCTGTTGGGGTTCACAGGGAGATGGATGGGGACAGGTGGAGCCACAGCAACATATCCGCTGCAGGAGGGTCTGCAGGAAGGGGGATGCAGCACTCCCCAATGAAAGGGTGCATGTCTGTAATGCACACAACCTCTGCCTGTGGAGAGGGAGTGCACATAACTGTGTGCAGCATTTGACCTTCAGAGGATTAGTTATGAAAGAGTGCTTAGAAATTTGTAGGCATTTATTAACATTTCATGATGCCTGGTCTTGTGGTTTATCCGTTGTACTACTGATATTGATCCTGGATGTATAGTTCACTGTTTGCAAGTTAATTGTATGTCATTAGCAAACCAATAAACCATTTCAGAACTGATTTGGCTTAAACTATATGAACTGAGCAGTTTTTCTCAGTGACAGCAGCTGTTGTCATTACAATAAGGCATTCTAAGATTATCTTAGAAAAGATTGTCTCACTAAAACACTGGTGTATTTCTGCTGGAGTGGAGGAAATCCTCAAGGACAGAAATTAGTTTTGTTACAAATTGGTATGTGGATATCTTGGATGAATCCATAAACACAGCAAAAAGCACAGTATTCATGAACTACCTTGAATAACTTAATCAACCAGCGCTTTACCGCTGGCGGGAAAAGGACCTGAGGGTATTGATCAGCTGCTGGCTGAATATGAGCCAACAGTGTGCCCAGTTAGCCAAAAAGACCAACAGCATCCTGGCTTGTATCAGGAATAGTGTGGTCAGCGGGACAAGGGAGGTGATCGTCCCGCTGTACTCGGCACTGCTGAGGCTGCACCTCGAATCCTGTGTTCAGTTTTGGGCCCCTCCCTACAAGAAAGACATGGAGGTGCTGGAGCATGTCCAAAGAAGGGCAACAAAGCTGGTGAAGGGTCTAGAGCACAAGTCTTATGTGGATTGGCTGAGGGAACTGGGGTTGTTTAGCCTGGAGAAAAGGAGGCTCAAGGGAGACCTTATTGCTCTCTACAACTACCTGAAAGGAGGTTGTAGTGATAGGACAAGAAGAAATGGCCTCAAGTTGTGCCAGGGGAGGTTTAGGATGGATATTAGGAACAATATCTTCACCAAAAGGGTTATCAAGCCTTGGAACATGCTGCCCAGGGAAATGGTTGAGTCCCTATCCCTGCAGGTATTTAAACAATGTGGGATGTGGCACTTAGGGACATGTTTTAGTGTTGGACTTGGCAGTGCTGGGTTAACAGTTGGACTTGAAAATCTTAACAGTCTTTTCCAACTTAAATGATTATATGATTCTACAAAGAGGGTGTTTATGAAAAGCTTTGTTAAAAAAATATTCTCCGCAAACATTCTGTGGAATCCTTCTTTTTGTTTCTACAAAAATGCTACTACTTAAGTCACTTTAGTGACAATTTAAAATGTTAAGTTCTTTAAATTATTTTCTTCTTCTATAATTTACAGTGTGATCTCTGCAGTTACTCATTCCAAACTGCACCATCTGATCACCTATCTGGCTCTGTATGAAATGATATTAGCCTATGACTTGGTTTGTGTTTTTTGTTGTTGTTGTTGTTTTGGTTTGTTGGGGTTTTTTTGTTGTTTGTTTGTTTTTCTGTAGTAGTGGTAGGAAAAAAAAACCACTAATACTCATTACAAACAAGGACCTTGGAGCTTGATCTTTTTCCCCCAGGAAGTAGATTGCAGTATATGGCAACAAATAGCTAAAGATACCTTCTATAATATGCATGTGTTATAAATGGATTTGTATTTCATATTTTCTAAATCCAGCTAGGCTTTAAAATTGCTTTACAGAAGTAATTTTCTTCTGGTCGCACCCAAAACATCTCCTGATAACTTCCTTTGAATGCTGAGGGCGGAACAGGACACAGCTATGTTAAGTTATATTCAGAGCTATAGCTCCATGTAAGTAGAAATGTTCCACACAAGAAAAAACAGAGCATTTGTAAAGTAAAGGATTAGTCTACTGTTAACTCTGAACCAGTCAATTTGTTTTGCTTCATAATTCACAGTGTCAGGTATTTTAGTGCTTTTTGTACCTTTTGTGTCATGGGAAGAAATCTAAAAATAACACTTTTCTCTTTCTAATAGCCACAGTGACAAAAAAAAAAAAAAAGTTTACTTACTAACCCTGTAATGAGCAATGTCTCTTTCAGTGTTCTATACCTTTAATCTTCTAGTAAGATAAGCATGATTTTAAATAATTTAAACTGAAAATAGGCAATCTGGAAATCACTACAGGTGGAAAATTAGCCCTTGCAGCAAGCACTAGAGCAGTAAAATGGCAGTTAATAGCTAAGTCAATTTCTAATTGTCTAAAGATACTTAACACCTAAGCTAAAAAACCCAACATGTTTTTATCATACAATCTGACTTTTGTGACTGGTGCCTTTGGCCAGCCTGTGGAAATAATGGATTTTTCAGGATGGCAGCCAAAAATTAAAATTATTAAACACTGTTCCAAATCAAACAGATGTTATGACCTAAAAAAAAAAAAAAAATAATTAAAAAACATAAATCCAAAAGTTAACAAAAAAGACACTTTTTAAAGTAAGACCCTAATGATTATTTTTATTTTTCCTCTCTTTTGTACCTTCTCAGTCTTTCAGAATATTCAAATTTGATATTTATAAACCTTTGCTCATTCTGAACCTCATTGTGCATACTCTGTGCACTGAAATACTCCATTCAGCTCTGATGCTTTATGTTTGCATATTCTGTTATAGAAAAGCTTAGTAGGAGAATTCCCATAAGTGGAGTCAATCAACTAGAATCAGATTTTACAAATTCAGAAGGCTGAGTTGGGAAGGTAGGAAAAATTTTTAGCTAATAAAGTACTAAAAGTTGGGAAACAGTGAGAGAAAAAAAAAATCACAACAAACAAACTTTCAGTCACCTTTTATCTAATTTGACTCAGAAGGTGTTTGTTTTTTTTTTAGTAAGAAGCCTCGTTTATTTGGACGGCATAAAAGCAGTTGTATGTGAACAGAACTGAAAATCCACCTAAGCCAGGATCCTGTCTCCAGCAATAGTTACAAAGAGATGCATAAAGAAGATATAAGGTATACTTGAATTGGAAGAGAAAGACGACATTCTTCTTGAGAACTTGCCTATCTTCCAAGACTTGTAGCTCTGAAAATTCTTAAGCCTGTTATAATTTCTATGCAACTTTCAATAGACTCCTCTATTTCATTAATTCATTTAATCTTCCTTAGACAGTACGTGACATTTTAGCAGGCACACTGTCCATGGGAAAAGGATTCAAAACACTGACTAAACAGTCTCTTGCTTTCACAGGTTGTGATTGCTGACACAGCCAATGAAGTAGCTAGCATTAAATTCAAACCAGATGACTCTCTAATTTTTCAAAGCCAAAAAGGATTCAGAGGATAATTGAAGCTCACTTAGACCCACTGATTTAAGTTACACAAACTATTGTGGACAATCCCATTGACTACTTTACTTGGCATTGAGTTGGTCTCCTGTTCAATTTAAACCTTTGCAGTATATGGGTAGGCAGATTTTACCCTTAAAATAACCCTAAAAATTAGGAAAATGCAAATGTCAAACTAAACCACAGGAAATTCTGAGGTTTGTTCAAATCCTCATAGAAAGCATTTATTACAATAAATGATGGGTTTACTGGGGCTTACCTACTGTTCTTGTTATTACAACACTTTCTCTGCAAAAGGATGACAAATGCTTCAATGTTTTTTTTATTACCTCCAGCCTTTTGTTAGGCTCTTGCTATGATGTAAAAAGAGATCTGTTTTGCTTTCAACTTATAAGAGCTGTTAGGTTTTTGTTGCCCTCATAGGTTTGCTGGCTGAGATCAGAGTAGGTGATGCCTTGAGAATTTCATCTCTCTGACTGCACAGATGCATCCACTCTCAAGTCGTCATTATTTCATTCTTCATAAAAGAATCTTCTCCCAGACATCTTGTTCCTTTCCTTTTCTTATTTTCTATTATTTTGCCCTTCCAAAGCACTCTAAAGAAGAGAATATTAGTTCAACCTTTTACAAAAGGCCTCCCAATTTTTCTTTATGTTTTCCAAGTCCATCTTCTTTTTCTCCTTGCACACTGACCTAGAATAAGCCATTTGTCTCCTTTGACATTTATATACTTTTTAAATAAAAAAAAATTGCCTCAGTCTAAAAAAAAAAAAGAAGAAAAAGTTACTTGTGTGAATGAATAGGCTAAAAGTAACAATTTCACAACTAAAGTAGTCAGTTTATTAGGATTTCAATGCTTGTGGCTTTTCTTTAAATTAATACAGCCTCTTTTTTCTAAACATTGCAGTATTTTGATTATGAGAACTCAGTAAAAGGTACTGGTAGAGCTGATCTTACTCTGTCCTTTGAACAGTTGGTTTGATGACTGAGCTCCACCATAATGGATATTTCTCAAGAATGGAGTCCACATGCCACTTTTGGCTCACTCTCTATGCATCACTACACTGACACAGCTCTTTTGATATATAGACTTCCTTTACTCTGCTATTCTTTTACATAGCACATGCAAATAAATGATTCACCATGACTTACTGACCAGCTGTGCTTGACATAGTATGACAGGACTGCAGACAGAGGTCTATTAACACTTCAGTGTACTCATCCTTCATTGTAGCATAGCATCATGGATCGACTTCCTAGCTGTAATGGCCAGCCTGGCACAATGACTTGAAGCATTATTTTGAAAGAGATATTTAGATTGTTCATGATGGACTCCACCGTCATAAGAGATGGCTCAAAGAAGGTACCATCACTGGACAAAAAAAAAAAACCAAAGTGCTTCATAGGAGTGACAGACTCCCTGATCTTAAAGAGAGGTAAAAAGTGAGTCAAAAGCTTTCTCCTGTTGCAAAAGAAGATCTCAAGAAAAGATCTCAAGATCTCAAAACCAGTCTCCTGCAGTAAAGATCACAGATGTTCTATTTTATTTTCTAAGCAGTTTCAAAAAGAACACAGTGCTTTAGCAAATCACGTTAAAATTATGAGGTGTGAGCGTAAATTCACTACTGACTTTCAAGGTGAATTTTACAACCAGTTGTATATAGGAATGAAAATCTGTCTTGGTGTATTTCTGGATTTATGCACAATATACATAGGTTTTCTAGACTCATTATGGAACCCAAATTTTTTATAAGGTTTCAGTATTCTAAAGGTATTAGACCTACTGAGTTTGAGTACAGCATAACTGTTAACGTGAAACAATGATATATTTAATATCAACCTTGATAAAAGGTTTAACACTTTCAGAATAATTAAATGCAGTTGATAGCTTTAAAATAGATTTTATCACAATGTTTTGCTATTTTCTGAAAATATACTATTTATCACTATTCATATTGGAAACTCTTGAGGTCAATATTAAGAAGCTGGAGGTAATCTAATTACAAATCATCTTGCATAACCTGCTTTGAAAATTGGCAGCATTTTCGCTACTGGAAGGCCTGTTATTCTTGTATTGATTTAATAAAGTAGTGTGCTTTATTTATACAACACATTACCTGAATATGTGCTTATCGGTAATGGTAATTTGAGGTTAATAGAACCTGTATGTTAGTGCTGGTTCAACTATCCCAGTTGCTATTACTGTTTTGAAGCAATCATTTATTCAGACAAGTAATACACATCTCTCCCACTTGAGGAGCAGACATGTCTCTTCAGACACTGATCCAGGGTGGTCACAATGGTTTTGAATTCAGCTGTTATAATGTAAGAGCATAAAGAACAAATTAGGATTTGAAAGACTATCATTTCACTTGTTAGTGGGAGTATAATTTAGGATGAAAAACCAACCCAGGGCTCATTTCATACGAATTAGGGGGCGGAGTATAACCGGCACCAGGTAACATCAGGGAGGGAATGCAGAGGACAGAGGACAGTACTACAGAGAACACAATCATATGTGGGGCATGTATTTATCAGAACCAGAAAGGCAAAGCAAAGGATGAGATGTAACTATTAAAAAAAGAAGGATAACAAGAATTTGCTTTGCAAGTGCATTCGGTGTAACACGAGACTGAGGAAAGGACTACTCTGTTACTCAACAAAGGAAAAGAATAACAAATAAATTCTATCAGGCAATATAGTCTTTACTGCCTTTTCTGTTTCAGTCTGCAGGAAGAGAGGACTGAGAGCTGACAGCTGAGAGCAAATGACTGCTAGAAAGCTGGTAGCTTAAAGTACTGAAGAAACAATAGAACACTTCCTTGTGACATTGTTCTTTTTAGGATAGAACTGCAGCCTTATGAGTAGGAGATTCAACAAATTACTTTCCTTGACTTTCCTAAAGCTTTCAAGGGAAATGCATGATATTCTGATAATCAATCATGAAACAGATGAAACTACAGCAGTGCGGGTGGAAAACTGGTTAGGAAAGCTGATTCCAAAGAGTAATTATCAATAACCTGCTATTATAATGGAAGGATTTATCGATTGCAATTCCACATGATATGGAGGATGGAAGACAATGCGTATTATTTAATTTACTGATAAAAAGGAAATCGGGGAGGGACTGCAGGGACACTAAAGGACAGGATCTAAGTTTTAAATAAGCCCAAATTTGTGAAATACTTTAAAAAAAAAAAAAATAGGGGCAATAAAAAGTTCTGTGCTTATGTAAGAACATCCAGCTACAGAAATATAGGAAGAAGAATAACAAGATGTGTAACGCAATGGAAGAAAGAGTTTGGATCTTTATATTGGATCACAAATTGAAAAAGAGACATTAATTTCACATTTTTACTAAAGAAGTCATGTGCCATATTGGGATGTATTAATACCAATATATCCAACTCTTCCCAAAATTACGCAAGCATCAGCTTGATTACTTTGCTCAGTCTTGGCCATGGTACTTCAGAAAATGTGTAAGTCACTGTGAGAAAGTCTAGAAGAGAGAAATGAGATTAATCACAAGGTTTCACGTCATGATTGTCCTAAGAGAAAAAGCTGAAATAATTAGGTCTGGTTTGCCTTTCCCTTAGACTGAAAGTTAACTGGCAATTCTTTGAAGAATGTCCTTGAGGATCAAATGATGACGAATGGGCTTAAATTGCATGGTAGATGTAGTTTAGATTTTAAATATTCTTATGGCAAGGAACCTGAAGCACTTTATTATCTATCTTATTGATTACTCGTTCATCAAGTTTTTGTTATAGTTGAATTTGTTTTCTTTTATTCTAGGAAAGAAATTGTCTGATTTTTAAAATCCTCGCAAATGCTATCTGTGCTTTAGTGAAGTCCTAGAAATGTAGCTTGTTACTGAGAAGTTGGAATCAGCAACAAAGAAGACGGTCTGGGAAGACATAACTGCTTGTATAAGAAGTAGCAGGCAAAGGTAGGATGGTATCTGGTAGGATGCCACATGGGAGGATGAGTTAAAATAAAAGCAGTGAAAATGTTGTAGGGATTATAATATTAGTGAAACTGGTGTAAATACTCAGCAACAATGAAACAGCATGGAACGGTATAAGGAAAACAAGCCTCTAGCAAGCAGTAATGGAAATTCAAGAATAAATTCTTTAATTTTATTTTTATTTTCTTGAGTTGGAGACACAATGCTTTCCTTTTTCTGATTGGTTAGCTTTATTTCTTTGCTTCTTAATATTCTCTAGTTCTTTTACCAAGACCAAGTCTGTTTGATTATCCCACTATTAGAAATAGCTGATCCACGACATTAAAGTACAAGTTATCCAAGACAGACAAAGAGATGACCGCAAACTGAGAGCAGCCAAGCCCCATGTTACACCGATGAGATGGTCCTGGGATGGCAGATTTTAAATGCAAACCAATCTTTCCTTTTCTAATTTCAGTTTTAATATTTTCTTTTCCTCACAATCCCATTCAGACAGCATATTGAAAAACAGTGTAGAGGGTTTGCTACTCACAGTTCATTGAGTTTCATACTACTGACATGTAACTTATGCCATAAAATAACAACTGCAGTTAGGGGATATGAGACTAAAATATTGACTTTAGCACTCACACAAATGGCCAACAAATGAAATGAAAGCCATTGTACACAAGGACACCTGCTCAACCAGAAAGTAGGCAGAAGCACAGAGTGATAAATATGCTGTGTTGCTTCTTGTTTGTCCAAATGTCAGATTAACCTGAAAAATTTTTAGTAGATCACAGCATAAACTGAGATCAAGAGGGATGTTCAAAACTGGTGTTGAAGGTTTGCATCAGACAGAATAACATGAAGACTCTCCAACAATATTTTCAGACTCTGCTTATTTGATCCCACCAAAAAAAAAAAAAAGGATAATAATCAATTAACTTTCTTTTCCATTATATGTTTTTTCAGCATCAGTTCAAGGACTATGGACATGACATTTCAAGACGTTTTTCTCTAACCCCACACAATCTTGAACAAACCCCAGATTTAATCAAACTCTTGCTTATTGATATAGAGCCAGATAAAATGGCTCTATCCATTTTCTTCAGCAGAAAAAAAACTGAGAGATAGTGCAAGTGTATCAGAATTTAATCCATAATATTTCAAGATAAACTCAAAGAAGGAAGGTAAAAATATAATTATTTTTTCATTACATTTGAGGAATAAACTTATAGATAATTTAGGTAGACCTACATTTGGTCTAAAATTGCAATGATACTTCTGACATGTTTTAAGAAGAGCAGGGCCCATAACTTCTTCAGAACAATACTTGTTTCAGCCTTACCCACAAATAGTTGAATTTCTTTCATTACAGCTAGAGTACCTCTTGGAAGACAATGCCATTTAATAAAAAAAAAAAAAAAAAAAAAGTAAGCAACGTGTTTTACACGTCAGAAAAAATAATGTAGAACTCTATATGCAAACCCAGAAAATTATGTTTCATTCAACCATAATTCAATAGATTGTTTCACTTCTCTCTGACCTTTTTAATGTTGAAGGCTGGACAACTGCAGTTGATGCAAGTGCCTGGAGGATAATACCAAGTGTGAACCTCAAATCACAGTACAATTCTAGTCCTGGAGCACATTACATTGCTGTTCTCAGGAAGATCTACTTTTTCAAATATGTACATTTAAGTGAAAAAATAGTCTAATTCCCTTCAAGCTTGCTCTATTGATCTCAATGGACTTTATTCTTAATAAATATTTCTCAGCTTTTAGAGTAGCACTGCATGCAAAAAAGGCAATGGAAGTGAAAGAAATTGGCTCCACTTACAGCCATCTGATTTTCTGAGAAATTATTCCACCTTGGGAAATTTCATCTTCAAAACTTAAACTAGTACAGAATACAGAACTGCAAGTTATTTTTTTAAGCTTTCCATAGCCTCATATCTGGAAAGTATTTGTAAACGATTCTAGAGATATTTTTAAAAAACCCCAATGTTTTATGTTGAAAGGAAGAATATAGAACAGTAAGTAGGGAGAAGTGTTCTTTATGAAAAACAAACAAACAAACAATATGTCAGTAAAGAAAGTACTGACCCAGAGCTCTTCTTCCTGTGCCTTGAACAATAGCAATAGGAGGTCAGTTTTAGTTTTTAAAATGGAAATGAGAAAGGCACTGTTGTTCAAACTCTAATTTCCATTTAAGAACCTTTTTCTTTCATGCAAATCCAATAAATTTAGGAAGTGCAAAGAGAAGGAAAGAGACACAAATGTATTGTATGGTAATTACCTTGCGTTTGGGGGTTTATCTTCTGTTCCTGCACCTGAGCAGAAGTGATTGTGACATTTTTGTCTTTGACTTGGATGCTACTTCACACCCTGCCAGATTCCCTTTTTGGAAATGAAAAGTTCCTGTTGTAAACTGAATTTTCTATTACAAACATTCATCAGTAAAGATAATTGCAGCTTCTGTTACTAAATCAGTCACCAATGAGATCAAGTTGTCCTTATTCAGCTTCTCAGAGATGAGAAAATATTTGTTATTAACTCTATCTTGAACCCTTTTATCTTACCCTCCACTATGGAAAAACTGAAACGGCTTGTATCATGGAATGTTTTTATTAGTCATACAAGCCATTAAATGAAAATATGGCCTTTTAGCTTTATGAGTTTGCTAGAGCAAGCATGACATCATGATTCGCAGGCAATAATTTCTCATTTTATGTGTGAAAAATATGCAGAATCCCAATTTATCTGTCTATGTGAATAGTTTCTTTCTTCCTTGAGTTTCTCAGTTAGGATTTTCTTGTCACTTAGATTAAAGTTAGGAGGTATGATTCACTGTATAAATAAACACATGCAAAATCTTAGATTTAAGTCAGTGGTTTACAGGTAAAATATTTAGTATTTTGTTACAACTGTTTGAATATATGAATTTCTTAAGATATTTTAATTTTAATCTGCTTTTATTTAACATCTGTTGAATATTTATCATAAAATTGAACTTTAAAAACAGAAGAAAGTTTTAAAGTATATGTTTTGCTAGCGTAACTTTGAGGAAAACCCTATGAAAGGTATACTTACAGAGAATATCAGGCAAAAATTAATATTCAGGAAAATATCAGAATGCAATTATGGAATAAATTAGCAGCAAACTGAAAAAAAACCAAACAAACCTCTAAATATACAGCATTGTGTTTTGCTTATTTTTGGAATCAGAGAAATTTGAATTCTCATATGTTTGTTTATTTCTTTGCATAGCTTCACAAGAAGGTGGGTGGGTTTTGGTTTTATAAGGATGAGGATTTGACAATTGTTTTATATGTACATAACATGCAAGGAGATTCCCCATCTCCAGTTTGTGAGACAAGAATGTTAAAGAAAGACTGTTGGGAATGCAAAAGAACTCCATGCTGTGTGTAGACATAGCATGAACATACTCTGACCTCCCTTCGAGTTAGTATCAGTCTGAATTTTTCAATGAAAAAGTTCATGTATTGAGCCAGACATGTTTTGTTCCAGGCATCTTTGTTTCAGTTAGTATTCACTGAAGCTTAAAAGAAATCTAAGAAAGACCATATGGCTAGGCCTATTTCCTTATTTCCAAAAGGGAAAAAGAAAGACCCATGCTGACTTGCAGCATGTCCTGCCTCAGGCTTTTGACTCCAGACCCTCTGTCCCCTGATCCTCATCTTCTCAGCACTTCATATAACCTACATCTTTTGTCTTGTTTCTCAGTTTCTCACAGTCTGATCTTTGTGTAGCTGGATCAGTCTTCCCTTCTCTCCATCCATATTTTCATGCAAACACAAAAAAGTGGGTACAAATGCATGAAAAAAGGACTCCTGTTTTGTTTTGTTTTCCTATTTTCCAGTGAAACCTTTTAATGTCATATAACTGTGGAATAAAATGAAATTTCATCCCTGGAAAGCCACAAACGACGAGGATATCTGAAAGCAAAGGATGTGAAAAAGGGAGGGGGGAGGGGAAGGCTCTCTGTCGTTTTTCCTCACTCATAAAGTTCCTGCAGAAATGAAGCTATTAATAACATTTAAATGTTTATTTTAAGTGTCATGCCTCAAAGTTTGATCACAGAGGGGACTCTCTGGACAGTAGATGTTACATATGCACATGTATAATTGCTAGGTATAAAATTAGAGGTTAGAGGCGGTGAATATTTCAAACATGAAAGCACAAGATAACGGCACATGCAGTACAATTGCTACTAGAAAGTTGTTTTGACTTCCTGGGCAAAAGAGAAGACTGCTTTCTACAGGTCTATAAAATAGCAGATCTCTTCCAGGATCCAGGGATCATCTGGTTCACTACCATTGCATCAAAAACACTGTTCAAACTACTGTGAGACAGGACATAAAAAGTCATTGCCCTTTAGAGAAAACAGAAGGGATATTTGTTCACTGGAACAATCTAATTGCTTGAAAAAGCTGTGGTACTTTGGGGAAGCATTAAAACTCTGCTAGAAAGGATACCACGTAGAGTACATTCATTCCAGTTAACGCTAACTAGCTCAAAGCACACTAGATGTCAGTACAGGAAGGTAAATACACGGAACAGCAGTAACGAAGAAAGGAACAGACAAAATCCCCAAAGAAACAAAGACATGAAAAATGCAAGCCAAGTTAAAGAAGAAAAAAAAAAAAACACAAAAGAACCAAAATGCAAATAAAAAATTCAAAACATTTTTTTCATCCTGCCATCAGAAGACTTTATTTTTCTTTTAATGAGAATGAAAGAAGCTCCAGGACTGCTTGGTGCCTTAATATAAAGAAAAGAGGTAAAAATGAAAGGTGAACTTCTGAATGCTGATATAATTTGGAGACTTGTAATGTGACATCATGCTTTAGGACAGAATTCTCTAATATCTTCACCACATATTAATCTGAAATTTAGTTTAAAAATCCTTGTTAAAGGTAAATACTACTGTTTCTGTGGCCTTTTCATCAAGTTCCTGAGTATCTTGCCAAGCTTGTGTGATTTCTTGGACTATGACACTGGGTAGGTCAAATAATTGCACTGCATGTTTCAGTTTCTCATTTCAGACATGACAGACTCTTCCCTCTCTTGGGAAATGGGTTAACTACTGCTGGGTGAGATATTATGATAAAACAAAAGTAGTACTTAACTGGCACCCCACTTCACAGGAGCATCATTCCTGCATCACAATGGGCTTCCTTCAGAAAGGCTGGGGTTAGGAAGGCTCAGTCAGCAAATAAAAGACCAACTATCAAAGGCTATTTCAAAAATGTATGAAAAAAACTCTCCTTCCCTATCCCCACCTATTCTTTTGTTGTATGATCTTCATATGTGCTTTTATTTTATCTTTGGTATTTGCTGAAGTACAGTTCTGTAGAGCTGTAGTGTTTTCCTGAATAAGAATTTCCCATGGTAGCCAAACCAAGAAATTGATTATTAGTGTAAAGATGAAATGTATAACATGCCAGAATGGTAATATTTCAGGAAAAAAAATCTTCTTAGTAAATAACTTCATCATGACACTCGGATCCCAAGCAAAAATTGGACAGGAAATCAGTTTCTTTATACTTTCAAAAGTTACACTGAAACTATTCCTGAAATTAAGCTAGTAACAAACTCAAAAAGATAGAAAAGTAAAATGCAGTTTCCATGAACACCAAGGTAGCACGGTGATACCCAGTCCTGGACCACGATAGGAAAAAAAAAATAAAAAGGACACCATCGATCAAGGTCTGTCATCAACTGTCATCAGACTTTTACCAGAAAGAAGCATGCAATGCAGAATGTCAGTCTCTATTAACAAGGCAAAAGTATCGAGACATTCCAGCAGGAATTGTTCACTTAAGGTGACTGAGTCCATGTCCCTAACATGTATAAACCAAGAAACATTGAATTCCACACAAAGATATTCCAAAATAAGTCCAGTGCAGAAAGGAAAGATCTTATGACAGAAATCTTAAAGACTGATGGAAAGTGGAAACTATAGGACCTTTTGACACACAAGGGATGAGTGAAATATGATATTCACCAGTTCAAGCATCACTGATGAATATGTTGCCACCTTCTTGATTTAGGATGAGGTGAATTATGATAGCATTCCTGGTATCTTTAGTCAACCTGCTCTTTTGAAGGAAGTCATTCCATTACAGCTTCATTGACAAACAATTTAAATTGGTTTTATTTTTAAGAATTAAAATCAATAGCTGTGAAAATCAGCTTCCCCTTGTAACATTTTCATATGTTTAATTAAGCTTCTTAAGAGAACTGAGCTAAAGCTGGCTGCTTATAACAGCATTTTAAGATGTAAATTTCATAAATAATGTGTGTTTTAATAGAAGATAAATTCAGACTGACATAACAAAACACAATAACATAATTGTATTCCATCACAGTCAATAGTTTGGGTGATTTTAATTTTTTTTTTAAAAAGCATGTGCCATCATTTGCATAAAAGCATACAAAAGAAAAGAAAAAAGGTGGTGGAGAAGGAACCCAAAACATCTTTAATGTAGTCAAGGGGAATGATTTGTTTTGTTTCATTTCAGAGACCATTTAAAGCATTGGCTTTTTCTTTCTTTCTAACATAGTGATCAGTAGAAGGATGTTGTCATGAGTGTAAATGGATACATTTGAACACTTTTATTTCATGTATAAATACCTTTGTATCTTTATTAGTGTAAACGTGCCTAATGGACCACCCCTGAAAAATGAGAAGTTTAAAGGAAGTACGGTAATTTGCAACGGGAAGCGAAAGACCTTGGGGAGGGAAGGAAGACATGCAGCATATCAAGGTTGGGCACTGCCTGCAGCGCTCCCACCAGCATCACCACCTCCACCTGCAATGGGCAGAGTCCCCTCCCATGGGACAGGTGCTGGGGACAGACAGCACCCCACTATTTGTAGGTGTTTGTTAATAATCTCTGGTCTCATGGTTTATCTGTTGTACTACTGGTATTGATTCTGCATACATAGTTCACTGACTCTCAATTAATAAAGTGTCATTACTAAATCAAGAGCTTTTTCAGTTCTGATTTTGTTTAAACTATGTAAATGGAGTAGTTCATCCCCCACAACAATTAACTGTTTTCATTAGTTTTGATTTGTGTTTTTTTTTCTACTGTATCCAGGGTCTCCAATCAGAGATACCATTTTGCAAGACATTTTAAAAAAAAAAAAAAAAAAAAAAAAAAAAAAAAGTGGAGCAAACATGGTTGTTGTTTTTCAAGTGTTTAAGAGTTTCAAGATTTTTTTAAAGTGCTTTACAATTTCAAAAATTCTACTTTATGAACACTAATGTGATCAATGAATGTAAAAGACAACACTTTCTTCTCTTTGGTCATTTGATGTTACTCAGATCATTAATTATGCCCCATTTTATTTCCATTTTTCAGTTTAGTTTATCAATATTTTGACCATATTAGAATTATAGAAATATTTTTTCACAATGGTTTCTACACAAAATTTAAATTCTTTAGTAGCTGTGGTGAAACTCAATGAACACCTCAAAGAACTTATATTATCACATGCATTTCCTTAAAGCTGAATTATCAATAATTATTCTAAGCTTTTTAACTGTGAGAATAATTTTAATCAAGACACTACCCTAGCCAAGACTTACATATAAATGTTCAAGTGTAAGTTGCATGACTGCAAGTTCATTCTACAGAAGCATGTTTTTGTTTAACAGAGCAGTTACAGGGAGAAATATACTTTTGCACATTTCCTAGGAGAACAAAGTGTAACCATGACAAGGTATACCGTTACTTAACATAATGTAATTTGCTATTTCTTTCTCTATCTGTGTTTAACATATTAGGTTTGCACTAAGAAGCCCTGATCAAGATTACTCCACGTTGCCTGACACATTAAAAACACACAGCTAACATAATGTCTGCCTCCAGGAGTCTGTAATTTAATTTCTCAGTTTCAAGCAGTCAATGTCTTTAAGAAACAAACACTTAAAGCTATTATTCTGTAGTCAGAAATATTTTATCTTACCAAACCTACATTATTATTATTATTATCAGTGGATACTCCTTGAACTCCTTCCCTCCCAAATCAAGATTATTAACACTAAGCAAATTTAATTACATGCAATAATAGCCAAACGCTATATTATTTATAATTCAATTATTACTTCAAAGGCTTGAATTAAAAGCATTCATCCACTGTTCTGAACATTTCTCCTATAAATTACACATCACAGCGTGCAACCATTGATCTTAAATACATGTGTCTTATCTTGCACCTTCCTTCTTAACTTTCAAGCCTATGAAATTATAATGCTGGTACTGCTTCACCACTTTACAGAAAATGATAACATCTGTCCTCCAGGTTACAAAATTTGCAAAGCAATGACATAAGAAACATCCCTGGACTCTGTTTCTTAGCATTCCGTTCATTCTCAGTCCTTATGTTCATATGTGTTTTCATGGGCTGCAATCAAAGAAAAAACATTTTTGATCAGCTTTGTCTCTACATTTGATTTCATAGGGATTTGTTATACCTACCTTAAGACAAAAGCAAGAGTAATCAGGCAGTGAAGCCAGAACTTCTATGATTGTGGAAGAAGTTCTTTAAGATATTTGCCACAGTAACAACTTCACTTCCCACCACACCCCCTGCCCTGGCCCCAGATTTTCACATCTGTTTCACTACGCACTCAAATATGCATGTAGCTTTAAGCATTTGAAGTTTCACTATCTTTCTTGGTACTGGTTCCATAATAAAAATTATATAGATCCAATACTCTTGTCCTATAGTTTCTCTCCCTACATGATTTTCACAGTAGGACCCTCATTCTGCAATATGCAATTGACAGCATGTGGTTGCCCACACAGTTCTTCCCAATCATTCAAACTCAGGAGAAGGGGAAACAGATGATAATTGCCTTATCTCCTCCATAGTGAATGTAGAGTGTTGTTTCTACTCTAATCATGTCATCGTGGAAATCAAGACTTATACTTGAAAGACAGATGTTTCATGATCTTTTCTTCACAGCTGAAGCAATAAAATACCACAAAAAATCAATTAAGTCTCAATACTAACTACAGTCCCATCAAACAAACAAGAAGAAAAAAAAACATTCCAAAAACCCAAAGGAAAATATAATTCAAAAAAAGCCTATGGAATTCAGTTTCCCATAGTCATTCTTATAGCATCTCTTAAAAACTGCCTGAAAATAAAAACCCAACCCACGCATGTATAAACTCACTGTCTTTGAGAAATAGATGATGTCTCCAAACCAGTGTTTCTCAGAATATGAAATGTACCTCTTTGAGGGAAAGACTTAGCTGATGGACTACAGGAAGGAGAGTTTATATGGGTGGGCACTGGGTAACCATATCAGTGTTTCAAAGTGAAAATTTTCCTGATGAACGTAAGTGATAAATTATTCACTTACATATTTGAAAAATCTACCTAATATTCTCTATTAGGTGCAGGTGCCCACCTGATGGCAGCAGGGGGCTCCAGGGCCACCTCTGTGAGGAGAGGCCGCAGCTGCCCTGAGCCAGACACAGGTGGTTCCAGCCGGGTCCAACGGACTCACTGCAAGGAACAGCTGAGCCCCACAGCCATGGTTGAAGCACCTCTGGAAAGCATATTTAGGAAAGAGCAAAATGTCACACTGGCCAGTAAGGAGTGAGGAGAAAAGGTGTGAGAAACAGTCCTACAGACACCAAGACCAAAGAAGAAAGAGGGGTGGAGGTGCTCCAGGTGCCCAAGCCGAGACTCCGCTGTGGCCCATGGAGAAGAACATGGTGACATAGGTTGTGCTCCTGCAGCCCACGGAGGACCATGGTGGAGTATCTGTCCACACTGTAGCCTGTGGAGGACCCCACTCTGCAGCAGGTGGACATGTCCTGAAGGAAGCTGTGGCCCATGCAAGTGCACGCACAGGAACAAGTTCCTGGCAGGAGCTGTGGCCTGTGGGGGACCTATGCTGGAGCAGTTCCTTCCTGGACAACTCCAGCTTGGGGAGAGGACCCATGCTAGAACAGTTTGTGAAGGACTGTATCCCATGGGAGGGACCCCACACTGGAGCAGGGTAAGAGCGTGAGGAGGAAGGAGTGGCAGAAAGGACCCCCATTCATCGTTCCCCTGCACTGCTTAGAGGAAGGAGGAGCTACAGGAGTCAGAAATTAAAGAGTGAAGTTGAGTTTTAGTTTTCGTCTTTGTTTCTTACAATCCTACTTTATTTTTAATTGAAAACAAATTAAATTATTAATCTTTTCCAAATTGAGTCTATTTTTCCTGTGATGGTGATTGGTAAGTGTCTCTATCTGCACCCATAAATTTTCTGTCTTATTTTCTCCCTCTGTCCTGTTGAGGAAAGGGAGTGAGACAGCGGCTGGATGGATGTTTGACAGCCAGCCAGACTTAAACCACCACATATTCTTATGTCTTTTGTTTGCATAACAAAACAAAATACACCCCATACCTAATTTTGTGTAGATTTGGAAGCTGTCCTCTCACACAGATCCTCAAAGAATATGAAGAGAAAGCTCTCTAAATTTTATCTAGCACTGAGCAGGAAAAAAAAAAAAAAGTGGGTATATTCTGTGGTTTTAATATTTGAATTGATAAACACTGTATTTTACCTGTTAGCTACTCTATTAAAATAGTATATCTTTTGTCTAATGTGGAGAGATCATATCCCTTTTTAATATGATACAGAGTATCATATGTATGAAGTTTATACACATGTGAACTTTACAAGCCAGAAGAGAGATCAGGAACATTAGAAGATTGAGGAGAAGGCATGGGTCTGGTTTAGGAGATAGAAACAAGCATTATGACAGTACCTCCATGAACAAATAACTGATTCAGAAGGTCAAAAAGAGCTGAAGGCTTTTCTACTGCACAGCAGCTATCTCAGAAAAACAAAAACTTTTCCACCTCAACAGGAAACATGAAGCAAATGCCTGTGTGATTTTATTTACTTCACAATATTTAGTATAATATTCTGGACAATGTATGAAATGAATAGCACAATGATATTAAGTTAATGTTGCAAAACATTGTGAATCAGCTTCCAGGGCACTGAGGCAGAAGGTGAAATTCTGTTAACAGCAGAAATGGGTATTAACTGAAGATGAATAAAGGGAAGGATTCATTCACAACCTAAATGATAAACCAAAATCAATAGTAAAATGTATCCACATGTTTTCCTCATTGTGCTTTGATTACAAAATGGTACAAATGTAAGTTGTTGACGCTCAACACAAATTAAGTTCAGTTTAGAAACTTAAAATAAATAAGGCTAAGTAAGGGTATTGAAAAGCAGATTTTCAGTGATAAGTGTGGCTCTTACTTGGTCATTTCACAAGAGTTTGTTAAACCAGTTGCACATTGGATTACAAAATCATAAACGATAGCTGAGCAAATCATATCCAGATATACATGAATACAGACACGGAAAAGACTGTGAGACAGTGTAACTACGTACTGAAGGATACAGTTTGCATCTCTGGATAACACTACAGCTGAATATAGGATCAGTGGAATGGGTTTATTACCTATATTATCACAACTGATTTTTATTTATTTAACTGACTTTCTAGAAATGGTGATACCAGAATATTTCCTAGATTTTTTTCAGTTAACTACTAATATTAAGTGTGACTTAAATTTAAGCTATATTTTTGTGATACTGGAGTCAGTGGTACTACAGAGCTTTCACAGAATTGTAAATAGCTTTACAGATCAGTTGTTTGGTGAAATATTTTAGGGGTTTAATTCTTATAATTATATAGATTGCTGAAGCAAATATCAGCTAAATTAAGGTATCTAGAATGGAAACAAAGACTGTGATTCATATTATCTAGCTTTTTTATGGACAGGGGGTAAATATCTAGGGTAGTTATTCTAGGTTAACTTCACAGTTAATGAAAAAGAACACAACCAAATATAAAGGGAGCCTTAAATGTCTTAGAATCATAGAATCATCTAGGTTGGAAGGGATCTTTAAGATCATTGAGTCCAACCATTAACCTAACACTGCCAAGTCCACCACTAAACCATGTCCCTAAGCACCTTATCTACACATCTTTTAAATATCTGCAGGGATGGTGACTCAACCACTTCCCTGGGCAGTCTGTTCCAAGGCTTGATAATCCTTTTGGTGAAGACTTTTTTCCTAATATCCAATCTAAACCTCCCATGACACAACTTGAGGCCTATCACTTGTTACTTGGGAGAAGAGACCAACACTCACCTCACTATCCTGATATAAGCCAGGATGCCATTTGCCTTCTTGGCCACCTGGGCACACTGCTGCCTCATATTCTGTCAACCAACACCCCCAGTCCTTTTCTGCTGGGCAGCTTTCCAACCACTCTTCCCCAAGCCTGCAGCGCTGCATGGGGTTGTTGTGACGCAACTGCAGCACCTGGCAGTTTCCCTTGTTGAACCTTATAGCATTAGCCTAGGCCCATCGATCCAGACTATCCAGATCCCTCTG
>NW_009649293.1:3285763-3301271 GCF_000708025.1 Charadrius vociferus
ACAGGGCAAAACTCGTGGATTAAAATAATGCAATTCAACAGAAATGAAAAAGGGAAGATGAAAACGCCGTTACAGTACCGCTGCGAAGAGCACCAGCCAGACCCGCACCGATGCAGCTCACCCCCAAGTGGCAACTACTCTCTTCTCCCTGGGTAGCTCTTCTTAAGCCCGGGCATGAGTCACGTGGGATGGAATACCTGCCCCCTGCCGGCTCCTTGGGGAAATTAACCCCATCCCTGCCGGAACCAGGACACACTCCCACCCAACTTGGTGCCATCTGCCAACTTACTAAGTGTGCACTCGATCCCCTCGTCCAGATCATTGATAAAGGTCTTAAACAGAACCAGCCCCAATATTGAGCCCTGGGGAATACCCCTTGTGATCGGCCACTAGTTGAATTTGACTACATTCATCACCATTGGGCCTGGCCATCCAGACAGTTTTTTACCCAGTGAAGCATACACCCATCCAAGGCATGAGCAGCCAGTTTCTCCAGGAGAATGCTGTGGAAAATGGTGTAAAAGGCTTTACTAAAGTCCAGATAAGCAACATCTACAGCCTTTCCCTCATCCACTAAGCAGGTCGCATTGTCATAAAAGGAGATCAGGTGATTCAAGCAGGACCTGCTTTTCATGAAACCATGCTCACTGGGCCTGATCACTTGGTTGTCCTGTATGTGCTATGTAATGACACTTAAGATGATCTGTTCCATAACCTTCCCAAGCACCAAGGTCAGATTAAGGCCTGTATTTCCCCAGATCCTACTTCCACTCCTTCTTGTGGATGGGTGTCACATTCGCTAGCCTCCAGTCAACTGGACCTCCCCAGTTAGCCTTTTCACACCTTAGTCTTATTCACACCTAACTGTTTACCCAACTTTTAAATGCCTATGTTATACAGGATAAAGCCTATCCAAATTGAGTCCAAAGAATATACTCTAAAATTTAAGAACTCAGAATAAAACAGAGCTTAAAATAATGCAAAATTAGGTGGAAAAGTATATTAAATATTAAACAAATGGTGCTAAACAGTAGAAGCCAGTCACTAGGAAGCAGTAACGCAAATAGACTGAGTCAGTTATGGGATTACTACACATAAATTCTTTCATCAAAAAGCAATAACAGTGTTTCACAGTGAGATAATGATGGTAGAAACTAGAAATTAAACACTAATGGCCTGCACACCTAATCTTTGACCTCTCAGCTACACAAGCCAAAGTTCATACTTATGTACTCTATTACCATGCATATTCTGTGGTCAGAAAGACATTATTTTGATATTGTACAGTACAGTATAAGCTTTCATCTGTTCTGTATAATCACAGAATTATCCCTAATGATGTATTTACATAAAACATATTTCTGGCCTAATTTCAATAGTGAAGTCAAGCAAAACTCTCAGAGAACCCATGCAAAACCTTAGAAGTTATTTTTGCTGATGGTGGTAATGAACGTTTTATAATACAAAATTTGGATTTTTTTGATTGTCTGGCTTTCTAAAATTGAAATGAATATGTATATGCTTTTCTATTTCATGCTGTGCTGTTCTTAGCCTAATTGCATTTCTGCTTTGACTTGAATGCTATTTCTGCAGCAATTCATAAAAAAGTGTATGTATACATACATATATATATCCATATGTTTTTCATACTAAAATTTTACAAAAACTGAAATTTAAAAGAAAAAGATCCTTTTGTTCTCTACTACTCACAATTTAAAAAATCAAAACAAGCACACAGACCAACAAAAATTAATGGCCTGCATCAAATAAAATATTTCAAATGTTTGGGGTTTTTTTGTTTTTTTTTTTTGTCTGTGCCTTTTTTTTTTTCCTGATGAATGAATTTAACTAGCTATATGAAATCACACAAATATTTTTTGGAATTTTTAAATTTATGTTTTCCTTCTTAGTCTGCTAGAATCATGAGTTCAAATTAGACCATTTCAATATGTGTACAAAACTATCTGTTTTTAAATTCATTTCTGCAGTAATTCATAGAAGTAATTGTTTGGTTATCATTCAAAAGTGCAGCAGCTTTAACTTTGTGTATGAAAATCCTGTGTAGTGCCATTTACAACTCTTTAAATTTCTAAATCTCTTAGACCATCAATAAGCCAGATTCTATGCAACAAGTTTCCTTTGACTGGAAAATAGCCATTGTTTTAAAACATTCTTCATTCCAGAGAAACAACATAAGACTGCTAATGGAGCAAACAGTTCTGTTTCTTTTCTACCCTGTTACTTTCCTTCTGAGATAAACATCAAAGAAGCAGCCCATCCAGAAAAATCAATACAAGTTTAAGTACTGAGGACTGAACTTTTTATAATTTTATTGAGGATAGGGCAGAAAAATTTAAACTATGAAGATGTAACAGACATTACCCTGTCTATCATAAAGCTGTAAAAGTTCATTGTAGTAAAAAGAGCCAAGGTGGCTAAACCAGAATGAAAGTGGTTTGCTGTATCTTCAGTACCTACCTTGAATTCAAATAGTACAGTTGATATTTTATTTTTTTTTTGTCAGTAACACCGAGTAAGCTATTCATAAATATACACAAACACACATGTGTACACACACACACACATATTTCATATGTATCTAATATAAGGTGGTTTTGATATAGCAGAGCCTTCATTCAGCCATATATAAATTAATTTTATGGTACAAAAATAACCCTTATTGTGTTAACACACCAACAAGTCATAATATATCAAGAGTCTACTTTTTCCTTAGACAAATTACCAGGATACAGGTATTTCTGAGATGACCATGAATTAAACTGATACATTAAAAAAGAAAATTACAAAAAATATTAACAGAGAACTGTTGTTAATTTTCTTTCAAAGAAAAATAGATTTCAAAATAAAAAAAAATAAATTTATTTTACTTAATTTAATAAAGCAGTTTTCATTTGAGAAACAAAGTTCAGCCTGTGGTGTTTATAAGAACAGATTAAATCACTTTTCAAATTTGGAGGCTAGTTAGCCTGGAGAAATAGTCAATACTATTGGAATTAATATATCTTCCTTATTACAAACACAACTCATTAGTAATTATTAGATACGTTATTTTGCCTGCTACAAAACTCCCAGTGATCTCAGTGAGATGACAATTTTGTGTCTATTTTCATAACTGTTTATAAAACTTCCACTGCTTACTACACAGAGTCATGATTTGAAAGGGCATTATTACCATGATTGACATACATGTACAGGGTAAGAAATTGCATCATATTTATTTCATAGAACAAACCAAAAGAAATTATACTTTTTATCTCTTAGCAACTGTGCAAAAAACCCTTTCTTGCACACATGCATATTCAGTGATTCAAACCCACAAATTATTAAGTAGTAGGTGCAATTGTATGACTAAACTGTACCTTCAAGTCACATCATTCAGTAAAGATTAAACATTACCATCACTATTGAAGGATCTACGAAGCTAAATCATGAGCAGAACCTTTTTGTATTACTTAAGATTATGAGTTCCTCTCACCTGCCCTTAGACATCTAAAAGTTAAGTATGCTAACAACAACTTTTAATGCAGCTCTCCCTTTTCTACATCATCATGTTGGACACAATTCATTTGTTAGGATGCACCATCTTCTTCTTCCAGTTACAACATCAGAAGCTCAGATGACTACAGCAGACTAGATATTGAGATGGCTAAATATTGATGAATGAATCCCACCTCAAAATGCACTCTCTTCTCCAGAGGGTTTATACGTAAGTAAGTAAATTGTGTCAGTAAATTCTTACTGAGGGTTATCCAAAAGGAGTCCTGTGCTACCGGAGTCCTTTCAATCCAGCTGCACCTGCATGCTTGGACCCACGAAGAACAGGGGCCTAATATATCTTGACATGGCAATAGCTGGGCAGGTAGAAACTTAGATAATAGAAATCCTTACTTTTTCATCTCAGTGTTTTATTTTTATCTCTGCCTCTAAATTTAGCCACAGAAGTCTTTGATCCTACAAACACTTAAGAGATTTATTCTCATCTGATTTAAACCTCTGGGATTCTTCTCAAAAGAAAACATCTGAATGTTTTGACTGTGTTGAATAAAGTGATTGCTGGTTTAGGCGCTACATTGAAAAGTAGACTCTAATATGCAGTTGCATAACAGATATAAATATATTGATAAATTAATTCCACAGCTACTGATATGCATAAACAGATGAAGGTAAATTACACAGTTGATCTTTGAGCTGCTAAAGCTTGTGGAAAACAGTTAGATTCAATTCACAAATCATTGCTGTAGCACTATAAATAAACAAAAATTCATTTCATGGTATTTCAATTTTTATGGTACTGTTTGAGACACAGTCTGTAGATTGCTATTACTTCTACTATAAAAATTGTAATATTACAGTGGTAGCTGGTAGTGTGGATCTAGTAAAAGGTCTGCCAGTTTTTCCATTATAAACCTCTATTTTAAAATCTTCTTCAGGTGAGCATGTTGTAAACAACTTACACACACACACACAAAAACACAATCACGCTTAACACATACATCTATCGTTTTCAAAAGTAAATCTAAAAAAAGGAAATAAAAGTGAAACAAGAAAACAATGACCTGGTTTCACAAGGAAACACATATTGCTGAAGTAACATTAAAAGCCTGGAAACTTTTAGTTAAACACATGTTAGAAAGAAATGCTAAAAAATAATATTTTTCTTTCTGTCTTTGTAGTACAATGTAGTAATCAGTTTGTAGTAGCAACACTGATTATCTAACAAACCTTTAGGGAGACAACCCCAAAATAATTCTCATCCATCTTTTTCCTCCTTCACCTATTCCATTAGAAAAGGGCTGCTGTGTTGATTTTTCACACAGTACTTTTATGAATTATAGCTTTCTGTTTCTAATCTTCGCACATTCTTTGCTCTTGTACATTTACAGTGAAACAGAGGGGAAAATAAATGAATGTAAAACCAATAGATTCAGCAATAATAAACTCAGAAACAAATAAACAAACAAAAAACTTAGGGAATTCTGAAACTAGTTTTAGATATTCAGA
This sequence comes from Charadrius vociferus, assembly GCF_000708025.1. NCBI lineage: Eukaryota > Metazoa > Chordata > Aves > Charadriiformes > Charadriidae > Charadrius > Charadrius vociferus. Next base: position 3,290,786 of record NW_009649293.1, read on the forward strand.
TGTAAATCTGAATATTATTCTGCTAAAATTATTTTTAAGCAGAAAACCTAAGTTGTTTTTTTTTTTTTTTACTGAGAAAGAGACAAAGAAAAAGAGACAAAAAACGTTTAAAAATCTTCCTGACACAAACAGCTTTAAAAAATACAGAAGTATTAAAAACAGCTTTTTCTAACTATAATATTAATACATTGAAGGATTTCACAATACACAAAGGCACAGAGGCTTTTACCCTCTAATTTTCTCTACTCTATTACAGATGGCCACAAATACTGCAAAAGATTACCACTAGTAAGCATAGTACCACAAAAATCACCACTACTACCAAGTATACCTGTGATTAATAAAGTGCGTGTATATATATGCTATCACAAATTACTATTAGCAATCAATAATACAGTATCAATCATTCATATGGCAGCAATCAATATTATAGCAATAGCCGATAAGAGTAACAAGTAGGTACATACTATTACAGGTTACTACAAACATAATTAGTGAAGCAACTTATCAACAATATAACAGCAGATATACTTATGATAGAATGATTATTTATATGGACATATAATACTGGTATCAAGTGAGTTAGACAGATTTCAGAACGGACAAAACCGTCCCGAAGAAGAAGACAAACTGATTCCAAAGGGGGACCTGACCATCCCAAAGGTAGAAGGACAAACTGAACCAACCATGATCCATGTTCCACAGTCTGGAGTCAGCCAAGCACCCCTGTGGAGAGCCCATGATCTCACAGAAAGTTTGTGTGAAATTCAGCCTGTTTAGGAAAGGAAAGGCAAAGCAGGCACAGCATGGGAAGTTCTAAGAGACAAACTCTGTTTGGGATAAAATTTAAGTCCTTTTCATATCATAGAGACATAAGAGGGCATAGGACTCTATCACTTCTGGCAGCAAACAGATGCTGTTAGTTTCTACTTTCCACCTGTAACAGCCAATAGATGATTATGATTTCTGTTCTTTCAGACCAAAATTTTCTCCAGACTGTTTCCATCTTCTCATATGATAAGTTGCCATTACAGTCCCTTGGTTTATGTGCTTATCAGTGGTATCCCAGGACGTCATTGGTTCCTAGGAACCCCAGCTATACTTCAAGGATGTTAGCTGAATTTTTCAAGGATGCTTTTGATTCCCAGGCCTAGTTTCCAGGCTCAGTTCCCAGGCTGGCAGACATTTTCTCTGACAGTGTTTTTCAGCAGACACTTTCTTTTGTTCAGTAATATTTCCTTTCTAACCAGGCCACCTTTATGGCTGCTCGCATTACTTATTAAGACATCTAAATCACTTCTACACTGGATTGTGCATCTTCAGAAGGTAAGAAAATTCTAGGCTGTATCTGATATACCATCAGACTGCATACAGATCTGCAGGAACATTTAAAAAAGAATGTGAATGGATATATTTAGCTGTTTGTTGATGGGGAACAATCAGTAAATGTTACGTCCCCTATGTGGATATAAGGCAACAGGAGAGAACAAGTAAAACTTTTCTCATTCTTCTTGATCAATTTCAAATACATTTTTGAACTAATGCTTTCTTAGAAAAGTGTGGGTTTTCTCTATTATGAGTCAAAGCCACAACAACTAAAATATAAAAGTGAAAATTTTTCCACAACGGCTTCTGTAAATGTTATTTGATAAAGTAATTTTGCTTGACTTTTAGAGAAAAAACACAAACTCTTCAATGCAAAGGCTTCATAATGTGTGCAGATTGGTTAGCACAGTAACCCAGACTATTCTATAAAACAACAGTTTAGAGAAAACAACTCCCAGTGAGAGTCTAGCGATAGCTATTTTCAGGAACCCTCTGCAATGAGTGTGACTGTGATGGGCTTGTGAGGGGTGAAATACAAGAGAAAACAGAAGAAAGAAGCATACTTTACTACTGAGCTGTTCCTTAATTTTCTTAAGAGTTTTTATTTAATTGTGAGAAAGAGCTGGTGATGATTGAGACAGCACATGAAATCAGGCCTGCCCTGACTGGTTATTAAAAGAGCTCCTTGACTCCTTCTGGCAATGCACAAGCTGCAAAGAACAACAAACTGTCTCATCTCATTGCTTCCAGTAAACTCAAAATGTTGCATATTTTTGTGTGCAGATATAGCACTATTTTTTAATAGGAAAAAATATTTTAATAAACTAATGGACTATTGACATATACAGGCATCTCTATCTTGGATAGATTATTTTTGTAGTAATTCATATTGTCTAGTTCAGTGGAGCCTTATGGGCAGGCATTAAAGTTAAGGTTACATGCCTGTGAAGAAATATTTGCTAAGCATTATAGAGAGGACAGAGAAAAGCAGAGGAGACATTGAAGAGTGGAACTTAAGTACTCCACCCTTCACCTGGATAAGCAAGTGAAAGACTAAAGTTGGATTTCCTTTGTAGACACCTTTGCTCTAGTAACAAACTACAAATATAGTCTTGAGAAAGAAGAACTTAAAGCAAAGTATAAAAACACCTCAAGCCCAGTATATATTTTGATCTTAAGAAATTTTTATTTTTATTTTTTTTAAATAAAGAATGAAGCCAAACTGTGTTTTCATCATTTTGTCATTTATGCTTATTACAAGACACAAGAGAATTTGATTTCAGCACTGGAAAGTTCTTTTGAAAATGAAGAAACTCTTACGAATGTGGTAAAATCAGTGTATTGTCATGACATTTAAGTTCCAAGAAATTTTGTGATGAAAACCCAAATCTACAGGAAAATTTTAGATGATTGTCACTGATTATATGATCATGTAGAGAAATACAATATAGCTCCCAGTTGCCTGAGAACACAGCTCATTCCCTCATCAGCAAGACTAGCTGTCAAACCAAAATGAGTAATACTACACTGAGATCTTAGCTTGTAAAATTTTCAGTCTTCTTTAGTTTCTATTTAAAGAACAGTTCTCTTTATTTGATTGTTGTAAATAATTACTTTCTTGTCAGTTGCATTATGGACAAAGATTAATAATAGTAAGAAAAATCACAGAACTTTTTTATTTGGAAGAGGTAATTGAACCTGCACGCCATCATGCTTTACATTTGTGAAGCCATTTCTATCCAAAAAACTTAAAGACACGTGAAAAAAATCATTAATTCAGCCTCACAGTCCTCCTGAGAAATAGATCTGGGAAGTAAATTCAAGGTATCACTGTCAGAAATTCCACATGAATAAGAGTTTTATCATGGCAGACTCAAGCTACTTACTCCCCTGTGGCTGCAGAGAACAATGAAGAGTAAATGAACAGACACTGACTTTGCTACTGGGAACATTCAGGAGAGTAGTAAGTTACTAAAGATCACACAACTGAACACCCAGAGAGGTCGCATGATGAGTTAGTGCCAGAATAAAAACCAGAAGAGTAGGAAACCATGACTAGGCTGAAAATTCTTAAAGCAGAGTTTGTGGTAAATTTGATATTTGTGCTAGTATTTAGGAATGTATGAAATTACCTATGTCAAATAAGAACATTACTGGGATATATATATATTTTTTTTTTTTTTAATCTTTTTTACTTTACTATTCAGTCTCAACTATGTGCTTAGTATTTTCAAGGATAAATAGGAAGGCTATTTAGAAATTGAGAACATCTCTTTATATTTTTCCACTTTTTGCTTACCCATATATACTAATTTATTTCTAAAATTTTTATAAAAATAAGGTTCTTATTTGTTATTGATTTTACCTTTTTAATCACCGTCTGATCTTTTGTTGTGGAGTTATATCGCTATTGGATGCAATCATCTGTAGTGCACAAATATAAAATATAAAGTTGAAAAAGTCACCCTGTACTATGAAATAAAACATGAAGGAGTCACAGTGATTCGTGAAGAAAAATATTTGGCTTATTAAACCCAGAGACTGTGTTTATTAAACTAAATATACTTGAAATCATATTCATCACTATCTAGCAAAGATTTTAAGGAAAAAACACTGACAAAAGAAATATTTTAAACATGAATCGCAGCAAATATCCTAATAACAAACCCAACACATAGCATTTTAGCACAAGAAAACATTCTTACGGACATATTACAGAGAGTTTGAGTCCTTTGGGGGCTTATCCTCATCAAGATTATTTTGAAGGACAAGAGAAAAAAAAACCCACATTGTTTTGGCTACACAGGAATTTCCTTCATAATCTTAGTCTCACTATTAAAGGTGATATTTTTCAACATGTGGCTTTTTTCCTTTTCTGAAGTTGAAGGAACTGACCAGTCACGCATGAAGGGCATGTATCTTCATCTAAGAAATGCTATGACAGTACCCCCTGTATCTACAAACTTTGGGTGGAATTTTGGTTCTGCAGATTGGGATTCTTCCCAAAGATTTCGCCTGTTATACTGTGTCTAAATCAAGCAGCTTTAATGGACATGGTTACAGCTTTCATTTGATGCAGGTGTGTTCGCACAGCATGTGTGCATAAAAATATCCACCTGTTCATTAACAGAAGATTTAAATATGTGTTGATACTTGTTTTTAGCTTAACAAGTTAATTGAGAATACAATACTGATGCTATGCCAGGGTGGCGTGAAAGAAAGACTGAACACATGATAACACTCTTGTTCTTGCCAACAGTGTCAACAGAGTTTATTAATGATTCAGTGACAGCCTTGACACCTGGACAAGTACTGAACAAAAATGGAAATACAATTATGCCTGAGAAGTGCTTTCAGAACAAGATTTCTGACAAGACAGTAGTTTTCTCACACAGCCGCAATTGGTGTCCTCTTTGAACTAGTTTTCTGGAGCTACAAAGGAGTTTGTTTTCTTCACACTGAGTTCTTTTGTTTGTTTGTTATTTGGTTTGGGTTTTCTAATCACCTTTGCAGAAATATAAATACATTTAAAATATTAATTTACAAATAATGTATATTTTATTTACAACTAAGCTCATTTCCTTATATCACCTCTTCCCATTATGACAGATAGCAATTGGCTACAGATTTATTTCATGCATATTTCACTGTTTCTCTTTATGGTTTCAAGTACTGAAGGAAAAAGATACACTTTCATTCGGGTTGTTAGTACAAACTGAAAATGAGTATGCACAGTACTAAAATCTTTACTACTTCTGTTAGCTAGGTACAGCTGCCATGCTGGGTGGATGACAGACCTGTGTTGGTCTGTTTAATCCAAAATGCTTCACTGTGAGAAGGTTCGTTTATATTCACGTTTTCAAGCTGTTCTCTCAACTGGAGGACTGCAGAGAATCAGTAGTTTTTCGGCTGTGGTTTGAAAAGGGAGTGTCCTCAAATTGTACTTTGAGATTTTCCTATCAGAAGTTTTGTACAAATTGACTATGGAGGTTGTGTCAGAGGAATGACAGGTTCAAAGATGGTGACTCAAAAAATATAGGAGAGTGCTAAAACATATCCCTGCAATTTCTTTTAGCACAGGTCAGAAGAGTGAAAGAAAATTAAGTACAGATTCACACAACATCACATACATAAAGCAATTTTAATAGTAGCTTATCTGTCCAGCAGAAATTTCCTCAAAGCCATGAGATGGTAATGTTCTAATATAATGTCCCTATTTATTTCTAATTACAACTTTTCCTCCCCCTTGGGAAGCTGTCAGGTACACGTGCCTTACTGTGCCATTTCTCCTAACATTTTCCTCCTAAAATTACTGTTCAGCAATGACCTTAGAATGAATAAAAGACATTCTCTAGTCAAATAGAGGGTTTTTACTTTACAGACAGGTCTTCTGATCTGCTACTTGGACATCAAACAGTTACAGCAACAATAGCTAGTTGGAAAAGCTTATCAAACCACTATCAGTTGTTGTGGTATCCTGTGGCTAAGGGCCAAAACTTGATACCTTGGAGCAGGAAACTCTATAGTACATTTTGCTTCTTGTCAATAATGAGCCTGGTTATTGAAAGAAGGGGAAAATGAGACAGTATTTCTTGACATCTTTACAATAGAAGTTTCGGAAACATTTGAACTATGAAAGTTATTACTTGATTTTTCTGGAATGAGAGGAGCTTCAGCACTTCAAGCATATTCTGGCAGTTAACATTATGGGTAAAATATATCCATGAAAATGAAGTGGCAGACAACCCCAGCTTTGGACTCTTAGCGATTCCACTTTGTGATGACAGATGTCTGTGTCTCCTTTACAGGGATAGTTTTTGTGCCCCTTGCCTCTTCTCCTGTCATTGGGCATTACACAGAAGAGTCTGGCTCTCTCTTGTTTATTCCCTCCAGTCAAGTATTTACGTACATTGATAAGATTCCCCCTTAGCCTTCTATTTTCCACGTTAAAAAGTCCTGGCTCTCTCAGCTTCTCCTCATATGACAAATACTTCAAGCACTCAGTCGTCCCTGTGGTTTTTTGCTGGACTCACTTCAGTAGGAGGATCACCTCCCTCAGCCTCCTGGTAACACTTGTCCTAATACAGCCCAGGGTGCTGATGGCTGCCTTTGCCAGAAGGTGACATTGCTGGCTCACGGTCAGCTTGTCGTCCACCAGGACACCAAGGGACTTTTCTCCAAAATGGAAAATCCCTTGGGAGTAGTCTGAATATGGTTCAGATGGACCCTCTTCTGAAGCATTCTTCTTTTTAGCTTCACTTCTTGGGAACAGGAACTTTAATCTGTATTTTCCAGGTCACGGATTTCCTAACTGCATGCTATTGGTTATTTTAGGATGAGTTTACTTGTGTAAGAAATTATGGTTTTCTTCATCCTAGAACTCTACTTTAACCACGGAATTACTAACTTTTTCCTAGTCTTTTGGCATTGATCCCCAACAGCATTAGGTAAATTATGCCATATGATATGTCAAGATTCTCCTTCCTGTTCCCACACTAGAAAGGAACCTATATTATCCACTATCCCAAAATCCCTTCTTGGCTAACAGTGTAGCTACAAGGTTATCTTTCAGATCCATTAATTACCTGGGAACTTCCTCAGTTCCTTTGGGAGTCCAGCCTTTAATTAGTTGTGTGCTCTGTTTGCAACACAAGATGGGAATATACAGAAATTCTATGAGCTGTTCCACTGATTAACTAAGATAGTGATCCTGACAGGTTTGCTGAACTCCAAAGTTTATACTGTTTTGAATGCATGCTACTTACTCTGCCAGCTCCAATGGAGAAAGGAAGTGATAAATATTATAGCTGGAGTGTGTATATGCCATGTGTTATTTGTGTCTTATATTCTCATTGGGAGAAAACTGTACATTTGGGTAGCAGTCATGAGGGATCTTTATCTTCATTTACACCATACGTGGCACAGATGTATTACTGTTTATGAAAAAGGAGATGAAGATGTACCTTTTGCAACAATGCATAAGATGCTGTGTTTTTAAATGGCCTGCATTTCCTACAGAAGTTCGATGCACAGCCTTTGACTGTCTCTTCTTAGACAGCTCTTTCTCTCCAATTTATTTCACCTTTTTCAATTAAAAATCCAAGTAGGGAAACTTTGTCATCTTCTCCTGCAATCTCCATCATCTCTCCAGAGACATGTAGAGTTAATTAACTTCAGTATTTAAAGTTACATTTAAGGAACATTTCTCAGGTGTGTGTTCCATCATTCCTCAAAGATAAGGATCAAAATGAACCAAATACACATGCATTCTTTCATTTTCAGCAAAGAGGATTAACAATCTGGAGAAGGGAAAAAAAAAAAAAGTCTTTTTTGCAATAAGAAAAGAAATTTATATTTATCTTATTTTATTCTTGCTGAAAGTTAAAGAAAACACATTATATATTATACTGCATATGTGTATATATATCTATCTGTCTTCAGCAGTTTTAATGTTAAGGAGAATAACTAAAATGAAGTATAAAGAATGGCCAGAGAAATATCAGTGAAGGAAAAATAGCACATTTGTTAAAAGTTTTTTAAGGAACTTTTGAAAGCAAAGTTACGGAATGGACAAAAATTATGTGATAAACAAAACCAGAAACATCCCAACTCCTGAAACATCCTGGTTTTATGACAAATAAAATGTTTGTGTTATCTTCTAGTGCACCTGATCTCAATATTACTTTATATTTGGATTTCAGAAACATTCCCAAAGAACATATCCAATTCCCACCTAATAACACGTAAAATTCAGAAAAGGGGTGTATTAAACTACACTTTTACATTCTTAAAAGTACTGTTCCTGTCACCTTATAAATAAATCTCATGTAAAATATACTGTTAGAAAAACTAAAGTTTTATACATTTCTTACACACACACACAAAGAAAAAAAAAAAAACACCACAAAATCCAGCAGATAGATAGTCAACACAATGAAAAACACAATTCACTACGCACTATCTGCAAAGAGAGGAGAAGCACAACATACCTAAAATGTGCTGGGATGTAAAATTACTACCCATGAATTCTAGGAATGCTTTCTGACTACTGATGCACAAAATGTTATTTTCAGCTCTTCTTTCTTGTTACTTTCAGTTAGCTGATATATAAGAATAAAAAGCTGGTTTATAAGAATAAAAAGTGATTATTTGCTTTAGCAGAACTAACTTTAGTCATGTTTTCTTGATAGGGGAATGTTGACATTTTTTACCTCCTTTAATTCTTAGTTGTATTGAAGTCCATTAGGTGAATTGTACTTGTGTGTAAGGAAATGAATGCTGTGAATAAGGATAACTTTATTTGAGAACGAATGATTCATAGTAACAATTTAAAAGTTGGTCTGGTTAAAAAAGTCAATGAAAGGAAGTTTTGTCTAGTTTTTTGGAAAAAAAAAGTAAAGTAAGCTTATGTTCATAAAATCAATTTGAAATGAATGAGCTGATGATTGTGGCATGACTAGCTGCAGCTAAGCAAGTCACTAAAAAAATTCAATGGTGGATGGTGCCATCATCCTTGTACATCTCTTGCCTTTGATGATATTATAGATTTTGCAGATTTTAAATTTTGAATTGCTTGCAAACTGTTCAAGGAGTATTTCTTCTTGTACTATTTTCAATACCATTTAAGGTATTTATTATTTCAGTTAATGAGGTGCATAACCAATAAACAAAATTGTAAGATAATGCTGTGATCTAAGTGTATTGTATGATGTACATCTCGCTATTAGTAGTGAATTTATTCGAAATTTATAAATATTTTAAATTTATAAATTGTATAAATTCGAAATTTATTGTTTATCACTATTTCTGTCTACAGATTCTATCTGCTAGCGATTTGTAACTCAGTATGTTCATAGTGATATTTGACACCTCTGTCGTCCTGAGGAGGACCTATGCAATGGTACTGAGGTACAAAGTTCTCTCATCTTGATAATTCTAAAGACATAATCTGGAAAAATGGAAAATCTATCAACCTACAGACCGCAGGAGCTCAAATAAAATAAAATAATCATTAAGCACTTCTGGTTTTAAAAGTAAGCTAAATGGAAAATACTTTAAAAGTGTGTATAAGGAGTAAACAAAACATGATGTTTCTTACTGTGCCTTTTGAGTGAAGGCTGATCTAGGAAGCTACAGTAGAGTCAATGAACTGCTTCAATGGTGAAGATAAATGAAAGAAGGAATGGTGGGCTAACAACAACTCCCTTTAAACTTGTGTAACAGTTGGTCATAGGGAAAAAAACAAGAGGAGGAAAAAGAATAGAAAGCATTGTTTAAGTTTCTAGTGATTACTCCAAGGGCTGTGAACTTGAAGAGTGTTAGACAGCTGCAAGCTCATATTAACTGCTGAAAGCTGCCCACATTATTCCAGTTCAGGAATTCTGAACAACACACTGAGACTTCTGTACTATGTTAACTTGCAAGATACTTTTTTATTTATAAGCCAGAATTTCCTCTGCATGCCGATCTTTTTGCACCCCTCTGAACAACAAAAAAAAAAACCCAAACAAACAAGCAAAAAAGAGGTAGGAAAATCTCTGAGCTCTTTATGGTCAATTTAGAATCCATCATAAAGATTTGATATACATAACACAGCTACCCTTCTGTGCACAGTGAAATGACCCAGATGAACATCTCTATCTTTAAGGAAAAACTATTTGTCAATAAAAAAGTCAATTTGATTTCATATGAGAGATAATATTTCCAAACATTTTTATATAGCTCTGCTTTCTTAGGAGGAAATTAAGTAACTTCAGCTAAACCCAGATTAATTTGGATCATGTCACATTCACCATTCTATTTACATGTGTAAAAATTCAAAAGCCAGGTATTGGATCATCAACATCATGTATATTATTATATAACTACAAACTCTTATATCACCTTTAAATCTTCTTGACCAAAAAAAAAAAAAAAAAAAAGCAGGCAATTTGTGCAACATTAAAGGATCCATGTAAATTTTTTGCAATTAGTGATTTTGCTATAGCTTGAAATAGACTTAGTTGTTGTATTTCTTCTCAGAATATAATGAAGTTTGCAAAGATATAAACAAGGATATATATCTCCTTATTATAAGATGATTCTTTAGGTTCATACCTTTAGAAATTTGCTTATATATACAATTATCCAATATGATGTCCCACTTAATAAGTCAGCAGGA
>NW_009649293.1:3301289-3310909 GCF_000708025.1 Charadrius vociferus
TCAGTGAATGAAGAGAAATAGAGGAGAAAAAAAAAAAAAAAGACCATTGTTTAATACAAGAAAAGCAGATCATTTGCATTCTTTAAATAACTGTTTTGAAGCTGTCTAAAATAAAAAGCAGATTTACATAACCATGTCCTTATAAAGAACTCTGTGTGTGATGTTCCTGAAAAATGATGGGATTATTTCTTCCCATCACAGAATCACTGTGATCAAGAAGATTAAAAGAAACAGAAGATTAAAAGAAATACATACATATAGTTCAATATTGATCTTGAGAAACTGTGACCTTCCAGCAAGCTACAATGTATCATATTCATAATGACACAGTTAAAGAGAAATATGGCTTTCAGATAGCTTTGGGAAACAACAGACTTAATCTGTGGTACATGGAGGAGGCAGACATCAGAAATTAAATATTTGGTCTTCAATTGATTGCTAGCAGCCACTCCTTGTGTATATGTAGTGATTCTTAACTTGAACTGTCCAGCTTTGTTCACTACAAGTAGGTGTATCTTCCCAGGATCTAGTAATGTCATAAGTATAGTTCAAAATCATCACCTTGGAATGAATGCAAAAACTTACAGGATATACTCTGGACAGTTAACAAGACTTTGCATTACATTGATATCTATTAAAAACAAACAAACAAACATACAAACAACCCCACAACAAAACCCCAAACCCAACAAAACTTTCAGTAAATAAGAACAATGAAACACTTTTGTTTTGAAAAGTAAGATAAATGGAATGAATCTAGAAAGAGTATACACGAAGTCAACAAACCATGTTATTTCTTACTATGCCATTCGAGTGAAAACTGATCTTGGGCTAACGGCATCTACAGATCTGTAAAAAAAGGGAGGGGATGGTATCTACTTGTTATAGTTTCATTATGATGTCAACGAAGTATTCAGAGAAATATTAAATCAGTCACAAATTTACGTAGCAGGTCACGTCTAGTTGTTAGAGTACATCATGGGAACATTCTTCCCAACTGGAATGTATGTAATAATCTGTGAGAATATCCTAGACTTGTGCATCAGATAAAAAAGATATGGTCAACTGTTCAGTCAACAAGATAATGCTACCAAAAGAACTAATATATCTCTATAATAGCACTGTTTATTTACAAAGTCCTAGGATGAAAAGGAAGAGAAAATGGGACCAGGGCAATGTAAGGTTTAATCACACTTCTAAAGGCAATAGATGGAAACATACATAATACCTGACTGTGATGTACTTCTTCTTACAATTCTGCTTCCTGTAACTGTTTAGTTGAACATTTTTATAAAGAACAGGAGTTTAATAATAATGCCTTACGATTTTGCTTAAATTTCAAATATGAGGATCTGCCTCGTGTTCCTTCTAAGTTTCACTCATGTAAATAGCCAAGATTACCTGTCAGAACATGAAATTAAAGGTAAAAATTGCTTCATTATGCCAGTGTGTTAATCATTTACATATAAGAATGTCAGGACTTTACAGCTCTAACTGCAAGATGTGGCTTCAGATGATCTAAAAGATAGTTAGGACTGAGCTCTGAAAGCACCTGAAAACAGCTTGGCTTTACAAGTCTGAGATGTGTTTTCCTCTGAGGTATATAGTATTCAATATGGAAGATAATTTCTGAATCTATCACCAGGATCCCCTGTGCCCCATATAATTTCTTTACTTTGATTCCACAAACATAATTTCCGGAATCCATGGAAACCTCTGAGAAATGGCAACTTTTGGAGGTGAGTTATCCAGGCTACTCTGGCTGATTCAGGTCGAAACTGATCACTATTCTGAAGGAATGAAGATTTTCAGCAGTAGCAGTATGATCTCATCATTATTTGATTTTGATTTGCCATGGAAAGGAGTGGTTCTCTTCTCAGCTACAAATCACCTGCATGACATTTCTGTACTGAAAAAGAGTTCCGCTCCTAAAAAAGAGTTAGGAGGGAAACTTTTCTGGACCATTCATCATTATGAGACTTCCTGTATTGAGAACACCCTTTCAGGAGTCACTGACTGCTTTCAAAATTCTGATTTTGAAATTAGGTGTAGGTATTTTTATGGAAGAGGTAGGCTTTTCTATCCTGTTGGACCCACAAGACAAAACTATCATTCTATATTTGTGTGTGGTTCTTTATATATGCACACATGTACATTTTAAATGTTTGAACTCCAGAAAGTTAAGAATTATTATTCAGAGCCATCTGGGTCAGGGACTGCTGCATTATTACTGATTAGGAATTCTAGAATGTGGTCAAATGCTAAAAAATAAGGATTTCATCCTGGTGTGTGGTCTTCTAAGTTTACTTACATTATTTTTCTTTTTTTTTTCTTTTTTTTTTTCTGCTTGGAAGTGTCTCATACAGATCATATTCAACACATCATTTCTGCCTTGCTGGTAAAGTGACCAACTGCATGGGATAATTGTGACATAGCAAGCTTTATTTTGTCTTTTTCTGCAGTTCTTCCTTATGCTAGATTGTAGATTCTCACATTCACATATCTGCAACATTTCACACTTTGTTAATTATAACATTTAATAAGGTGGGACTGATAGTGGTAATTATTTGGTTACCAATAATGTCAGAATAACAACAGATGATTGCACATGCATTAATTTATCTTGGCTTTGCAACTACCTCTTATGCTGACGTGTTATTTTTACTTTATTTGTTCATTTTCTTGTCTTGGATTTGGATATAAATTTTATGAGTATCCAAAGATTTGGCGACATGAGATGACACTTCCAGACATAATCTCATATTCAGACATTCATCTGGTGAGGAGTCTGGAGCACAAGTCTTATGAGGAGCGGTTGAGGGAACTGGGGTTCTTAAGTCTGGAGAAAAGGAGGCTGAGGGGACACCTTATCACCCTGTGCAACTACCTGAAAGGAGGTTGTAGCGAGGTGGGTGTTAGTCTCTTCTCCCAAGTAACCAGTGATAGAATGTCCCGATCCAGTATCGGGAAGGTTTCATTAAAAATAATCCCAAGGATGAGATTAAGACACTAAAGTCGGTCAAATGTCGTACAACCTTTTACTTAATACTTTTAACAAAGAATAAAGCTTGGAGGAAAGGTGAAGGGAAGGCAAAGGGGGGAAAAGAAAAGGGGGTAAAGGAAGAAAATAAGGAAAGAGGGAGAAAGCTCGCTACTACCACTCTGAGTTCAACAGTTTTTCTGCAGATTCTGTCCGAAGTCTTCAATCATTACACGCTTCATAGAGGCTGGGGTCCATGTGGGGCGGTGGCATGCAGCAGGGAGGCAAGTAGGAACAAAAGAGGAGAAGAAGAGAAGACCGCCAAAAGGCCCGTGCTCCCTTTATATAGGGATCTTGCTCATGCACAGATCGACCGGAAGTGCTGCTCTCCTGCAGGCCTCTTCCTGCTCTTTTCGCACCCTTGGTCCCTGCGCAGGCACATGAGGTCGTCGCTTCCAAAACCGTGAAGAAGATGGTCCTCCCAGGAGATGGCGGCACAGTAGCAATGTCGAGACAAAATCACATCTGGTATTGGTTCTCCACATAGGACAAGAGAAAACGGCCTCAAGTTGTGCCCGGGGAGGTTTAGGATGGATATTAGGAAAAAATTTCTTCACAGAAAGGGTTATCAAGCACTGGAATAGGCAGCCTAGAGAAGTGATTGAATCACTGTTCCTGGAGGTATTGAAAGGACGTGTAGATGTGGTGCTGAGAGGCATGGTTTAGTGGTAGACTTGGCAATGTCAGGTTAGCGGTCGGACTTGATGATCTTAAAGGTCTGTTCCAACCTACACAATTCTATGATTCCATGATTCCATGATCTTTGTCATCGCTTCACCATCAACATTTTTTCTGCAATAATTGGTCCAAAGAGTTATATGAACGTGTTACCAGCTGACTACTTTTTAAGGTGGAAGTGGGTTTTAGTTTGTTTGCTTGTTTGTTTGTTTTTTGTATTTATTGTATAAATTAGCCTGAGATGGGTTTCCCTTGAAGGTGTCTAGAGTTCAGCATGGAAGCTAAATTCTTAATCTATCATGAGGACCTCCACAGAATTTATTTGTTTCGAATAATAAACTTTGTGTTTATCCGCTCTCTGTATATGTTCTGTGTTGCCCTAAACCTTTCCAATTCTTTACCTAGTTCTGAGTTATCAATTTATACCTGAATGTATATCTTCTGAACTATCAGGACTATACCGCACATCCATGAATCATTATATGCTTGACTTATAAAAACAGAATTTTCAAATTCAGGATAAGGTGCCCCTAATAATAAGTCCCACGCTCTACTTTATATTTTTCAAAGTATACATATGCAACCTGAAATTTATCATAAACAGAATTAAATGTCATTTAACAATAAACCAATAGGGAGGGGAAAGTTTAGTGACTTTGAAGTGAATAGCTAAAAACCCAAGGTATTTTTCTTTTTAGAAAAACAGAAAGTAAACATAATAATTCAAGTAAACACAAAGAATTTTCTGATAACTTTCTCTTTAAAAATAAGTTGTAACAGTAAGGTGCATCTCAAAAGGTGGATGCATTTCTTTGTTTTAAATATCTAAGATAAAGAGCTAAACTAAGAATTTTTAGGGTCCTTCCCTGAACAGAAAGAGAGAACATGTACAGCGAGACTTTCTTATCTTAAGGCAAAGGATATAGGGGAGATAAATGAATCATCGGCTAAAAATTCTAGTTCCTCACTATTGATCGCAACAGAAACATTTAGACTGCTAAACTTTTAGACTGCTAAATTTAAGGGAATTTAATGTCATAGAAAGTGTCTTACAAATCTCTATTACATCTCAGTTCTTCTAAATGTTGTGCAAAACTATTATATCTCAGTTCTTCTAAATGTTGTGCAAATACACCATATGAATGACTGCCTAGCTTTATGGCATCCGGTCACTGTTTTTTGCAATAAAGTTCTCTCATCTTACCTTGTTTCACAGGCAAAGAAAATATGCTGCACTGAAACAGACTGTTTGAAGAAAAATTGCTATAGAATCCGCAGGTAAAGTTAACTGTTTCAAGTTATTTCATCCTTCTTACTCCTACCCAGCTATGACTTCCATCTCCAAAGAGACTTCTAAAAGTACTTGGCAGTATATACAGTAGTAGTAATTTTACATTTCAAATCAAATACAGAAGACACCATACAGTTATAATGAACACCAGTTTTATGCATAATAATCTATTAATAGCCTGATAGTACCTTGTAAAAAACTAACTGAAAAAAGAAACAAACAAATGCAGAACATGGGACAAAATGAGAGGAACGATGGGTTTTAGGGACTGCAACCTTTGTGTGTTGAAACCCTTTGAAATATGACACCAGGGTTTCTTTGAGAACTAACAAAATTAAAATTTTTACCTAACTTGATTATTTTACACACTCACTCGCTCCCCACCGGTGTGAAACATGAAAGTAACTGTTTTTAAGATTCTTTGTCTCTTGAGAAGAACTGTTATCCATTTTTTGAGACTTCAGTATCTATATAACTCGATTTTTTTCTTCCCTTATGACTATATTCACAATGTCAGATTGATTTTGAGATAAGACCACACTGAAAGAAAAATTTGTCAGTCCCTTTGCAGGGTTAAGTTCTTAATCTTTTTGTATGTAATAATACTGACCTATTTTTGCTTCTGTAATGTCTAAAAGTTAAAAGACACAGTTTTTCTCCTGAGTATGAACCAGTTTTCTACTGAGAACAGTGCTTTCTAACAAGTTTTCCCGTTTCTCATAGAACCAGCCACTTAAAGGACAGCAAGAAAAGAATTACGTCTTATTACAGTTTTAATAGTTAAAATACTGTTCTGGTTTGAGCGACACAGGACTAATTTCTCTTCTAATACTTGGGAAAACTGCACTTTTAGAAGACTCCAGTGTCTGAATTTGTGAAAATATTTACTGTACAGCCAGCTATGGTGTGTGGGTTTCAAGGTCTCAGTGTTTTCGAGCTTGCTGGGTGCAGGGATGAGGAGGAGCGAGACCCGGACACTTGGCCTAAGCTGGCCAACAGGGTTATTTCATACCATCAACATCACATTCACTATAAATTAGAACGTTTGCTGCGAAGTTCTCTCTCTCCCCCTTGATGGCTGCCATCCTGAGAACTTTGTGCCCTGGTGCCAGACCCCTGAGGCCTTCCTTTCCTCCTGAAGCTGTAGCGCTCGCAGTGTCTGACATTTGCTCTCCACTGCTGGGAGTGCACAGCTTCCTACTGATATAATTGGCCGAGTATAATCTGTGTATATTCTGTATTGGTGTTGAAATCAATATTGGTTCTTTAGTGCTGTTAATGTTAATTATCTAATCTTATTTTATTAAATCTGTTTATACTTCAGCTCCTGGGTTTCCTTGTTTTTCCCAATTCCCTTTCCCAGGTGGGGAGTGGTCATCGAGTGATAGAATGACTGTCTAAATGACACCAAATTGTTATGGGTCTCTCAAACCATAACAAATACCATCCATGAACTGAAATCGGGAAAATGACAAATAAGGAAAAAAATGTTTACATGAAAAGTTTGAATATAAAAATAATAATTTTGGAGCAATGGCTTGGATTAAATCCTATTTTATCCGACAAATGCACTGAACTTTAAAATATATCTGTCTTACATAAGTATAATATAGTTATGATTAATCATATATGATCTTTCTTAGGTATATGATGACAATTTTATTTATTTTTCATAAGCCCTCAGTTGAATTTAGGTGCTTGTATTTATATTAGTGCTGAAAAGAAAGTCAGGTAGTAGATGATCCCTTACTTTTTTTATTTCCTTTGGCAAAAGGTAATAGAAATACCTCAATTCATTCTTCCCTTCTGAGTAGCATTGATTTTCAAGAGGCATTCTTTTTCAAGAATCCACATGGATGTGAGGATCAGCCCTGGCAACTCCCTTGACATAGGAAGAACTTCGAGGGGTTTGGCTGCCTGAGCTCAGGGACTTTGCAAAAGGTACACCTGACCCTGGAGAGAGGAGAATAAGTTTTTCCATTAAATAATGACTTTTCAAAATAACTGAGTTCTGATAAAAATGAAAACATTTCTGAATTTGTAAAATATGGAAAAGCAGTAGAAAAAATTAGAAGGGATAATACCAAATCACTCCTTCATTTCTAAATCTAATAGTTTTGTTTTGGGGGTGGCCTTCTTTCTTCCTTCTACACTTCTTATTTAACAGTTGAGACAAATTTGAAGAAAAAAAGTTAAAGCAAAAGATTTAAACAACCCTCATCCTAAAAAAGAAAGTATTGTGTTTCAAGTTGAATAAAAAGTTTCAGATTGCAGTAACAGCTTTGAAGACCTCTACAGAGTTACTTCTTCTGGAGAAAATAGAGTTTCTGATCCTTGTATTTGGTTATAATCAGAGAACCCCTGCTATGGCATTATGTCACCTGAACCTGTTCTCCAGACACTTAATTTACCCATATAGGAAAATGACCTGATTTGATCGAACCTTGTTTCAAAACAAAAGGGAATTCCCATTCACATTGAGATTCTCCCATGACTGAAGACCCACTTAAAAATCATTCAGGATTCAGTCAGAAGATATTTGTAGTTGACTGTGATATTTCTCCTGGTTGACAATCTGGCTATGTTAAATCCCTCTGTTTACCACTTCTTCCAGTAATCTGTATCCTTCAACACTGAATGAATTTTTGTTAGTGTTAGAAGAAAATTATTTGTGCTAAAAATGTAGGTGACCTGCAAAACAACCCTAATTTTTGGAAGTCTACTTAAAATGTGAGTTATAAATTATGTTCTGATGCTGTTCTCTTGTTCTGCCTGAAAACCCACTTTAAGGGAAAAAAAAAAGCAACGCTGTAGGACAGAGCTGTTTCTTAGAGGAAAAAAAATAATAAAGGCCTCTGTAACATATTAAATACATTTTAAAATGTTTAATTTTATTTTTTAAAGTTAATGACTTTAGGCTACCATTAACATATGTACAAATTTCTGTTTCAATTACACTCTTTTTGTCTCTTTCATGTCATTTATTAGATACTATCTCTTTTAACTTTTACACTATCAAATGATACATGGCAGTCTGTTACATTTAGGATATCCTCTGAAAATTAATGGAAGATAACTTCAGATTTTATGAATAAATCAATTTCTGTCAATTTATCTTAATCTATTTCACCATAAATCAACAGAACTTAAGGGTTTAAAAATAAGATCTTGCACGTAGAAATCTAGGAGATAGATTAGTGTTCCATTTTCTCTGCGTTGTATGTCACTTTTGCCATCTCTGAGGTGAAAAATGAGTAATCTCTAGTGTATAGTTATTTTTAACTAACTATTCAAACAGGCCTTTTAGCTAAATACCCAGTTGCACCCAATTTTTAATTAATTTATGCAGGTTTTATGATATGGGTCACAACAGTGTCATTGAACACTCAGACTCCATTTGCAATTAATCTAGATTAAGTTGTTCATTGCAATAATTGACCTTTTATTTCTACAAGACCAAATGGGTCTCTAAAGATCTCCATGTTCTTGTCATCTTATAACTGGAAAATATTTTAAAAGCAACCAGCCAATCTTTTTTGTTCATTCTGGTATCCCATTTTTGTGGTCTGGAAATTCAATAGTGACACTGGATGACAACAGTGGATATAATAACTTATTGCCTACGTATCAATTGATAGAAAGTTGAAATTCCAGAGTGGCTCATATACCACTTCTTAGTTCTGTACTCATTCCTAAATACAAGCTAATGCATATCAATCACTACAGACCCCATATAAAGTGCACATTTACTTTCTACAATTATTTCTATAATTAACTTATAAAAATAGGACGTTTTCTGTTCCTTAAACAACAAAATATTTCATATTGAACAACAGTATATGTCTTTGTCTTCATGTCTTCATTTATTTCAGTGAGAAAACCATTTCAGCTTTTCTGCAATTGCCCTTTGATGCCAATTGCAAACCAGGTGGTATAAAATTCATGGATTTGGCACATGTGTTTAAAGTTGAAATTTAGGCTAAACTGAGTCAGTGTGAAGAATTCAGAAAAATATACACTAATACAGAGTAGGAACATAAGCATAGGATTTGTTAGTGTGTAATATTGCAGGCATGATAAACTTCACAACTGTCAAAAATAAGACCTTTCTTTTGTGAAGAAAAAGAAATGGAAATGGAAAACAGTGCACTTTTGAAATTTGCCTAGATTTTGATTTAATTTCAACTTGAAATTTCCATAAACTTACATGCAATGAAAAGCAAAACTAAAAATAAGTACACAAACAGACAGAGCACAAGTCTGAAAACTTCATGTGAGAAGCAATAGGTTCAAGTTCACACTTCGAACCTGGCAAGTTCTGGACTATCTGCCTTGTTATTGCAGACCAGCCCTCTTAATACTGGGACAATCCCATAATTCTCCAACTTAAGCTAAAATAGAATCATAGAATCATAGGATGGTTTAGGTTGGAAAGGACCTTGAAGATCATTGAGTTCCAACCTCCCTGACATAGGCAGGGACACCTCCCACAAGACCAAGTTGCCCAAGGCCAGAATGGCCAAGGATACGGTTGGCCTTCTGGGCTGCGATTGCACATTGCTGGCTCATGTTGAGCTTCTGGTCAGTCAGCACACCCAGGTCCTTCTCCTC
>NW_009649293.1:3311586-3316989 GCF_000708025.1 Charadrius vociferus
CGACTTCTCAAATATGATGGCTAGTGGCTTAGCGACTTCATCTGCCAGTTCCCTCAGGACCCGGCGATGTATCTCACCGGGTCCCATGGACTTGTGCACTTTCAGTTTCCTCAGGTGGTCTCGCACTTAATCTTCACCTACAGGGGGTGGTTCTCCATTTTCCCAATGAATCCCACAGAATGCCTTTGCATTCTGCGTCATGGGCAGTGTGGCTGCAGTCCTTGCCAGTGAAGACTGAGGCAAAACAGTCATTGAGGACCTCAGCTCTGTCTCTGTCCCGGGTAACCAGTTCTTGCGTTTCCTTCCGGAGAGGGCCCATATCTTCCCTAGTCTTTCTTTTCTTGCTGACATACTTAAAGCTGGATTTTTTGTTTGTCTTAATGTCCCTGGCCCGATTTAGTTCTATCTGGGCTTTAGCTTGTTTAACCTGATCCCTGGCTGCTCGAACCATTCCTCTGTATTTCTCCCAGGCTACCCACCCCTGTTTCCACTCCCTATAGGCCTCCTTTTTTCTTTTGGTCATGTCCAGGATTTCCTTGTTCATCCACGCAGACCTCCTGGCTTTTCTGCCTGCCTTCCTCTTTGTAGGGATGCATCACTCCTGAGCTTGGAGGAGGCAGTCCTTGAATATTGACCAACTTTCTTGGGCCCCTCTTCCCTCCAGTGTTTCATCCCACAGCACCATACCAAGCAGCTTCTTCAAAAGGCCAAAGTCAGTTCTCCCAAAGTCCAGGGTGAATTATTTATATAACATTCCTTCCTCCTGGTAGAGGAAGCCCAGTAAAAGTGCTTATTTGATCTAGCACTGATTAAACCCTGGAAACTTCAGAACTTTTGAACAAAAAAAATCATAATAGCCAATATACAAAGTGGTGAAATTTTAGTGATCCATCAGAGGGTAAATGAGGGAAGTGACGCAGTGGGATAACTGGAGATTAACCTAATTAGAACATGTAGAGGCAATGAATGTCAAGCTGAAAATTTAAAATATTCCTGTATACACTGTATAAATGAGCCACAAAATTCACCATCAAAGTCTGTAGGTTAGATTGAAGCATAGTGGGACACAAAGGGAGACCAGATATTTAAAATGAAACACTATAATTTACTTTAGCTAGAACAAAGCAGTGATAAAGAATTTGTTCCATAATATTCCAGATGAGAAGCAAAATGTATGATTATATGGAAATGTCACTGCATAAGAATTGTTTTACCACAAAGTGTTGGACCATGACAGAAGACAGCTACCATATTTCTGGTCTTTGCTTTTTATTCTTAAAGACTTTCACACTTTTAATAGGAGAAGGCCAATTAACAAATAACATTTGGAACCACACTGTGAAAGCAGTGAGATTTCATTCTCCCTCTCTGCCCCCATGTCTCCACTAAAAATTTGCTTGGATAAGTTAGCAATTTCAGGGGGACAGCTTTGAACCCCTGACATTTTAGTTGTTATCCAAATTAGGGAATAAGGCATGTTTCTTATATGTGACCTTTTTAAATTGAAACAAATATCTGATAAGCATCGCTGTGTTCCTTGCGTATGAATCAAGGCTTTGGTTTTACAGCTATATCAATTTATTGTCTGTGACCCAGTACTGATTCAGACTCTGGTTCACTGCTCCGACTTTAATATGATTCTACTTGTTCTTTGGCTTCATATATACCTAAGAGTTTGAATTATATAGTGTAAATTAATGGCTGGGGTAGTAATTAAATGTTCCCAAATGTTTTTGTTGAACAAACCTTTCTAATATTATTAGTCTAAAAAATAACATCAATAGCATCCTGAGATTTCTGTTTTTTCCAGCTGCCTCTAGCTTTACAAGTACCTCATAGAAAACTAGGACTGTAAACTACACTAATGCTCTCCTTACTTTGTAGTGCATAAGATACAGAAACTTTTATTCTGTTGCAGTGGATTGAACCAGGCTAGAGAGCTGAACAGAATCATTGCAGCTGTTTTAATATGCCATAGATAAAGAGACAAAAAAGATAAAGAAACATGTTTTTTACCTTCCTGACCTCTCTGCTCCTTCCTAAAAATACGTAAGTGACAATTTTAGGTAGAAACAACTTCCCCGTCACTTAAAGGTTCTTCACACCATGATGCATCTTCATACCATTCTCAGTCAGAAGGCTGACTTTAGAGACTGACCTATGACCTTCTGTCTATATTTTTATGCTTTTGTGGAACTCACCCCATTCTAACCTGAAAAATATCTTAACATTTATGAAGCCGTGTCCAGATTGACACAGAATGTGGGTTTCCAGTGTAATGTTTCAAATTTATTTTCTCCTCAATTCTTACAGTAGATAGAAGATTATTTTTTTGAAGTTTATGAACAAGAATCCATACTAGATGAATATAGGAAAATTGTGGGTAGACATTAGCACTACCAAGAAAATAAGTACCTTAAAGTTATCTGCTTAAGGAAAAGGGAAAGAACTCTTTGATTACAAGAAAATCAATAGCAAAAATTATTCACTATCAGTAGGAAAGTTACCTCTAAATAAGCTACATATTTGCTTTGCTAAATAAGGCATTAGTTATGTACATATATGGACATTTCAGTTACTGCTTTAAAAAGATAGGTGTTAAATTTTTCACAGGGACATCCCACCAATGTTTCCATAAACATGAGAACCAATGAAAGAATTTTTGTAATCATTGCTATTTTCTTCTAGTCTTCAAAAAAATTTTCATATTCATTGTTACTCAGCTTCTTTTGTGTCCTGGTTCCGGTAGGGATGGGGTTAATTTCCCTCAGCAGCCTGCAGGGGGCAGGTATTCCATCCCAGTGACCCATGCCCGGGCTATAAGAGGCGCTAGCCGGGGCGAGGAGAGCGGTCGCCACTTGGGGGTGGGCTGCGGTGGTGCGGGTCTGGCCAGTGCGCTTCGCGGTGGTACTGTAATCGCATTTTCACCTTTCCTTTTGCTGTTCTGTTAAATTGCATCATTTTAACCCACGATTTTTGCCCTGCCACAATTTTTCCATGGCTGTGGGAGTTGTGCAAGCAGCTGCGTGGTTCTTTGTTGCTGGCTAAGGCCAAACCATGACATTTCGTTAAGAAATCTTAATGTGTAACACTATACAGAAATTAATATTTACAAATGCTGTACAAGATACTTAGAAATAACTTCTATCTTTCATAAATTTGCTACTTTTCTTCTAAGACTGAATGATATGTCATATAGCTGCTTCTAGTCCAAATTTGTGCAATTACTATAAATTTGATACAAGAGGCAAATAGACATTTCAGGGGAAAACGAACTCCTTGCAAATCTCCGTGTATGCAATAGATCTAAATTGTGCAAATCACCTGGAAAGACATATCAAAATATTTTCTACTTACTGCAAAGACTGAAAATTTCAGGACTTGAATTTTACAACTTTCATATACTAAGTATGGCAGCAACTTTTTAACAGTAAATGTATTTACTATCCCAAAGTGCTCTGCACTGGATAACAATATGTAATGCAGTCTTGCTTATTATCCTCTTTTGGTCTTCCAGTTACGTAATGATAAAGTAGTGAGAAGAAGGCCAAGGCCAATGAAGAGAGATTTCAGGGCCTTGGGATCACTGGTCAAGGGATCAGGAGTACAAGTCATGTTCTTCTTTATCCTTCCAGTTGCGGGGAATGCTGAGGGGCTAAACAGGAAGAGCCAGCAGATCAATGCCTGGCGCCAAGCGTGGTGCTACTGGCAGGACTTTGGGTTCTTTGACCATGACTTGATTAACAGAACATCAGGCCAGGTAGTAGGTGGGAAAAAGCCTGTCTTGCAGGGGGAAAAGGGTTCTAGGACAACAGTTAGCACGGCTCATTGAGAGAGCTTTAAAGTAGATTTGAAGAGGGTTGAAGGTGTAACTGGGCTTGCTAGAGAGGCACCTTGGTGTAGTAGCCCAGCACTTGTGGGTCAGCCTGCTAGTATTTTTGAGAATCAGAAGGCCTACCACCCCTTAAAGGCAGAAACTACATGCTCAGCTGCCTCTGTGAAATGCTTATACACCAATGCATGCAGCATGGCATACCGACAAGAGGAGTCAGAGATCTTTGTGCAGTCACAGGGCCATGATCTTATTGCAGTTACTGAGACATGGTGTGACAGCTCACATGACTGGAATGCTGTCGTGGATGCCTATGTTCTCTTTAGGAAAGACAGGCCAGCAAGGCGAGGTGGTGGGGTTGCTATTTATGTGAGAGAACAACTGGAATGTATCGAGCTCTCCCTGCAGGCAGATGAAGAGAGTTGAGAGCTTGTGGGTAAGGGTTAAGGGCTAATATGAGAGACACTGTTGTGGGTGTTTACTACAGGCCATCTGATCAGGATGGGGAAGTTGATGAGGCTGTCTACAGACAGCTGAGAGTCACCTCACAATCACAAGCCTTGGTTCTCATGTGGGACTTCAGTCATCCTGATATCTGCTAGGAAGGCTACACAGCTGGGTACGTACAGTCCAGGAGGTCCCTCCAGTGCGTTGATAACTTTTTGACTGAGGTGGTGGAGGAGCCAGCAAGGAGAGGTATACTACTGGACCTAGTACTAACAAACAAAGAGGGACTGGTGAAGGATATTAAGGTTGGGGGCAGCCTTGGCTGTAGTGATCATGAGAAGTGTTCAGGATTGAGTGTAGTATGCATAAAACAACAAGTAGGGTTGCAACCTTGGACTTCAGAAGGGCTAACTTTGATTTCTTCACGGAACATCTTGGAGAAATCCCATGGATTAGGGCTCTAGGGGGTAGGGGGGCTCAAGAGAGCTACCAACTATCACTTCCTCCAAGCTCAGGATCAGTGCATCCCTAAGAGCAAAAAATCAGGGAAGGGAAGCAGGAGGCCTGCATGGTTGAGCAGGGAGCTTCTGAAAAAGATTAAGTGGAAGAAGGAAATTTACAGTATGTGGAAGAAGGGACTGACCACTTGAGAGGATTACAAGAAAGTTGTCAGGGTATGCAGGGATGAAACAAGGAAATCCAAGGCCACCTTGGAATTAAATCTGGCAAGAGACATCAAGGTCAACAGGAAGGGTTTCTTCAAATATGTCGGAGGCAAGAAAAAAACTAGGGAAAATGTGGGCCTGCTGTTGAATGAGACAGATGCTGTGGTGACAAATGATGCAAAGAAGACAGAGTTGCTGAATGCCTGCTTTGCTTCAGTCTACTGCTCAGGCCAGCCTTCAGGAGTCCCAGATATTTCAGGTAACAGAGAAAGTCTAGAGGAAGCAAGACTTCCCCTTGGTTTAAGAGGATGAAGTTAGAGATCAGTTAAGTAAACTGGATGCCCACAAGTCCATGGGGCCTGATGGGATGCACCCTTGAGTGCTGAGGGAGCTGGCAGAAGTCATTGCTGGGCCACTCTCTATCATCTTTGAAAGGTCCTAGAGAACAGGTGAGGTGCC
>NW_009649293.1:3319626-3321278 GCF_000708025.1 Charadrius vociferus
GGCTAATATGAGAGACACTGTTGTGGGTGTTTACTACAGGCCATCTGATCAGGATGGGGAAGTTGATGAGGCTGTCTACAGACAGCTGAGAGTCACCTCACAATCACAAGCCTTGGTTCTCATGTGGGACTTCAGTCATCCTGATATCTGCTAGGAAGGCTACACAGCTGGGTACGTACAGTCCAGGAGGTCCCTCCAGTGCGTTGATAACTTTTTGACTGAGGTGGTGGAGGAGCCAGCAAGGAGAGGTATACTACTGGACCTAGTACTAACAAACAAAGAGGGACTGGTGAAGGATATTAAGGTTGGGGGCAGCCTTGGCTGTAGTGATCATGAGAAGTGTTCAGGATTGAGTGTAGTATGCATAAAACAACAAGTAGGGTTGCAACCTTGGACTTCAGAAGGGCTAACTTTGATTTCTTCACGGAACATCTTGGAGAAATCCCATGGATTAGGGCTCTAGGGGGTAGGGGGGCTCAAGAGAGCTACCAACTATCACTTCCTCCAAGCTCAGGATCAGTGCATCCCTAAGAGCAAAAAATCAGGGAAGGGAAGCAGGAGGCCTGCATGGTTGAGCAGGGAGCTTCTGAAAAAGATTAAGTGGAAGAAGGAAATTTACAGTATGTGGAAGAAGGGACTGACCACTTGAGAGGATTACAAGAAAGTTGTCAGGGTATGCAGGGATGAAACAAGGAAATCCAAGGCCACCTTGGAATTAAATCTGGCAAGAGACATCAAGGTCAACAGGAAGGGTTTCTTCAAATATGTCGGAGGCAAGAAAAAAACTAGGGAAAATGTGGGCCTGCTGTTGAATGAGACAGATGCTGTGGTGACAAATGATGCAAAGAAGACAGAGTTGCTGAATGCCTGCTTTGCTTCAGTCTACTGCTCAGGCCAGCCTTCAGGAGTCCCAGATATTTCAGGTAACAGAGAAAGTCTAGAGGAAGCAAGACTTCCCCTTGGTTTAAGAGGATGAAGTTAGAGATCAGTTAAGTAAACTGGATGCCCACAAGTCCATGGGGCCTGATGGGATGCACCCTTGAGTGCTGAGGGAGCTGGCAGAAGTCATTGCTGGGCCACTCTCTATCATCTTTGAAAGGTCCTAGAGAACAGGTGAGGTGCCTGAAGACTGGAGGAAAGCCAACGTCACTCCAGTCTTCAAAAAGGGCAAGAAGGAAGATCTGGGAAACTACAGGCCAGTCAGCCTCACATCCTTCCCCAGAAAGATGATGGAACACCTTGTTCTGGGTGTCATCTCAAAGAATCTGGAAGAAAAGAAGGTTAGCAGAAGTAGTCAACATGGATTCACCAAGGGGAAGTCATGTCTGACTAATCTGATAGCCGCCTAGGATGGTGTGACTGGATGGGTGGATGAGGGGAGGGCAGTGGATGTTAAAAAAACATCTCCCACATTATTCTCACAGGCAAGCTTAGGAACTAAGGGTTAAATAAATGGACAGTGATGTGGATTGAAAACTGGCTGACAGATAGAGCTCAGAGGGTTGTGATTAGTGGCACAGAGTCTAGTTGGAGGTCTGTAACAAGTGTGTTCCTCAGAGGTCAGTACTGGGTCTAGTCCTGTTCAATATATTCATCAATGACCTGGATGAAAGGATAGAGTGTACCATCAGCAAGTTTGCTGATGAAACAAA
>NW_009649293.1:3321523-3495720 GCF_000708025.1 Charadrius vociferus
ACCCCATGCATCAGTACAGGTTGGGGGCTGACCTGCTGGAGAGCAGCTCTGTGGAAAAGGACATGGGAGTCCTGGTGGACAAGTTGACCATGAGCCAGCAATGTGCCCTGGTGGCCAAGAGGGCCAATGGCATCCTGGCATGCATCAAGAATAGTGTGGCCAGCAGGTCGAGGGAGGTCATCCTTCCCCTCTACACTGCCCTGGTGAGGCCACATCTGGAGTGCTGCGTCCAGTTCTGGGCTCCCCGGTTCAAGAAGGACAGGGATCTTCTCGAGTGCATCCAGGAAAGGGCTACGATGATGGTTAGGGGACTGGAACATCTCTCTCATGAGGAAAGGCTGAAGGACTTGGGTCTTTTTAGTCTGGAGAAGAGAAGACAGAGGGGGAATCTTATCAATGCTTATAAATACGTAAAGGGAGAGTGCCCGTTGGATGGGAACAGTCTTTTTTCAGTGGTGCCCAATGACAGAACAAGAGGTAATGGGCACAAACTTGAAGATAGGAAGTTCCATCTAAACGTGAAGAGGAACTTCTTTACTTTGAGGGTGGTGGAGCACTGGCACAGACTGACCAGAGAGGTGGTGGAGTCTCCCACTCTGGAGACATTCAAAACCCACCTGGACACCGTGCTGTGCAACCTGCAGTAGGTGATCCTGCTCTGGCGGGGGGGTTGGACTAGATGATCTTCAGAGGTCCCTTCCAACTACTATCATTCCATGATTCTGTGATTCTTGGATATACCTGTTATAACTCTCAGTACTCCTATCTGCATGGCACCTGTGAATTGACTTATCACACAGTCTCACAGAGTCTAATCATCATGCCTGATACCATGTAATCTGTGCCACTCCACACAAAATACCAGCTGTTACAGTTCCAAAAGTTTAATTGCAGCTTCAAAAAGGAAATCAAATATTATGGCTTTTCCCTTGGTCCATCTCTTGATCCCATACCACCTCTGCATGGCTGACTACTCATTTCTGTCATGATAAAGGAGTCTGTAAATGAAAATATCCATACATTCAGTTTGTGTCTGTCCTAGTTCCAACCACGGTTCACCGGTAGACTCCAATACAGAGCAAACAAAGGGTGCCCTGGGCAAGGAACCCTTCAGCCTCCAGACCCCACTTAAGATATCCCCACCTGCAAGTATTTAATGATCTGCACCAAAGGACCTGCAGAAAAGGGGACACACTCTAGTGGGAACAAGAGGGGCATAACCGGCATTCTGCAGTGCTGAACTTAGGCAAGACTAAACTGTGTTTTACCAACTGAAAATTACATTCTGGTTGCTACATCAGGGCAGAGACCCTGTCTTTGTCTGTCTATTAACTTCTTACTAAGATAGAAAGAAAAATTACTGATTGTCAGCAGCTCGCTCTGTCTGTCTGTCTGTCTATCTACCTATATCTCTATTTTTACCCTTGAGCAGCCTAGTGATGCAGATAACCTTCGTCAGGCAAAGAAGTTTTATCTAGCCTTGCAGCTTCATCTGGCCTTGTAGTCAGGCTCATAAGTGAGTTCTTAATGAATTAATTAATACATTTCATAAATAAAATAATATCTATTTCATACCATGATCAAAATCTATTCAATATTTCATGCAGCTCCTCCTTAATATTCTGTAGTCCAGCTTCTGCCGGTCTAATTGAAATTGAAAGTACTCGAAATCTGACCCCATTTTTACTATATTTTGTATACAGTTGTAGCTAAAATTCAATCTGAAACAGAATGATGGCTTACATGAATTTTACAGCTTATACTTTCCTAATATGCATTTTATTTTCTTGCTTTTCTTAAAGTAATAAAGATACAAACATCCTTCTTTTTCTTTTTCTTTTTCTTTTTCTTTTTCTTTTTCTTTTTCTTTTTCTTTTTCTTTTTCTTTTTCTTTTTCTTTTTCTTTTTCTTTTTCTTTTTCTTTTCCTTTTCCTTTTCCTTTTCCTTTTTCTTTTTCCTTTTCCTTTTCCTTTTCCTTTTCCTTTTCCTTTTCCTTTTCCTTTTTTCCTTTTCCTTTTCTTTTTCCTTTTCCTTTTCCTTTTCACTTTCCTTTTCCTTTTCCTTTCTTTTTTCTTCTTTTCTTTTCCTCCCAACAAATTATACTGAGAAAATAGAAAAGATGCATAACTGTGAAGACTTATGAACTTAATTCGTATGCCTTAAAACTTTCCAAGTGACCAGTGATATTTGTGACGCAGCAGGGAAATTCACCACTGATAGCTGAACACCTTAACACCCTTACTGATGTCAAACCTAATATATGTCTACAGCCACAAGTGTTTGTGCTATATTACTGGCCTTCACATTTGACTGTAAAAGTCTTCTGAAAGCCTTCTTAAATTTCATACCTTTTAGATGTATAAACAAGATATTTATCACTAGAATTACTGTGGGATATTTATTCTTCTCTAGTAGGAAGTCAAAATGTTTTTAATAAAGTAAATATATGCACAAGAAGATCCCCTGAACTGCTTTAAGCAGGAATACACAGAAAATAATCAAGAGTTAAGAAACATCACAATCCAAACATGAGTGTACAGTCATGTGCAATTATGCAATGCCATACTTAGAAAAACAAAAAGCATACAACACACAATGCCAATTTATTTATATAAGTACAGACAACTTAAGTCATGAAAACTATAACTCCACAGTTTAAAAATTGTGAAAATTCAATCCAGATGACACTGATTTGTTAAAACAGCATGTTAAACATCAATTGAAAGAATTGGACTTTTCTTGATAAAATGCTTTTGCCAAAACCACTGCAAAGGGATGTGCTCACAAAAGAAAGAAAACACGAGCCATTATTAGTATGAGTGAGGATAACTCAGAAGTGTATGACATTTGTATTGATCTTAGTTGAAAGCCTTTTCATTATTTTCTGAAATTTTACTTACTGACACTTATCTTTCAAAAGTCAAATACAAGTGCTCTGTCTAACTGACACATGCAGTCAAAAGGAGAGCGCAACACCATTTCTAAAGGTACTTTTGAAAATTTTACCCAGTTCTAACTGAAAATCAGTACAATGTGCCTAAGAATTCAGCTACTTACATTTAATTGAAATTAGCTTGCTTCTTAATTAAAGAAATCCCTTTTATGCATGTATCACAAGTAACAGAAACCAAGAGTATCCCTATGGTATGTTCTATTCCAGTCAGTTATCAGTTGTTTTGTGCCCTAAAGCTTGATGTTTTATTCCTATTATCTTATTTTTTCTGGAGGAAAAAAAATATCTGTCTGTGTATATTTATGTTAACCATTTTGGCTGAAATTTTCCAAAAAGCCTAAGGGAGTTGAATTCAATCAGAGGTGGGTGTCTAATGCCTTTAAATCCTTTCAAAAAACATATTTTTAAATGTCTAATCCTTTTGCTGAATATAACTCTTGACCTACTGGTATCCTGTGGCAAAAATTTTTCATAGGTTCCTTCCTTCATCGTCTTTCTCAAAATATTATATAATTTGTATGGATATATAATATACACATATATTAAATTCTAGTAGAAGAGGAAAAATGAAAAAGGAGATATTTTTATGCTAAACAAAAAAAAAAAAGTTTGTTACCAAGTATTTTGTACTTATATTTGTGTCTAATGGACAGTCTTTCCCTTATCAAGTCAAGAAAAAAAAAAAAGGAAGAAAAATAAAAGACTAAATAGGTATAAGAATGTATGTTTTGCTCCTTCTTATTAACTTTAGGGATACAAAGTTGCCATGGCGACCTCTTCGCTTTTGCATAAGGTGTGATAGATTTGAACGTAACAGAAAGTAGATGACAACAGCCAAAGCAATTGTCAGGTATTCAGGTGATGGCGTCTCATTTGGAAACAGTTACTGTGTACGGTGCAGATACATACTTCATTTCTCCTGACAAGAACTGCTGACAGGAGCAACGTGTCCTTTGACAGACAAACTGGAACAGGGCGCCACTTCCCAGCCTTAGAGCTGAAATATCAGCGTGCCTTTTTAATAAGAGCATTAAAGAACACACATTATTTAAGGTGTTTCACGTGGGTATGTACATCCGTATACAGGCAAAAGGAATGTATCTGTCTTGAAAACCTGGGAGCACACTGGCACTTTTCAAATTGACATGCCAAATTAGCTTCTGTTGTGACCTTGTTCATTCCTATTAGCTGGATATTAGACACGAATCCCACGCCACCTTGACAAAGGCTTTTGTTTCTATTATGCTGTTATTGAATCCTATATGAGTGATGGATGAGAACGGTGCATGTCTGAATAAGCAGGGGGAATCACCCTAATGAATTATCTTCTGCACTGCAATACGCCATGGATGAAGTGACTTACCCATTCTGTATTAACTGATGTGACTGCTTCATTTCAACTTCTTTTTGTAGTTGCCATCACTCAGAAAGGCTGGTGTTTACGGCTCTCACAGGAAGTGTATTTATCTGACAAACTGTGTTGGAGGTATGAAGCTTAATGGCAACAAAGCAGAGCCATAAGAATGTGCAGATCAGTAAAATACAGCCCTGGGATCCTCTTAAAATTCCAACTTTTCATTACATTTGAATTTGTTTCTCTTCTTTCCTTAGGTCAAATCAGCTCACTGCAGCATCTTATTGACAATCACAGCCTATTAGATTTAGTCAGATAGTCTAATTGGACTTACTCTCCCCAAAATTTCTAGTCACCTTAATGCCATTTTAATATTGAAGTTTATTTTGTCATATTTTCTATCTAGAGCCATAAACAGGCTGGGGGGGGTTGTTTTGTTTTGTTTTGTTTGTTTTATTGGATTTTTTTTTTTTAAATCATGTTTGTTTACAAGCAATTTATTCTGCAAACACATTTTATTTCCTGTGATCTAAGTCTATCTTTCCCTGTGTGTTTGCAGTCTGTTTTTCAATATGCTGTGCCTGTCTGCACATTTCCCTCTTTGGTGACAATTAACTCTGTTGTCAACAAAGTGAGATAGATCTTTTGACGTAAATTATTTACAAGTTTAAGTTAAACCCAAAATAATAACTCATGGCTTATCAACATTGTATGTGGTTTACAATAAGACAATTATTTGAAAAAACATTCTAGAAAAAAAAAAATTAAAAAAATGGAACACAAGCAGGTTTTAAATAGAAGGCAGCAAAGATTTGAGGAATTATTTGTGTATTTAAGGAACAGTTGGAAATAATAAGAAAAATGCCAACGTGCCCTAATTTCTGTAAGCATATAGCCATTTAAAGATAATTTAGATCTCACCAGAGTCTTGTGAGACATTGCTGAGCTAGGCTGTCTCAAGGCAATGCTGGACACCCCAGCCAAAAAAAGTCAAGGAAGTCATCAGTTAAATCCACAGCTGATACAGGATTGCACAGCTCCATTGACTTTGATGGGACTTCACCCTTCACATTGGCTGAACTTTTAGTGTACTTATGAAGTTAGTCATTTTCTGGATAAGAAGGAATGCTGTATTCAGTTCTCCTGTATGGTCACCATGTCCTTATAGAGAAAAGTTTCACAGACAATACAAAGCAGGAATGGAGTGAAGAGATCTTTACAGATAATGTTTTAAAATCATGCCAAAGATTGTAAGTTTTGGTGCAGGATTTTGAGAATGTTCTAGAAATATTCTATATTATGAACTTTATTCTCTCTGTGATCAACAAGCTAATAAAAAAACCCCTATTAAAACATGTTCTTCTGGATTCTGTAGAATCCCTGTTCATGAGGGGCATACCATAAAGACATTGTGGACATTAATGTTGCCAAGGCATACCATTCACAGAGCTAGTGATAATTATAGTAAGGAACACTATGCTTTTCATCTCCTGTTGTTGGGGAAAAGAATCACTGGCATCAGGGGGTGAGTTTTATTTACCCTCCTTTGTTCATGATGCACTATTTTGTTTTTATTATTTCTTATTTAGTGCAACAAGAGAAACAAATGCATTCCCTTATGTTGTTATTTTACTTTTTTTTTGTTTTTTTTTTCTTTCTGGGAGAAAAGGTGTGGTACTTCTAGGTCAGTACTTAATTTTTACATTCTGAACTTGAATTGATTCTGGTCTACTTTATACCCACATGACTATCAATGCTGTGAAAAACTGTGTGGGGAACTATGGTGCATGTTTGGACAGTAGAACTGTTCCTTTATTTTGGAAATTATTTGTACATAAATATCTCATAATTTTACTGGATACAGCCTACCTTGAAATCCCTCTTCTTTCAGAAATTACCTATTGAAAATCATACATGAAAACTTTTAACATCTGACTCTATCTATTGTTAATTTGTACCTGGTAGACTGTTGAGTTGGAAATGCTTCACCACAAAATTATTCACCTAACCATGACATGACATGTAAATAAGGCAGCCCAGTAGGAGGAATTCTGTTGCTGATTCATTGGAAATCTTGAGATTACCAGTTAGACCTAAATTTTAAGGCCTGTATCCATTCAATTGAAGAATGTGATATCACAAATAAGGATAAAATTGTAATGGAGATATAAATGCCCTTAGCTAAACTTTCCTTTTAAATGAGAAAGAAGAAACCAATAACTCTGTCAGTACGAGATAAACTATGCCAGAAGGTGAGGATACAGTTTTGATTTGGAGAGAAAATGCAATTATGACATTCAGCAAAGATTTTGATAACTGCTGTTATGGTGGTGCTCTTACAAGAATTTGTTGCTGCTGCCAAGTACAGAAATCACGGAAGATTTACTTTCTGTGCTGTCCTGCAGGCTACCGTGGAGTCACAGAAAAGAAATGGAAATGCTCTGATAGCTGGAAAGATGCGCCACTGGATTAATAAAAGAATTCTTAGAACTTGAAAGCAAAATAGCAATATGGTCCATATTCCAAGACAGAAAGAACTACATTGTTATGTAAATGCACTGTGGAAATTTGTTAGGTAATCTTCGTAAGGGTTTGAACACCTTGTAACACAACCATTTTGGATACATGTCCATTTCTAACCTCCTTCAACTTTGTACCCTCAACTTCTTGAAGATTACCAAGCCATGTATTCTGTGAAATGATGTCATGCTCTGCATGAGCCGCACAATGTAAAATAATACCGCAACTGTGAAAATGAGCAAAATGAAGTACTCATTTCACTACAGATGAGCACCACTAAAACAGTACCATTCATATACATATTGTCTTAACATATTATGGCATTCATTGTGAAGCCCTTCAATATTCGCAAAAAGCCCTTCCTAGTTAGTAAGGTTTGGAGACCTATTATAACACAATAAGAAAATACATTACCAGGATAGTGTGCTATTCTCCTACCTCTGACTCCTCCCTTCTTCTCCTGATGTAAACAGACAGAGAGAATAACTTCAAAACCAGAACACAGGACAGAATGGAAAATTGACAAACTTTAAATTTTCAGGATAAAAAGTAAAAAAAAAAAGACCTTTTTCAATATTTTCAATTCACTGTATTTTCTATTCACCTGAGAAGCGGTGTTGCTTTGATATTGCTGAAATCCAAAGCATTCAGTAATTACTCTCTAATTATAATGTAAAATTGTGTTTCTAGAGCGTTTAATGTTTATATTGAAATAATACACATATATGTCAGAAATAAAATCAGGTTTTAAAAGACGAAATTTGAGTTCCTAGTTGGGAGATCACATTTGCTTACATTTTAGCTTTAACTAGAAGTGGATATTGGCATTTCTTAAAGGCAGTTTTGTCCACTTTATGTTTATTGATTTCAGCTTGGTAAGCATAGGTTTTGTTACGACCTAAAAGAACAAGCAGAGGACAAAACCAGAGTATAGCAGGATATGACACACATCAGTGTATCCAGATATTTCAGTACAGAATGCTTTTGATTTAAAACAAAGAGAGTACTGAGAGAATTGATTAAATGTTACAAGAAAAACAACAAAAACTCAAACAAACAAAAACCCCCAACATAACCCAAAAATATTCTCTAAGCTTTCTCTTTGCCTTTCGATCAACCATCAGGAAAATTCACTCAGTTCTCAAAGTTCATATTCTCTATTTTATGTATTGCTATTTCAATTTTTTTTTCCTTCTTGTTTGACTGAAATTAAATCCAATGACTTCTGCAATGAAGTTTTATAAACAATCATGCTTTAGTTGCTATTTGTTATTTCACAGTAATTATGACATAAATACAAATAGATGATGGCATTATAATACTATAACAAAAAAAATTAACAGTATAGACCAGAAAACATTTTCCCCATCTTCTTTATTCTAGTCTGTGGTAATATCAGCTGTGTCCAAAGAATTGTAATGCAGAGCAGCCCTTAGCTGTTTAGCATTTATACTTTTCACAGAGTATGTGAGAAGTTTGAGTTATAATAATGGACATAGCTGTGATAAGTTCTTACTAAATCAATATGTAGAGTTTAAAAAAAAAAAAGTTTTTATTTCCATCATTAGTAGGAAGCTTAAGAACTAATAATGTGCCAACAAAACAGTATTAGTGAAGTATTTCACTGAAAACTGTGTTAAACTGGTGTCATTCATCAAGTTTAGGTTAAAAACAAAACACAGAGAGGAACTGTTTGCCAGGAGCCACAATATATTTCTGCAAGAAATAGCAGAAGAGGGTCTGTTATGATACCTTCGTCTTTCTTCATAGAAGCTAATATGTATGCTAATTCATAGGAAGTCAGATCACGCGTGATCAATTTTCACCATAAGAAACATCACAGGGAGACTAGGATTAATTTTAGTTGACTAAAGGGTGAAGTGGGATATTGCATGAGAACATACATTTGTTTTTAATGTGCCTGTGCAGTGCAATTGTGGAATCAATATTTACTGAAGTTGACAGTCCAGGGCATGTGTTGACAATTTGACTTAAACTGTTTGTGTCATGAAAACTGAAATCCCTGAGCAGTAGTTGTGTTTTGAATACCCAAAATAAAATCAGTTCAGGGCCACCTTCTCTCTTGTTATGCCATTCACAGGAGGAGGAAGGCAGCAAGTCAAGGAATGTCACATTCTGCAACCATTGACCTTTTTGAGGAAATGAGCAGGAATACAGGTGGAGAAATAGAGAAGAACACAGCCTCTAAGCAAAGAGGTTAAATGGAAAATAAACTTTTTCCTCTGAAAATCTGTTCTTCACCATATCTGATCTCCCTTGAGTGCACGATCTTCCCTTTTGCTATTGCCCTTGCAGCAACACTGAAGAAGCACAGCAATCCAATAAGACACAGAAATGGAGATTTTCACTTATTTTTTCTTATTCCACTCTCCTGATATCAGGGCCAGGCTTATGTTGGAAAACACACTCACATTTCACTCAGCCATGTCCACTCTTTTAGGTCTGAGCAAATGACTTTGTTATGGATCTTCCAGCAAAGGGAGAACCCTTCTCAGAAGCCAGCACTTCCCTTTTTACATTTTTCCTGGCTTTGGTATCCCATTGTTCTTTCCCTTGAATCCCATGGGACAAGAGCAAGGGTTCCAGTTACAACAAAGAGAAACAAGCAGTGATTACCAGAATTTGTCTAGAAAGTTAAACTGTTCCTATTGTGTCAAGGTTAGCTCCTCTCAGTGAAAAAATGAGAGAAAAATGCAAAGTTGTTATTGGCAATGAGGGAAAGCTGTATGTTAATTTTAGACATTAAACTTGTCTAAACATATTACTGTTCTGTTAAAGAAATTTAAGTACAGAAAAAAGTCATACATGTGACTGAATAGCAAAAATTATCTTCTAATTGTTTTTGCATGTTTTATATTCATATGAATGAATTATTTTCAACGTGATTTGCAAGCTAATTCCAGAACCAAATTGTTAGGGAAATATGATGTTAATGCGCACATGTTAATAGACATATTTAATCAATTACTTGGTGAGTGTTTTATTACACATATAAGCTTGAAAACAAAATGTTCTACAGGACCAAGCTGTTCTCAACTAACACTATAAAAAGTGATGCAAATATAAGGCTGTCTGCTTTTGGCTAGCAATATTTTTCTCTACTTTTTCTTCTATTTTGTTCTACTTTTTTATAAACTAAGAAATCAAATCTCAGTTGAGAAGTGCTTTATCAAGAATGAGTTATTCTGAATTTCTCTTCAGCAATACAAGGTAATATAAAGCAAATATATTGTAGAGCAAGAAGAAGACATAACTTTTCAACAAAATTACTGTGCAGCAGAAAACAGAAAATTTGTCTTAGTACTTTTTGGTTTCCAGCTACTTTTTCTATTTCTCAGCTACTTTTTGAAAATGTTTGATAAAGTACATACTGTGTAGGAATAGGGCATACAAAGTAAGTCCATGTTCTTTCATTTTTCACCTTATCTATTCATGCCAGGAGTAGTATTCTTGGTATAGTCAGGAGCATTTTATGCAATATTTCTCCAAATTAACCATTACACGTATGCAAACTTTTTATAGATAGCTAGGTGGATAGCCTCCACAGCTTCCATAAGCTGTGTGCAGTTTCAAAGCAAATTTTAACCAAAGCAGAACTGATACACTGCTACTGTTAATACCATACCCGCTGCCATCAAAATTACCTATACTATATCTATGATAAACTTGATACATCAGTGAGATTAAATTATGATTCTATCAACACTACTGATAGAAATTTGGGACAATGTTTCATTTTTATAACACAAAATGCTATGACCCTAGTATGACCCCTACAGAGCTTTGGAAAGTCTAGTTACTACAGTGGCCAACTCTCACAACACTTTTTGAAAACAAAAGAAAAAAGAAAAAAAAAAGAGAAAAAAGAAAAAATTAAAAAAAAGAAAAGAAAGCCAAATAACAGAGCTGAACCACATACAAGAGACTACTGTATATATATTTTGTAGACATTAGAATGAGATTGCTTAACCTGATTATCAAATTTTGGTCAATATTCCTGATATTTCAGGCTCAGAAGGAGAAAAATATATGCAACATCAATTTTTAAGCTGTATTCCTCAGTGCAGGATTTTGCTTCAGTCACATTAGGGTCCAGACCTTAAAGACAGCTGCTTATATAATTTTAATTTTTGAATTGCCATTTCTTCTCATTTTCCTTTCTATTCTGAGATAATATGTGGTGTGTCAGTCTGAGATTCCCTTGCTTTTCTTAACTAACAACCCTCTGGCTCATGTAGTTGCCAAGCCACTCTCCATGACATTTGAAAAGTCATGGCAGTCAGGTGAAATCCCCAGTGACCGGAAAAAGGGAAACATTGCGCCCATTTTTAAAAAGGGTAGAAAGGAGGACCCTGAGAACTACTGACCTATCAGCCTCACCTCTGTGCCTGGCAAGATCATGGAACAGACCCTTCTTGAAGCTATGCTAAGGCACATTGAGGACAGGGAGGTGATTTGAGACAACCAACATAGCTTCACCAAGGGCAAGTCCCGCCTGACCAACCTAGTGGCCTTTTATGATGGAGTGACTACATTGGTGGATGAGAGAAGAGTTACTGATGTCGTCTATCTGGACTTCTGTAAGGCCTCTGACATGGTCCCCCACAACATCCTTCTCTCTAAATTGGAAAGATATGGATTTGATGGGTGGACTCTTTTGGTGGATGAGAAATTGGTTGGATGGTCACATCCAGAGGGTAGTGGTCAACAGCTCAATATCCAGATGGAGATCAATGACAAGTGGTGTCCCTCAGGAGTTCATACTGAGACCACTACTGTTCAAAAATTTCATCAAGGACATAGACAGTGGAATTGAGTGTACCCTCATCAAGTAGCAGATGACATCAAGGCTGATTGTTACAGCTGACACACCTGAAGGATGGGATGCCATCCAGAGGGACCTGGACAGACTTAAGAAATGGCCCTGTGTGAACCTCATGAGGTTCAACAAGGACAGGTGCAGGCTCCTGCACCTGCGTCGGGGCAACCTCCAGTAGCAATACAGGCTGGGGGATAAAAGGATGGAGAGTAGCCTGAGGAGAAGGACTTGGGGGTGTTGATGAGAAGCTCAACATGAGCCGAAAATGTGCGTTTGCAGCCCAGAAAGCCAACCATATCCTGCACCGCATCAAAAGAAGCATGGCCAGCAGGTCCAGGGAAGTGATTCTACCCCTCTACTCTGCTCTTATGAGACCCCCCCTGGAATACTGTGTCTAGCTCTGGAGCCTTCAGCACAGGAAAGACATGGACCTGTTGAAGCAGGTCCAGAGGAGGCCCATAAAAATGGTCAGAGGGCTGGAACAGCTCTCCTATGAGGACAGGCCGAGACAGTTGGGTTTGTTCAGCCTGGAAAAGAGAAAGCTCTGGGGTGACCTGGTCGAGGTCTTTCTGTACTTAAAGCCGGCCTACAGAAAAGATGGTGACAAACTTTTTAGCAGGGCCTGTTGCGATAGAACAAGGTGTAATGGCTTTAAACAAAAAGAGGGAAGATTTAGACTAGATATAAGGAAGAAATTTTTTGCAATGAGGGTGGTGAAATACTGAAACAGCTTGCCCAGAGAGGTGGTAGATGTGCCATCTCTGGAAATATTCAAGGTCAGTTTGGACAGGGCTCTGAGCAATATGATCTAGTTGAAGACGCCTCTTCTCATTACAAGGGAAGTTGGACTAGATGACCTTTAAAGGTTCATTCCAACCCAAACTAATCTATGATTATACGATTCTATGAACCCCACCTTATTCACATGAAGTTATTTTTTTTGTTAATCTGCATGGATCTTCTGTTAGGTGTGTACAAGTTGCTGTGGTTTAACCCAGGTAGTCATCTCAGCTGCTTGCTCAGTCCTCCCCAGTGGGATGGAAGAATGAAACAGGAAGGTAAAAGTGAGAAAATTTGTGGGTTGCTATAAAGACAGTTTAATAGAAAAAGTAAAAGCTGCATGTGAAAGTATAGCAAAATAAGGAATTCATTTACTACTTCCGTTTGGCAGGCAGGTGTCCAGCCATCTCGAGGAATGGCTCCATCAAGCATAAGGGTGACTTTGGAAGAAAAGCCATAACTCCCTCCCTTCCTCCTTCTTCCCCACAGCTTTTATTGCTGAGCACAATGTCATAGAATCAGAGAATGGTTTAGGTTGGAAAGGACCTTGAAGATCATTGAGTTCCAACTCCCCTGCCATAGGCAGGGACACCTCCCACTAGACCAGGTTGCCCAAGGCCATGTCCGGCCTGGCCTTAAACACCTCCAGGGATGGGGCCTCAACAACCTCTCTGGGCAACCTGTTCCAGTGCCTCACCACCCGCAAAGTGAAAAATTTCTTCCTAATATTTAATCTAAACTGCCCTCTTCCAGTTTATAGCCATTCCCCCTTGTCCTATCACTAGATGCCCTAGTAAAAAGTTCTTCCGCAGCTCTCCTGTAGCCCCTCTTTAGGTACTGGAAGGGCGCAATAAGATCTCCCCAGAGCCTTCTCTTCTCCAGGCTGAACAGCCCCAACTCTCTCAGCCTCTCCTCATAGGAGAGGTGCTCCAGCCCTCGCATCATCCTCGTGGCCCTCCTCTGGACACGCTCCAGCAGGTCCATGTCCTTCTTATGTTGGGGACTCCAGAGCTGGATGCAGTACTCCAGGTGGGGTCTCACGAGAGTGGAATAGAGGGGCAAAATCACCTCCCTTGACCTGCTGGCCACAGTTCTTTTGATGCAGCCCAGGATACGGTTGGCCTTCTGGGCTGCAATCGCACATTGCTGGCTCATGTTGAGCTTCTGGTCAATCAGCACACCCAGGTCCTTCTCCTCAGGGCTGCTCTCCAGCCATTTCCCGCTGAGCCTGTATTTGTTCCCCTCCAGCTTGTCTACCTCTCCAAACAGCTTGGTATCATTGGCAAACTTGCTGAGGGTGCACTCAACCCTACTGTCCATGTCCGCAACAAAGATGTTGAATAGCACAGGTCCCAGTACCGAGCCCTGAGGAACTCCACTCCTCACTGTTCTCCACTTGGACATCAAGCCGTTGACCACAACTCTTTGAGTGCGACCGTCCAGCCAGTCATTTATCCACCAAGGGGTCCATTTGTCTAATCCATGTGTCTCCAGTTTAGAGACCAGAATACTGTGTGGGATAGTGTCGAACGCTTTGCACAAGTCCAAGTAGATGACATCGGTTGCTCATATGGTAGTGAATGTCCCTTAGGACCATTAGAGTCAACTGTCCTGGCTGTGTCCCCTCCCAGCTTCTAGTGCAGCCCAGCGTACTCACTGGTGGAGCGGTATGAGAAGCAGAAATGGCCTTGATGCTGTGTAGGCATTGTTCAGCAATAACTAAAACATCTCTAATTCATTACAGATTCAAAATATAGCACCATAACGGCTAGTATGAAAAAAACTCAACCCTCTATTCCAGCCAAAACCAATAGGCAAGTGCAGTCATATTTACAATGAAGTGTAAAAGAATACAATGCATTCTTGTTTTATTGTCAGTTTAATAGCAGATATCAAAATAAATGTGACACTCATGCATGGGCAAACATGGGCAAGGTTAAATATCTATCAATTTAGTACATATTGGCTCATCTCCTTAACATCTAATAAAATCTCAAAGATCTTCAGACTTTCCTGTATTAATCATACTGTATCACATTTTCTTTCACCCAGAAACTACAGTAGTCTCACTTATAGCCTATATAAATTTGCTTCCAAGCCACAAGATAAAGGATTTTTTAACGTGTTCGTGTTTTGGTTTGTTTGGTTTTGGTTTTGTTTTGTTTGTTGGGTGTTTTTTTTTCTTTTTTTTTTTTTTCCTAATTCTAGCACTAGATGGCAGTAAAAGCGCAACTCTGAAAATTTCCATCCAAAGTCAATAAACTCAAGGAGAACTGCGAGGCAGGAGAAAGGCTATCACTGTCAGACAGCTTGCCTTCAAAGGTTAGCCAGAAGCAGGATATGGAATATCGTGCAGAATCACTACATAATATAAAAAAGAAATCCAATAGCTAAACAAAAATAGCATTAAAGAGGGCAGAGTAATGGGAAGCTTTAAGTAATTTGAAATACCGGGAGAAATTGACTTCATATGGTTTGCTTAAAACTGCCAAAACAGCAGATCAGTGATCTGCAAAAGTAAGATATAAAGGCAAGTGTCCTACCAGTGTGCCAAAAACATGATTCATCTCTACGAAAGCTCTCAGAAAGTAGCAGGAGAAAGGCAATCTGAACCAGATTTTTTTATTCATTACCAAATGGATTTGTATTAAAACTCTGAAAGTAATGGTGTGATGAGTTGTATTCCATTACTTTTAAAGTGATTGGGTCCATAGACTCAGTAAGAATGCACTGTTAAAAAGGGGAACATATTTTCTGCCTTCCTTTTTTTTTGAGCCTCAAAAATTATATCCGTTCAAGAGGGGGAAGTTCTCTTCTAGGGGTTCAGCCTCAGAGTACCAACTTGCAGTGCTGTAATAGTTCAGTCTTTGTAATATTCAGACTGCTTTATAAGCATCTAAACTTGTAATGGACAGGGGGCTGGGGGGGGGGGGGGGAGAAGTAGAATTATATAGAAATATTATATTTCAGATCTTCCTATGGGGACACTTCCAAACAATTTATTGGAAATATACCAAAGAAATCACTGGCAGTGGCATCCAGTTCAAGTAAGCTTATACTAAAGCTTTAATGGCTCTTATCTTGTTCCACATTGAATCAACAGAGTGAATTGGATTTAGAACTACAAACTATGGCTTATTTAGGCTTTCATAGCAGTTTTATAATCATTACTTTTAGCAACCCAAGTGACTGGTGCTATGCTAGAATACTTATTACAGAAAAAGGAAGTACATTTTCCACCTTCAAGATATTAAAAATCTTTTAGAAGAAGCCATGACATTCCAAAGTCTTTAAAGTTCCAGGATGCAGATAACATTCATCTTTCTCAGAGGCTGAAGGGATGAAGAACTTCTTGATATCCTTCTGAACGTAATAATAAACCTATAGATAAAAACCAGAAAGCTCAAAATTAAATCCTGGTCAGAGAGTTTGGGTTTATTTTTTGTTCTGTATGATATCTTATTGTCTTAGAAACCTCTCTC
Source organism: Charadrius vociferus (assembly GCF_000708025.1). Taxonomy (NCBI): domain Eukaryota; kingdom Metazoa; phylum Chordata; class Aves; order Charadriiformes; family Charadriidae; genus Charadrius; species Charadrius vociferus. The sequence goes on from NW_009649293.1 coordinate 3,337,453, forward strand.
AAAGAAAGTGTCACTTTTTATTACTTCATTTAAAATTTTCTTTCTTTGAACATAATGTCAAACTTTTTTTAGGATATGTTCACATACTACAACACTATATGGCTCTGGGTTTGACAGAAGCAAACATGTATAAGATAAAGTTTTGAAGCTTGTAAGTATTGAATTATTTAGGGTTTAAACACAAGTAAATGCACTGAATGTTTATGTTATCTCTTCTGGGAAAAAAGCTCCTTGTTCTACCAAACGTTAGAAGCTGTGTTGCCAGCATGCTTTTAAACACATTTTCCATTTTTGTGTTATACATCATTCTTTTATGATACCAAAAATATTGCTACAAGAAAGTACTTCTTGTATTTTTTACCCAATCCTCCACACATGGTTTCCTTAAGGGAATACCTTAAGTAGCCAACTTTCTTTGTTGTCTATCACCAAATTGATGTATGACCTTTGGATCCTACTGGATACACCCTCAACCCAGTTACAAAAACAACAATATTGGTGAAAATACCTTCTTCCATCATCTTTTCGGCAGGGGAATGGAACAATGCATTTCTGAAAGCAGAACTTAAGTGATTCATCCATCACCACCACATCACTTCTATGTATTCTGTGTGGCGAAATCTAATCAGATGTATGTGTGATAGAACCTTTTGGACAAGACAGGCCTTAGAAAAAAGTTTTTTTGGGATCTAGAAATTCTTTCCTCTATTTTATTTTAGTGTTTGTTGTTTGAGGGGGCACACACATAACACTGTAAAATCAAATTCATCTCACAGAGGAAGGTGTTCCCATTTATGAACTTCTGTTACTACATAAAGGCCTTCCAGATAGTCTAATCCAAGAGATTTATGAATAAATGTGCACCTCAAACTGAACTGAGCCCAGGATGCTTCCGGGTTTGGAGCACATGATCCAGCAAGGTTAGTTAGGATACTTACTTTACTGATTGTTATTCTGTCTTAGTAGCATTTCATGTTGGACATGTGCCATTAGATTCATCAGGCAGGAGAGGTAAATATGACACTCTGGACTTGATTAATCTTACTCTCCTTTCTGCAGGACTCCATTTTGTCAAAGAAATCAAAGCTCTTATAATTACACTCCAAAACCTTTTGCAAACCTTCACTATTAAGCTTAGTCATTTCTACAGCTGTCACCCTTACTGTGTGCTACACGTCTGTCTAGGCAAAACCATATCACTTTTGGAAAAACTGTTTCATGAGAATTCAGGGTCTTAACTTGCAGCCATCTATCCTAAACATCGGTGTTCCTTTAGGCAGCAAGTGCATGAACATTTTGGGGCATTAAGAGCTCATTTTAGGCAACAATGACATTAATAATTGTTTACTATTGTGTCTCCTCCTCTATGTATAAAATCAAACTATTGTTGCCACATATTAGAAATAGACACTATTTTCCAAAGAAACTCAGCATTTAAAACTACTGGGTTTTTGTTTCCCTTGTACATATAGAATAATTATTACCAAAAAAAAAAACCAACCCAAAACAAAAAAAAAGGATTTCAGCATCTCATTTGTGAAGATGGGAATTTTGGTTTTGAAGCAGAGTTTGTTTGCAGAGGTGTAGCTGCACTTTTCTTGGTTGCTTCTCCAGGACTGAGTGAAGTAAAAAGTATAAATGCTGAGCTTCCACCGAAAGACCACCCACTGGTAACTTTTGATTACTAAACTCAAGCTTCAAACATCTCTCAAACTAGCCTTCTCCCCCTCTCCTCTGTCTTCTGGCCATTGGTGATATTTCTTCTAAACAGGGATATCCTCCCTCCAGAGCTTTACACTATGGGTATGCTGCTATCTTTGATTGGATTTTCTGGAGCATAAGCAAAAAGAAATCTGTAATTAGACAGGGGCACTGTTGTCCCTGTCTGTGCAGTAGAAACTGGAGGATTTTCATGGCACGCTCCCTATGCTGAGATACAGTTGCTGTCACAGGAGATCACTCTCCATTAGATGCAGTTTACAAAAGCAAAGTAAACACAGACAACCCAAAAGACTGACATCCTTGTGTGTTCAATAAATTACTGGCTTTACTGACTGGATTAACATAAGCCTTCAGGTACAGGAAAAAAAAATAAATAAAATCATTGAATCTCCCTGAAAATCTTGCATTGCAGGTATTTTACATTTGAGCCCAGGATGCTCTCTAAAAGTCATATTAGGATGACTAATATGCGTTACCATCTCTGGAGAGAGAACCTTTTATTTGTTTTAGTGGAAGAGTAGTCCTATTCTTCCTCTAGTAAAACTTTTGTAAACATAGGATTTCACAATAGAAAGGCATTCTTGGTCTCCAGAGAATTCTGAGTATCACCTGCAGCTTTTGCTTTTATTCTTCGTTGATCCATCTTCACCTAAGCCTCTGCAAAGCCTATATTAACAGTTAACTCCTGTCTGTAGATAACTGTGAGTATGAATATTCATTTTGTGGGATAAAGAACGTGGTTTTCTTGATTTTGAGGTGGTTTTCTTTTGGTTTGTTTTTTTGTGTGTGTTTTGGGGGGGGGATTATCTGGATATTGGTGGTTTTTTTTTTTTTTTTGGTTGGTTAGTTGGTTTCTTGGCTTTGGTTATTTTTTTTTTCCAAGCTATACTGTGGCAAAAAATTGCTTGATTTATACGTCTTTGGAAGCAGGGTTTTCTTATTTCAAAAATAGCACTTATACAAAGTAGAGTAGAATGAACAGCTGGTATAATATTTATTTGAATCTGTATACTCTTCCAGAAAACTGTTAACTATTATATTTGGAACAAATAAAATATGATTTAGCAGATAAAATTTGAGCACTAACAAAATGAAAATATTTTGAATAAAGTATCTTACACAACACAAATTTTCACATGTATGACAGATCTACTTTGACAGATCTATGATCTGCCACTATATGCTAAAGCTTTATTCTAATGCTTTCTAGGCTAAGGTATTTTGCAGGCTACAGCAGACCAAATGATGGATATCAAATACCTTTGTGTATGTTATGTCTAGAGCACTCAGACAGCAATCCATCAAGAATATAGTAAAAAAAATGAGGAGGGAATATAGTCAGTGTACTCAGATATTTGAAACTTTAGCCTACTTTTAATGTGAGTATAAGCCCTATTTCCTTTTTGAATTTTAAATGTTCAGGTGTAGTCATCAGTACCAATTTTGAAATGCCTCCAGTCTAACTGAACTGTCAAGGACCAAACGGTCCTTAAGAACATGTAAATATATAGAAATTGCTATAATGAGTCAAGCCTCTGTCTATTTATTTCATCTTCCATAGTCAGGACTGAATACATCAGAAAAAGACACTAAAATCTCCATTGAAAGATCTGCCTACAGGGAAAATTTCTTCTGAATTCTTATTAGATAGTGCCCAGCTTATATCTGAGTGCAAGAAGATTTATGGCCCTCACTTTTTAATCCTAACTAATTTAACTTGACTCCTACTTAACTCTTGGCCTTAACTTATTGCCTTGGGGCAATAAGTTCAATGGGTTTATTATGCACCAGGTAAAACTGTTTTTCCTTTTATTATTTTTAGAGTTGTTAAATAGAAAATGAAAATGTTGCTATGAATCCCCATTTCCCCTACTCTGAGACTTCCTCAGATTTATTCTAATCTGGTCATTAGCTAGTTGTACAGTAACAATATTTTGTGGTCCAAAATTATAAATTTCAGAAATTGCACAACTCGGCCATGTATAATGAAATACTGTTTTCCTATAATTTTCCTTCATTAAATTTAAGAGGCTTCAATACTGAAAAAAGGACAGGTGGCAGCCACCATAAAAAAATTGTGATACTGTCTTTCTCTGTAGGGTTCTAAACTCAAATCTAAAACTGGAAATAATCCCTGGTACCCTGGTTCACAGCTTGAGAGACTAAAAGTGACAAGTGAGTATTTCTATAGTTAATACCATGATACCATGACCAGGCTTAACTGTAGGCTTATTAGTTAGCCTGTCTTTAAGGCTAAATTAAAGACCAGAATTTTGACATTGAAAGCATTACGCTTTCTAAATCAGCTAAGAAAAACTGGGCAAATTGTTCTTAATTTAGTATCTACTGAGAGTTTGAAATGCTGTCATATACAAGTCCAGATATATAATTTCTCTCCAATAATTCAAAAGGTTTACAGCTTATTTAACTTTCTGTACAAGAAATCTAGAAAACTTAAACACTAACTGAAGGAGAGTTGGTTGTACTTCAGTAGCTGGACACTCCACTACTTATCCTTGCATGAATAATGTGTATGTTTATATCACCCTCTGGCTCAAGTTGTTAGACAAGATTCACAGGTCTTTCTTTTCAAGAAAGATGGGAGCATGTCTTTATGCAACAGATTTAATCAAAAAGACAAGCAACGTACTCCTTCCAGGTATACCAAGAATAAAAACAGTAGATAACTTCCCCAGTTAAGTTCAGTGCTAAGCTCTACTTCTCATCACCTCTCCTAGAAAAAATCATCACTGTCTTTGACTCTATAACAAGTACATCACTTTTGAACTCTTTGAGTTCTCTGCTCTTTGATATTTCAAAGACGACAAACGGCAGTCAAACACTGCTGATGAACACTTACTCTACCTACTGTATGTCTGGGACCAAAGCCACTATTGTTTCAGTACCTACTAAGTCAATATGTAAATAATTTTATTTTGTTTAAATGCTGAGAATTTAGGATATGCTTATGTCCCAGCCAAATATAAGAACAATATGTTGTTTCTGAGTATATTCCTCTGCTGTCTTTTCTCTAATTTTTGTCTTCTCCTTAAAAACTCCCTGAGTTGTTTGTACAACATATAGCAAAAATGTGTCTTAGTGACTGCAGTAAGACAAACTAAGAACATAAATGGTACACAAATCAGTGCAAGATAAAAAATTAGGTTCTGGCTTGTAAAGCTCCACTGCTCAGTATATGGTGAGATGTACAGTAAAGCAACAATTTAAATAAGGCGTAAATGTTTTAGCTGTGACACTGGTGACCCCGATGGAACATGAAAAAAGGAAGAGTAGCATCCTTCAGTAATCTGAATACATTTAATATCCTTTCAAACCAGACTTCTAATTTCAATTATTTTTTTTTCTTTTTCTTTTTACTTTTGCATGTCTCCAGGATCTTCAGTTTCCATACATACACATACATGTGCATATGCTTAACAAAGAGAGTCCAAGGTAAGGTGATTGTTCAATACACCTTTATTCTGCCTTTTACCAGAAACTGTGGCAGGCAATGGTAAAACTTACAATACTTCCTCCCCTGTCTCTGAGGGGTATTGAGCAGATTAATTAGTTCATGTCTGTACAGCACTCTGAAAGCACTCAGTGCTATATAATTAGTCCTATATATTACTAGGATAGCCTTGAATATCTTCAGTGACTCTGCTTCAGCAATTTCCCTTGGCAAATTATGTCACTCTTTAATTGACCTTGGTCTTTGAAGTATTTTCTTAATGTCTAATTTAATTTTCACATTTCCTGGATTTTGTTCGCAACACAATGGTTGGCTGAAAAATTTCACCTGTTTGAAAGATATTTTTCAAACAAGAAATAACCGCAGAACAACCGATTAACCTTAGCCAGCAGCAACTTAAATAGCAATTTTTTAAAGTTCCTGTTATAACAAGTATCAAAATAATCTTAAATATAGATTTTAAAAAGTAGACACAGGAGATACTCTGAATAATTTGTCAAAGATCTAACACTTTTGTGAAATTCAAGGTCTGTCACACTTTTACCAAACTGTTTGCAAGTTATAGAATGTTAGCTTCACTTCCATACCTCGATGTGCTTCCTCAGCATTTTTTTACCTTCCTCAATGTACTTATTAATCCTCTTACTATGTAAGTATTTAATCACCTTCACCTCATTTTTTTGATGGAAATGTCTTTATGATCCTTATATGTACTTTATATTCATATGCAAATAGGAATGTAAATATTTATGTATACAGTCAAATAATTTAAAAGTCATTTAGTAAATTCGGTAAAGAAATGTGATAGTTTATTGGCTGAAAATTTGACAGGCAGTGAAATGGGCAATCTCAAAAAAGCAGAAGAGTTGAAGAAGCATCCCAAGACTGGCATGCAAGATAGAGAGGAGGGAAAGACATGAATTCCACCTTTATTTCCTGTCTTTTCCTTGGTGCAAAGGTCTGTAAAAGTGTGTTTCCCTCACATATGTGAACGCAAGAAGCAGCAAAAAGAATAATCACTGTTCTCTGGTCTGTTATCAGGACAAGACATCTGACCTAGGAAGTTATCCTCCTCCATTTCCAGGGTGAAGAGCTTCTGGGACTAGCAGGGTCAGGATGGAAAGCAGCGCCCGGGAGGTTTTCTGATATACCTACAGTCTGACAATGCAGCTGTCACTTGAGTGTTTCCTCCTACTTGCTGACCGATGATCTGAATGAAAATCCTATGCAGGAGCTTTTTCTGCTTGTGAAGCCTGGTGTTTTCTACAGTACTCTACTCTCTCCTCCAGCTTTTCGCTTAACATTATTACCTGTCAATATTTCCTGTGTTTCTTCAGCTAACCACTTCCCATTGAAATCTCATGGAGAAATAAAGACTAAATGAGGAAACAGAAGCATTAACATTTTTTCCTTATGTGATTACTGTACTTTCTTACTTTTTTTTTCGTATTTATCTTTGCTTTTAGAAAGACTTTATCGTTCTTGTCCTCATAGATTTCTTATTTCTCCATGTTTGTAATCATGCATACCACAAGAAAGGAGAAATTTTGTCACTAGCCTCAGGCAAGTTATAAATAATACTGCTAAAGAACTGCAGGATGGGACAATCCTTAACTGTATAGAAACATGCAGACGGAGAAATTTGATCTAACTACAGTTATGAGGTAGAAGTCAATACTTTTATCCAGGGAAGACATCACGATCTTCCTGGAATTTCTGCATGTCTTCCTCCACTTTAATAAAGTTCTAGAAAAGAAAACAAAGAATAGTACAGTCATCCTAACCCATTGACCAGTCCTTGAAATTGCCTACAACAAAAAGGAATATATTTTCAAGTTCAGTTCAGTTGAGATTTCCACTGCAACTGCAGATAATGTATTGTGTCTCTCATAGTACAGTCAATCTGTGTTTCCCAGTAACTCAGCTTCACAGAGGTTACTGAGGTTGTGGACAGAGAAAAGATCTAGACCCTTCAAATAGAGCAGTTGTTCAAATGTACTGCTTTATTTCTCAACTTGAGTGCTGCTGAGATAGAAAGAGACAGTGAAGCTATAACAGATAAGTTCATGTGTAATCAAATTTGATGGGGCTTTTCAAAAGATAATGAAACTGAAACTATTAGTGCAAATTCACACTCTAAATGGGGAAAATATAAGTACAATAAGAGAGATTCTTTTGACATTTTCATTAATTGATCAATGTGTGATATAGTATTCATAAACATAAGGAGCTGATTTTGCTAAGTTACAACCCCCTAATCTAAGAGGTTTTGCTCATTTGGTTTTGGGTTTGGGTTTTGGGTTTTGGTTTTGTGGGGTTTTTTTGTTTGGTTGTTTGGTTTTTTTATTTATTTTATTTATTTTCACTGTTCGTTTTAGGCTTTTTCTCTTCCCTTTTTTTCTTGGTCCTTTTATTAAGGTGAAGGTTTGAATTATGGTTATCAGAGAATCACATTGATTGCAGGAGGGTTGTCTCTTAGCCTGACATCTTTCAGGTATTCCTTCTCTTTTCTGCTTCTCAGTGTTCATCGTGCACTCTAGCACTTTTACACTGTTTCTTTACTGTCATCTTGCTTCAGGTATTTGAGGTCACTTGGCAAGTCATGCTGAGCATTGTAGTGTCTCTGTTCCAGACAGGTACACAAGTGTCTGTTTTTAAACATAGGTATCTGACATTGCATCCTTAACTGTTTCTTTAACAGGAATTTTGTTTGCTCCGTTGGATTAAACTGACAACAGAGGGTTTCCTTGTAGACTTGATTGTTTGCAAGCTCCCTCTTCCCTGCTCAGTCATGCTTCCTTCCTTCCAAATATGTGTTCAGTATGATCTCAAATACTTCAAGTTCACAAATTACTTGAGTAGAAAAAGAATAGTTAGAGAAATATGTAGTTTTTTCATAAACAGATAAGACAATATTGTGACATAAGAACCAAGACCAAACAAGCCTTGGATAATAGCTTACTTTGAAAATCTGTTCCTCTGACAATATCTTATGAAAAAATGGGGAAAAAAAAAAAAGGGGGGGGACGGGCGACGGGACGGGGACGGGGACTTGGAGTTATACATGTATTTGTTAGCTGTGGTGAACCATTACGAGAAAGTAGAGACTAGAGATTTCAGAGAGCTATGAAAATAAGAGTCCCTTCTGGACTTCTCCAGAAGTGCAGGGACACTCCCTAGAGTACAGTGTCTACTGCTTTCCTCAGATCAGTTTTATAATTTTTCAAAGGATGTCAGGCCACGGCACTAAGCTTCACCTAATCATGTCTATAAAGTGGCAGCATGCAGCCTCTACCTCGAAAGTTGGAAGAGACCCAGGTGGGCATATTGCTTCCAAGAATATAATGCTTGGAGGTAGAGCCCCCCCGTGATCGATGAACATGTCCAGTCTGTCTCTGCTCCTGCTTCCAGAGCAGTTTGGCTGTGCCCAGGGGAATGACATATGACTTTGGGCCTACCAAAAGTTATCCACTCTCAGCAGCTATGACAGGAACAAGGTGCCATTTTCCACGCTTGCCTGAATGCCTCATCTCATTGTCCATTTGTGTCAGGATTGATGGCTTTGTGAGTGAGTGCAAAGATCAAACTGTTTCATAGTGCTGTGTCAGTCAGTTCTTGAACTTTAACACCATTCTGAGCTGGGGATGTGCCCTTGGTAAGTGTCCCCACTAAAATAAAAGCCAAACAGAAGAATACACAGCCCTACATGTCCTTCCATTATTCACTTTAACATTCTCTGGGGAGGAAAAGAAACAGAGACTGATTGTCCTAAAAATCTCTCTGAATTCAGCGGTTATCAATAAAACAACTTAAGATGTTTAAGAATGATATAACTCCTGAAACGTTAGATTATCAGGAAAGATTTGTTTCATTAGGCCTTAGACATTTAACATTTCATCTAGTAAATGGTAATTAGCACAAAGATAGTCTTTAGTCCCACGAGAAGGTGTTGGCCTTCACATAACCAATAGCTATGCCAAGCAAAGGTTATGGTTATTTATTGCACTGCTTTCTGTCTTCAGTAAGGTTTTACTCAATAAAAAGTAACAAGATGACTTTTCCTGGTGTGTATTATGCATTTTGAAATCAATTAATTGAAAATACATGGTACGTTGTCTGCTCAAGACTAAAAAGTCTGTCTTACCTTAAGGTATACGTTCTGCATTGTAGTGTGCTGATGTTAAAAGCAATAAATATATTGCTTACCCTGCAATTCTGCTTAGTCAAAGAATTGCTTGGGAGCTAAGAGTAGGAAAAAGGGCTAATTACTTAGACCTCTATAACCCAAAATAGTTTAGCAAGCATAGGAAAGTTTATTTACTAAATAGCCCTAAACAGATCAACTGTCAGCAGGTTTTAAGATACGGTTAAACACAGACCATTTATTTTTAAGTGAAATATAGACAGGGCAAAAATAATTTAAATCCCTTCTAATCCACATCTAACCAGAGTATTGCCTTGTCGCGTGTAATAGAAACCTCTCTACTAGGTCCATGAATTTTGATAGACAGTGCTGTTTGAGTACTAGTTCTCAAGTACTCTACTTTGAGCATACTATGCAGTTTTCCACAAAGGATGGAAGTGGAAGAAGGGAGATGAAAGGTTGTTTGCTAAAAAAAGTCCTCTAACATGGCAAACAGGTGCTTTTATCTTTTGGTTTTTTGCCTGTGTGAGACCATTCTAGTGTATCACATCTGTTGCGGTTTTCACTTATTTTCCATACAGACATGATATATCCTGGGATATCATCGTATAAAATCTATAGACTTTTATGATTCTCTTGTGGAGGAACCTTACTGAGGTAGTCATGAAAATAAGTGCAAGAACTTTATATTTGTTGCTTTTGAAGTTTCAGCTCCATGTGCTGTATGCTGACCCATGGAAAAAAATAAACAAACAACAAAACAACCAACATCTAAAACCTGAGATGATTAAAAACTGGAGGTTCACTGGGAAATTTCCAGGTATGATTGTCTATCAGCATCAGCTGTGTTGTTAAACTTTCTGTATTTGTGCCAGGAGAGAATATCCTGGTTTTAGACCCACAAAGGTTTTAGACCCAGGACAACAATTTTGCACTGTAGTAATTGAAGGGCATGTTTAAAACAAGATCTCCTTTCTTATTCCTCATAAGATCACTACTGTACTGGGGGTATTTCCACAAAATAAAAGCTGATAATGCCGAGACCTTGGCAGTATTTATCAGCCGGTTTGGTGTGTTTTAGTTGGTTTCTGGTCTTGGGAAGATAAAATCATGGAAAATTCCGGTAATATAAAGTCAATATTTTTAATGTAGCTATATCTGGCATAAAATTAAACAAATTTAGCATAGAACTATGTGAAATTACATAAACAGTCAGAATATTTTTAAGTGCCTGTCACTCACTGTGTGATTAGAAATGAGTCAATTATTTATACTTTCATTTCACTGGTGTTTTGACAAATCATAGAAAATTTGCTATATTTCAAATTGTTATTGCGTCTTTTAAAATATATTTTTAAAATGTGAGTCTATGTGAGGGGGGGAGGTTCCATCTGTACATGTATTCATTTTTTTTCTATTGATAAGTAATAAGATGGAAAAGAAAAGCCTTTTGTTCCTGGACATTTACAGATAGGCTATCTATTAACATTAAGTAAATTTGTTATACAAATTAAAACTGAGGACTGAGGAATATTTAGGAGAAGATTGTAACTATGAAATCTTCAGAAAAAACTTCAGAAATCTTGTATGAGGTCCCTGTGCAGAATATGTGAGACAAGAATATACGATGAGTTTGAAGCAGAAAGCTAGCTTTAATGCAGTTGTCCACATGTTAAATGAAGTTGGATCATAATGAATTGGGACCTGGATTAGAAGGTGAATTACATGGGAATGCTCAGATCCTTCTCAGTGAATTTTCATGTCTCTTGGGGCCAAGTGTGTTACAATCTGATTTGCATTTTGTAGTATAAATTTCACAGCAAATTTCACTATTCATAAGATGAAAAGATTCCAAAGTTCAATTCAGGTCCACCATACAGAATGCAGAAATTCTACTGCCACTACAAGTTACTAAGTCACAGGTATAATAAATTTGTCATTTCTGCTGCTGACAGTTTCAGAAAAGAAATTAAAATTTAAGAGTTAGATAACTGCCTCTTATAAAACCCAAAAGGTGTAAGAGAAAAAGAGGAAAAAAAAAAAAAAAGAAAAAACCCCACATTAATTGCTGAGCACTGTCAATTCCTTACAGAAAGTTAATGCACTTATCCAAAAAACCTCTTTGTTCTGTGCACAGAATTGAGCCAGTTCTGGTGCAGAATGGCGTAATTTAGTCATGCACAGCAGTGTTACTCTTCTTTAATAATACTGTAATTGATTAGAATAAAACCATACAATAGTCATCTAATAAGAGTTATCAATCAGCTATTGCTGTAAAAAGCAAGGATAAATATTATTTATTCTTGGAAATGAAACTAAGAGTAAATTAACCTATTTTAATTAGAAAATAAATCAAGATCTAGTCCAAAGTATTAAAGCCCAGCTATAAGTATCCATCTATTTCTTTTTTAATGTGCTGTATCTGAATTCCATGCCTCTGAAATAACTTTGGTTTTCTAACATCCACAAGGAAAATAACTGTTTTGTTTAAGTTTATATCTATAATTTGTACTCAAACAAAATTATCTAGAAACATTACAGGCTTTAAATAGATAGATAGTAACTGCTCATTAATTCCCATTTCTCCAAGTTTATAATGTGGAAATATCCACATAGAAGTTATAGATTACTTTATTTATACGAAAACATGCTAAAAGATAGCATTCAGTTCTGGAGCACTGCTCTGAAACTAAAGGATTTAATCTTTCACACCCTCTTTATAACACACTTATCTGTAGTAGCTGTCAAACCATTGGAGTACACTACAGAATATTCACACAAACAATCTAAGATTATACTTTTAAAAGACAAAACCTGACAATAAAAATCCCTAGAATAAATTACAAATAGGTCAGTTGATTATGGCTTAATCCAATGATATGTGGACCACGAAATAAATATTCATTTCAAATTAGCCACTAACTGTAAATACTACCTGCGCATCACAGATACCCAAATCACTAATCTGCAAACTAATTAAGTAGCAGCATCTACATACAAATTAGAATGCATGCTGTAGGAAACAGGGAAATAAAGTGTTAACCGATTTCTGTAGCACTCAGTGAATAAATACAGAATTATAAAAAAGGGTTTGTTTGACGTTTATTTTAGGCTCAGCGTACATTGTACATGTATGGACACACATGCTGATAAATCTAAATTTCCACAAGCCAATGGAAATAACATTTAAACACTTGTATAAACAAATATGGTGTGGCTCACATCCTGTGATTCACTGCTGTGTCATCCACATAAGTCAGATATTGGGAAACTCAGAGCTATGGCATAACCAGACTACAGGAAGGATCAATTCACCAAGAGAACAAGAAACACTCTCACAAATGCTGGCAATTTAATTGGGTCCTTGAGGACAGTGAATCATCTTAAGTTATTGAATTTGGTTGCTATGAAGTAGGAACTCCAAAATAGAGACTCAGGGATGGGCTTTGCAGGTTCTTAAAAATACATAAATAAAACCTAAACTAACTAAACCATAAGGATTAATTGACTTTCAACAAATCAATCAATAGTAAATAAATCCAACACCATAGCTACCCAGTGACACATCTCCCTCTACATTAACTATTTCTCTAGTGGAAGCTCCCAATTGACTAGAGGGAATAATCAGCCATACCTTCGACTCAATCAAACTTTATGATTGACACATCTATTATAAGACTTGATGCAAGTGCAGCATTCCTCATAGAACATAGGCCATCCTTCGGAAGCAATTAATTTTCTTCAGTGACTATCATGGGGATCACCCAAAACGTGGCTGGTTTAACATATTTATGACTGTGATACTTTCCTTTATATTTTCAAAATCAGCATGCAAATTTCTAGTGGCTTCAATAAGCCCAGCTCTACAGAACCTGAACTTTGGCATAGTTTTCTTTGGATGTGAACCAGTCATGGTCTTCCCTGCACCTGGAGACAATGCTTTCAGGTGTCAAGCTAGGTAAACATGCTGTATGTCCTTTTAAATCTTTATGAACTTCATCGGTCCCAGTTCCAGGAAATTATGTTTATGATCCAAACACACTTCTGTCTCCAAATTAGCTTGTGTTCCATCCTGTCTATTCTCTATTAAGAGATATCATTAAGCGTCACTATTTTATTCTTATTTGAGAATATATATATTTAATTAAGCTTTATGACAAATGAGTTATATGTTTGTGTCTGTGTCCATGTATAAGAGGAGGTGGTATTACTCTTGCTTGTCCATTTGTCACAAAACAATGTATTTGCACTGGGTAAATAAGTACGCTTAGAACAAGCTAAGTATGTCACTGAGTCCCTTTGCCACTTTCCATTATCTATACAAGTGGCATTGCACATATGCACAGTTCTACTCAACAGTATCTGAAACTCTTTCACATGAGAAATTGTTTACATAAGATACAGGAATCAATGACCTGACTCACTAAACCTGATAGGAACAGGAAAGCCTACATATAAACTCTACAGAATGGTGATAATGAAAGCCAGCACCGATTTGGGATGGCAGAACTTCATACTTTGTCTGAAGGATTAACACTAGCTTTAAATAACCATTCAAATTGTCTTTGAGAGTTGTCTTGAACCTTCACCTCAACCTCAAGCTTTTAACTTGAAGTTATACTAGAGGAAGACCAACTGATAAGATGCTTTTTGCACTATTTCTCTATATTGATCTTTATACAGTATCTTATTTCTTAAATTGTGCCTTCTAATACAAAAAATGCACTTTATCTTTTTCTTAAAATATACCAGGTGCATGAATGGCTGCTGAAGTTCCCAGTGCCTTTGTGCCAATCCTAAGAGGGAGTCTCCCAAAAGTCATCAAAGTTTTTTTTTGCTCTGCTCAAAGGCATGCTTTGGAAGTTGAGAATGTGGATTGTTAGTTGAAGGAATAAGTTATCCAGATGGCAGGAGATGTCAGCTGTAGCTTCTTAGCATGCATCAAGGATGTTAGGGAGAAATCTGAGATGCTGGGGTCTTCTGGGAACAGATTACTCAAGGGAGAGTCACTGGAGCATTTCTTCAGTGCCCTGACAGCTTCCAAAAACTTTTATGTTGATCACAGAAACTGTCTCACGTGGCTTTTATGCCATTCAATGGCCACAAAGTCCTATTTTCCACAGGGTTATGATGCTCTAGCTAAACTTGTTTATGACTATCTCAGACCTTCTATCAGCTCCTTTTCACAAATTTGCCTTTTACGGTATATCAGTTCCACACACTGCACCAGATGATATCCTCCCATCCTATCTTACTGTCATGGTTGTCTTGATCTGTAAAGTTCATCTTGTAATGGAAATTTGTAAGCTATCACACTTCAGATTTTAATGAAGTCACATTGGTCAAAAACAGCTTTAGAGGCTGATTCGGTATGAAGACTAAAGTTTTCAAGTATTTAAAAAAGAGTAAATAATTTGGATATGTCAGAAGACTTTGTTCATACTATTTAAACTCGGGTTTAATTTTTATATTAAACCACTCATGCTATGAAATAGCTTTTCTGCTGTTCTCTGAACGTGAATTTTAATAAAAGAGTTTTTAAACATTTTGTTTCTTTTTTCTAATATCCACAGTCTTTGAATGGACTGAAAATTATGCAGTTTTGCATTTTTTTTTTCTAAAAATAGCCATTCCTAAGCTTGACTACACTTTATAGCTTAGCAACATAGATTAGCCAAATAGTATCTATTTTAAACACTTTAGATTGTTTAGATTATTACCATTGCTATTACTAGTAATATTAATACTAGTAAGTACTAGTATTTTTGATTATTATTACTATTAATAGTAATATAATGCTAGTAATTACTAATTATTTAGATTATTACTATTTTAGATACTTTGGATTCGCCAAAGAATATCTTTATAGCTTAGCTTAATAGATTAGACAAAGAGTATTTATTTTTACCTAAATATAGTAAAAATATTTTCCATACTTTATGCATACTTTGTGGAGTGTGGCACTGTAAAAAATAACAAAACAAAAGAGTGGCCAAGATCATCATTAATAATCCCACTCTCCCATTGAAACCTACTGTATAACCTCAGTAAAACTATATAAGCATATGTTAAAAAACATTAAAATCAACGAAAGGGTGATGAAAAACTATTGTCAGTGTAGCTTTTTTCTGAGAGTGAAGGAATTTGTTTCTGCACTTTCAAAACGGTTTGATATACCTGCTACAAAGATTTACACACATCTATTAAAAAAAAATGTTTAAAAGGAATCATGCAATTTCTTTCCTCTCAATGTAAAATATATATATTATATATATAATATATATTATATATTATATATTTAATATATATATTTATATGTATAGGTTTACATCTATATATACAGATGAGTGAGTCCTAGATTTCTGTATATACAGCTAAATGATGAGTTCTTCAATTCTTCATTCTTCTTCAATTCTATTTTCAGTTCAGCTTTCAGTTTACCACACTGGGTATTTTTAGTCCTTCATGGTTTTTTCTTTGCCAGACCCCCATTTCATGTTAAAAAATAATTATTGTGAATTAATTTATTCTTAATGTTTTAGATTTAAAATAATATTTTAAAATAATAATTTTATGTATTTCAGTTTCTTTATCACTTTGTCACTTGAAAGAAATCTCTTGACATCAGAATGCAGAAAAATTTTGAATAAAGTAAACAACCAATTTTCAGGTCTTTATTTTCTGTTGTTTCTCATGAAAGGCTCTGTCCGTTTGTTTTTATTCATATAAGAGTAACTGTTTAGGAAAGGCAGATGTAAAGAAATAGGTCTTTTTAAGCCTAGTATAACAATGAAAGGACCCTAAGCCTCTAACCATAAGTCAATTCTTTGTTTAGAACGCTGGACACATGGACTCTTTAGCTGTCCTGAACTGTCAGTTATGAATTGATGATGCTCAGTGCTTTTGAGCAGTGTTTTGCATTAATTGGAACGATTACAAGTTATTTCCTTATTTGGATGAGGTGCAGGCTTTGTTGTTCATGGAATAAGTACCCAAACAGGACTTGCAAAGGCAATTCTGCCTCAGTTTAATATAGAAGTGGAGGGCTTTCTCACCTTTCTAGCTATAATAGGTTGCAGTACATTCCAGTAAAGCTTTTGACTACAAAAAAAAAAAAAAAAAAAATATTCACAGTTTCAATACATTCATTGTGATCTTCTGGTTTGGGTCCACATTTCACATGGATTGATCCTTATGTTTTGGAAGATTTCCCATAATACCCAATTAAGGTGTCTAGAGTTGGTGACATTTTAATCGACACAGGAAAATAAATCCATGGTATTGATAAGCTTAGGGTTTTTTTTTTAACAAAGAATCCAAACAAGGATGTGTGTGTCTGAAGATACCTGTTTGTCTGTTCTTAAATTTTTACACTCTTTCCAACTGGCAAATGCTTCTGTTATTGTGATGACAAGGGCCAGAAATAGCTATAACGATAAATAGATGAGATCTTATAAGAATTTAAGTATTTTGACTAGCAGTTAATAGTTATTAAATCACTCACTGAATGACGCCTGTAAAACGTCAGCATTTTGTACAGTACTTGTGCCTGTACTCCTAATTCCACCACCTTTCCCATTAAGCTTCTCAAGACTGAAATTCTCCTCTGTCCAACCTCTGTAGGGAAGATGGAAGGAAACTATGAGTCCCCAGTAGTTCTTCAAATCCCTTGGTTTGGAAGGAACAACCTTGACCTTCAGAAATAAAGCCAGTTATAAATAAGCTTGTTTCTCAGTGACTTTGAGAAAAGAATCTTTTATATCACACCAAAAAATAATGAAAGAAAGCACTAAAGAGAGGGATTACTGACTTGTAAACTACTATCCATGCCAATTTTGGTATTATTTTGTATCATTTCCATTCAGTATTTCCATCTCTGACATCTCTGGGCCCAGCATTCTTTCTCTGCTGTTGGAATAGTGGAATCTTAGTGATAAACCAGGGTTGTGCTGAGACTGTGATTAAAGGTTACTAAGGAGATAAGGTCCCTGTTAGTCAGAGGCAAACTTTGCTACAGTTGGTATTAGTACTAACCAGCAGATAGACAGGGGTGAGCAGTCGTGGGTCAAGATCTTGAAAAGTTCCAATAATGGTCAATAGGAAACAGATCTGAAATAATTTGGGTAAAGCATATGATTTTTCATCTTCCAGATGAGAAATAAATCTTTTCATAGAGTAGGTATGTTTTCAATTATAATCCCTCAAAGATGAAAGCCCAGCAGGAGTTCCTCAGAAGGGCAGTCAATTTTGGTTTCATTATTTCCAAATTAGCACAAATGCCCGGTAGGAGACCTTCTCACCCACTTACCTTAATCTCTGAAACTGCAGCTGATGCTCAGGGTTAGATTATGAGACAAAGACCTGAGAAACAGACGATGAAACAGACACTTACCATTCTAACAATACTTGTGTGTGGCTCTTGCACATAACATTAAATTGCTGCTAAACATGGAATAACATACAGTTCTAATAGGAAAAGGAGATGAAGCATGACTTTTTGCTGAATTCAAGATCATAGAGTATGAAAACTGCAAATAATTATTTTTAGTCAATTAGAAAAGCTATGATAAAACATGTCTGGTATTATTGAATACTAATAATTATCCTGAAATTGTTCAGTAATAATGTCAGTAATGTAATACACCATAACTTATACAATTCTGATGCTTTTAACCAGCAATAGAAGTGCATTCTTTTAGCAGTTACAGAGGTTAAAATATGGATCTGTTCTTACAAAAGGAAATATACTTCTTGATAAATTATCTGGGTAATTACATTATCTAGAAGGTAATTTGAAGGTCATTGACAATAGACATTCCTCAGCAGGTTTTTTGTAATAATCATATATTTTAGAATGTGTAACTATTTCTAATGATTTTCCTTATATTTTCTTAATTCCCATCAAGTTGCAGAACTACAGGCACCTTCAGCTTTATTTTTCTGCAAATACCCTGGCTGTTGCTTTTTGGTTTGTTTTTTTTTTTGTGGGTTTTTTTCCGTTTGTTTGGTTTTTGGGTTTTTTTTATATGTTTCATGTATGATCTATCTCATGCACAACTCTTTAAAGGCTCTTTCTCTTTCATACGAAAAAATATTCTAATAACAACTTTTGCTATCTCTTAATTATGCCTTTGTTCATGTCAGAATTTTGCTGTTTTATGATCATAAGACTATGCCCCAGAAAATGGAAAAGCAGTTTGGAAAACTAATGTTCAGAAGTGCCAGCTGGGAAAATCCCGTGGACATCCTAAATGAAGATGAGAACAAAGTGTGGGGTTCAGGCTGTCTGTGGGAATATTGACATTTATGCTAGCTGATGATTGGCTGCTTAGGTAGGTCGTTTACTTCTCCAAATCGAATGTTGCACAGTCCTTGTTCTTTTTGCTTGCTTTTTAATGAGGAAAGATATTTATTATTCATTAACAGCTCTGGGGTAGATTGTCATAACACCACCATGGTAAAAGAAATACCATCACAGCAAGAGAGTTCCCAGAAACTCTGTATCTAACAAAGAACTGTTCTCAGGGGCATCACGGATAAGCATTGTCAGGAATGATGATGGATATGAAGATGAAGAATGTGGCTGAGGAAGACCAGTGTCCTTTTAGTAAGTTAATTCCACTATTTGAGCTAGACTGACAGAACAACCTCTAAAGTGTCTGAGAAATTCCTGTAGCACTGCTTAATTCAACGGACTAGAGGACATGTAAGCACACAGAGACATGTGAACTCTTTACACTGTAGAGAGCTGTGATTTTCTACAAGAGGATTTTTGTTATACCTCCACTTGCATTACTTCTACATTTAAATATAATCTGAAACAAAGTTTTAGCAACTATCAAATCCCTTTTTTTTCCTTAAATAAGAAATGATGCATAAGCTCATACTGTGTAAAATTACATTGTCAGTCTTGTGACTCAAAGTTGAACATTTATTTGCCAACGTCTGTCCAACCAAAACACCAATTCTAAGAAACATTACCTGAGATGTAATTATAGCATAATCCACCTCAGTTAAATACAAAGTTAATTTTGCTTGAGTTATGACAGTTCTTTTACATATGTAATAACCCTGCAAAATTATGTTACAGGTTACGTACCTAACTATACTTATCATGATAATACCTGAAATAAAATAAAATAAAATAATTAAAAAAAAAAAACAACAAACAACCAGCTGATTTATTTTTCATATGCTTGGGTCTGATAGTGTCTTTTTTGCTGCTCTGCACCTTATTTACTTGCTCTAAAATGAGTACTACACTCCTTTGTGAAGTGTTCTGCTATCTTATAAAGTTTTTCTGTAAGGGTATGATATTATAGGGCTTTATTATTGTTTACCTAAACTGTTAAAAAATCCTCTCATAACAGAATCAAGCCTGCTGTAAGGATTGATGAAGGCAGTTAAGGAAAGATTCAATATTTGTTTCAGACTGCATAGAAGACCAAAAGAAACTACATAGTAAATCCCTGTAAAAGCAATATGATGCAATCATATTTAGCTGTTTGGTACTAGGCTGTTGTTTTGGGGTTTTTTTCTTCTTTTTGTTTTTGAATTCAGGCCAGCAAAATGGTTAATATTTCATGAAAAGGCAAATAGGACTGAACAAAAACAGCGACAGTAATTATTTGAATAATTCCAAGGTGGCTTCAAGGAAAAAACTACTATGGCTAAATACAGATGCAACATTTCTTAAAAATGTTACTACAAGTTTTGCCAACTCTCACCTTGTGTCCCTGGAGATGCATGGGGGGCATGTTTTCTCTTACTCTGTTTAATCGCTGATTTTTACATTTAAATTGGATAGTTCTGAAACCCAGTCTGTCAACAATGCTCCATTATTTGAATGATTTTCCTTTTCTTGCCACAGAGTGCCAGAAAGCACATCCATAAATCAAGACTCCCTTTGAGCACAAGAAATCAAATAATTTAGAAGTTACTGTAGAAAGTAAAGATATTGTTGATGTTAAGGCACAAAAAGGGGGAGTCAGGATGTGGATACAGGTGCTATTTCTGGTTCAGCTCACTATCCATGAGTAATGTGGAACGTAGTCCCTCAGGGTTTCAGTTTCCAGCTAAGCATCAAAAGGATAAAAATAACAGCAAATTTTATTGAGGCTTGGGGAGATCAATTCCATGAATGTTGATAGCAGCTATGGGGTAGAGTGATAAAGGAACTAGAGAAATAGGAAGAGGTGAATAAAAAGGGAGGAACAATTTATTTGCTGCAGAGAACGCCTCTGCAAAGGCTCCACTTCCACATCCATAGCCTGTCCTTTAGCCCTTGGTAAAATCTCCAGAATGGAGTCCCACAACTGAACTTTTAAAAAGACAACTTCTTAAAGAAGGAGAAATCCAATTTCTACTGAATTCCAACACAATATCATGTATCAGAATTCCAATACATTATCAGTGCCTAACTTTATACTTCTTGAAAAATCCCATCTCAAATGCTTTGTTTTTTGAAGAGTGAATAGATTGTCCTTCTGGGTTTCCCTTGGCTGCTTGACGAAAAGCCCTAGTGAATTTCCTACTGTGTTTAAATTCAGTACATCTAGCACATGTTACAGCTGGTATATGTTTGCATTACATGCACTTGTAAGATATGGAGCTTTAAGGACTAAATCTGAACCATTTCTCTACCTTAAGCTTTCAGCTTGATTTGACATCGCTTTTTCCTTATTTTTCCCTTGGGGTTCCTAAATGACATACAGACAAAGAGGGCAGCTCTAGCTTGTTCTTCAAATATGCCTCCATAGGATTTGGTGTCACAACTGTATATTTTTTGAGCTCTGTCCTCATTAGTACCTAAATGAAGGAAAAGTGTAAAGAACCATGAAACCATTGTTTCAGCAGTATGCAGCAAGATATTCCCCAGAGTATTCTGTTAATTCCACCTGCCTTAGTCCAAAAGATAGAGGAGAACACAGCCTAGAGATGAAGTCAAAAGATTTCTGGATTTCAGGAATTTTTTTTTCACCGACTAGCTCCCTGAGCAATGACCTTGAGCAAGTCATTTAATCTCTTTGTTCCAGATTCTCAAAGGTGCTTAGGTATATAATTTCCATTAATTCTTTGTCAGACTAGTGAGGATCTATGTGCCCCAGTCCTCTATGTGAAAAATAGAGGTTCTGCTTCTGTATGTCACAGCGGTCGTCTGTGTATCTTGTCAAAATGTGTTCATTAATGTACTTAGTTACTCTGGTAATGATGGTTCTGCCTAAGAGAAAGCAATTTAATTCACTAATTACCACATAATACCACTGAGACCAAGACCTGGAAATTACTCAAAAGGTAGAAATATAAATAGATAAGAAAAAATAAAAAATAAAAATACAATAATTTTATCAGAAAAGTTGCTTTTCTTTCAAAATTTGAAAACAGTTTTTCATATCAGAAAGTGCAAGACAACTGGTAACTGGTAGAGGAAAGACCCAGGGGTTTCCACTGGGTGAGTTATTCCAGAACTGCTCTCTTCAGGGTCTATTGCATCTTTCTGTGAATTATCCAATAACTAATATTCACTGTTACAGCCAGAGTATCAGTCCCAATAGAATCCACTTAAAATAAATGTCCTTTTTTTCCTCCAGACATCAAGTAGGGGCTGAAAGGATAATTGATTTCCTTTTTTTCTTTGTTTTTTGTTTTTTTTTTTTTTTTAAAGAGGTTATTTAAGATGGGATTTTTCAAGGAATACAGGAGAATTAAGTACTGAGATCTTATTGGAATTCAACAGAAACCAGATTTTGTTGCTCCCTTAAAGTGTCTTGGAGAAGTTCAGTTGTAGAAACTGTATTTTGAAGCCCTTGTTGATGCAGAATACACAGAGAAAGGTTCCACGGTTAAGGGTTTTAAGGATTCTGTCTATATGGACTGATAACCAGCATGTGTTGACCTAAGAACCATACCATGCATGAAAACACCAGCAATGAAGTAGTAGATTTTATTGGAGGCACAGTGGGCTCTGCTCCACTTCAAAGTGAGGGTTAATACTGAACACTGGTTCACAAATTCAGAAAAGACAAGCTTAACAGTATGTATGCTGTTCACCCTTAGCATGGATCAATAGTCAATTTTGAACACTGCTTGGAAAGTATTCAGAAGGCAATTATATGATTGCAGAAAGGTGGGAGATTACTGCAGACAACTTAGTATGACTGTTCTTCGGCTGAAGAATTTGCAGAATTTCAGGCAATGTCAGGTAGTCAGCAAATTTAAGGGCAGTAGCTAAATTACAGAAGAATTCTAATGTTCTTGATGTGTTTTGTTTTTTTTTTTTTTTGTAGAGACCAATTGTACCAAACCGCTTTGAACTAAATACCGCATATTTACTGAGGGTTTAGCACAATTTGGGGGGTATAAGAATATGGAGTTGAAAGAGCTCGAATAAACTAGAAAAGGCACCAGTTAAATAACTTAGTATTTTCCTTAAAACATTTACTGAAAGCAAGAGAATGGATGCATAGACCGATATATGGGCAGTAATTCCTCAGCCAGATCAGTGTAGTAATTACCAGAAATGACAGGTCTTTACAAACACAGGCAAGAACCTTCTTTCCTAAGTCATTATAATCTCCTATTCATTTCAATAGAAAACTCTATCATTTAAATGAATGGATAAAGTCTGGATAAAGAAGGAGTGTTAATAACTCCTCCTAACTTTTCAAGGATGGGTGACATAAGAGCTAAAGAACTTCCTGACGAAATTTGCTAAAAGAACAGTTTCTAAACTACACTGAAAAAGCAGTTGGTATTATCTATGTAAATTCTATCTGGAATGCTGCTTTTTTTGTTTGAAATATACTATTAAAGTCCTATGAGTTTCCTCAAACTAACATTGATCAATGTTGATAGTACAGTTAGAAAGTGATATCAAGTTTTATAAATCTAGTGCTTTATATTTAACTTTAAAAATGCATGAAGAAGGTTTATCTCAAAATTTTAGTTAAGCACATAAACAGAATTCATAAAGCTTTAAGGTAGTGGAAGCATACAGTGATCAACTGTTTCTTAAGCACTAATTCTACAAAGAAATTACAGTGGTGATGTTTCTTCATCTGACTGAGTGAAAAAGGAGCACAGGAGTGGAAGGTTATTAAAAAACAGAAGACTCAATTTTGTGATATTATTAACTTCTTTTCATTATTATTTATTATTATTATTATTTTGTCTTGTGGAGACTAAGGAGTAACCTTCACTTTTGATAAATCATAAAGATGTAAGCTAATAGCTTCAAAGCACTCATTTAAAGGATGAAGAATTTTAAACAAAGTGCTTGTATACTTCATTCTCCTTGAAGCTCTTAACTTATTTAATGTAACTTCAATATTTTACAAAAATAGCTATGTATCCAGGTTTTATTTTTCCCTAGGACAACTTCTCTGACAATGAAGAAGCTTTGAAATAGCTGTATGTTTTTTTCTGACTTGCTCTCTTCAATTTTCTGTAGAATGATAGAAAAGTACAAAAGTACAACTTTTTTTAAGTGAGGTATGTTTGTTATTATTCATTTAGATAACACTTTAATTTTTAATATACTAGCTTACAGTGTGTAAGTAAATATCCAAAGGATAGCTAAAGTTACAATTTAGCTAAATACTTACGACTAAATACAAAATCAGATATATAAAGATAATTTATGTGTAAATTATATATACAAAAAAAAAGAAAGAAATATCAGATCCCTATTTGAAAATTATGAAACTACAATCATATTACTGTGTGTGGATCTGCTATTGATACAACTGATATTAGACTTAAATTCTGCCATTATTGTCATGACTGGTTCTGCTTTCTTGTTGATTTCTATAAAAATGTATATTCAAAGAATATTAGCTCTCTTTGGACTTTTTGAGTATTAACTGCCAGTGAAGTCTGCAGGAAGTCTATGCATGCAGTCTTTAATCTTCAAATTTTTATAAGTTTAAAAAAAAAAGGAGCAGAAGTTTATATTGTCTAAAAATTTTAAGTCGTATTTAAATCATAATAAAACGGTATTGATTTGGCATTTCAGAGTCTGAAGTCTGGAATCAGTCAGATTCAGGAGTCTGGAATCAGTCATATCTCCTTGACTTTTAAATAATACCAATTATTTAAAATACATTGTCCTTTTGAAAGTAACAGCAAAACTAAAATGGAACTCAATATGTCTTAATTATTTTTTCTGAGAAATTGAATTTGTTTCATTTAAAAATCTGTTTTCTAATAATATTTTTTTGTAAAATTACCTCTTAGGAGCTGAAAAGGGCTCCTACTGTAGCTTATACTACAACATAGTTTCTGCTATCCTGTTGCAAAGATTTCAACACTAAACCAAAGACAGCAAGCACTCTAATTGGAAGAATGAATTGTCTCATTTATTTCAAAAAAAAGGAATCTTTTCACACAGTTGAAGGAAACTATCCCTTTTCTCCTAGTTTGAGGAGTATCAAAATCAACTGAAGGTGTTATATAACCCACCTTGAATATTTGCCTTATCCCAATAAAATGACAGGTACTCTGTGCCATAAACAGAGAAGAAGGAACAGTTTATAACTCCTCTGGCCAAAAAAAAAAAAACAAACCAAAAAATGACATGGTAGAGTCTGATACTGTGTGCAACATCCTGCAGCATTTTTCTTTGCATACCAGCAAGGCTACGCATAGCAGTGACAATACACGTGTATCAAAATTCGAAGTCCCACAGCCTATTCTAGAGGAGAATCAATTGTCCTGAAAAGAAGCTGATACTGAGTCAGACTCAATATGACGTACACTTTACATAAGGAATGGATCATATCCCACCTGCGCATGAGATAAGGCTAGAATGGTTTCTCAAGCAAATTTTCAAAATGGCATCCTCAGAACTACTCCTTTTGAGTGCATGTCTTGAAAAAGAATTAATTTCAGTCATCAAAATATACTTCTAGATCTCTGCTTCCCAAATACAATAGTATAAGTTCATTCTTGTGGAATTTTAAATACATTTTTTATTTCTCTATTATTATTTACTAATTATAGCAGCTTAGAACATGTTTTGTTTTCACTTCAGATAACAAGAACCAGCTCAAACTCAAGTCTGCTAACTCTTGACCCTGCTAGTAAAGTTATAGTTGTACCCATTTCAGTTCTGCATCAGATTAATTGAGCCTCTATGTATTCTTAGATTTTACAAAAAGGAAACATAACAAATAACATGTTTGATTTTCTTCTCAAGCTGAAGCTTTGCACAAGGTTAAAGTCAAGTATCTGAGAGGTGAAGCTCTTTCATGCTTATATTTCTTCTGTTATGACAGAAGACACTGGCACATATCCTTGAGTCTTGGTTCTATTAATTGGGTAGCATTTTGCCTGAAGTGTACTATTAGTTGTATATACCTTTTCCATCAAGATCACAGGACTGAAAAAAAAACCAACCCCCCCCCCAAAAAAAAAGCCTCACAAATTTGATCATGGGAAATGAGAAGAACCTTAGCATTTATTTTATAATTGTAAGTTTTTTAATTTGCTCTATTCATTGAAATTTCCTTTCTTTCAAACAAAGGAAGTAGGTAGGAATGACACTGTAGCTAAAGGAAAAGGTAAATTATATCTTGCTTGTTTACGTATGTCTTGGACCCTCATTCAGCTAGATTACCACAAAGCAATAGAGTCTGCTTCTTCGTCTCCCTCACATCCAGCAGACAAGGATTTTAAAGCACTTCCAACGCAAGCAAAGAAAATAAAAAGAAACATTTTTCCAAATTTCCAAAATCTTTTGCCACAAAAGACTCCTGCTTCCAATCTGCAGCCAAAAGATTAATGCCGCCTAGATGAAATTCCTTTTACAATTTCTTGACCTTACTAACTTCAGTTGTTGCAGACTACTTCAGTTTACTGACTCAGCTCATCTGGCACTAGAACGGTTTAATCTCATCTCTTTCACTGTCTTCTCTCTATCATCTCTATCTCTCTTCCCCAAGTCCTATGAGAATCTGATCAAAATGAAAGTACTGATGAATTAGACAATATGATGTATTCTGATTCTGAGCTTAAACTCTCACATGCCCATGAGAAAGCAAAGTAATAGCTCAAGGATTTTGGAGGTAACTAAGCAGTGAAAATTTATTTACTGATAATTAAATCCTGAGTAACATTCTTTATTTGCTTTATGTGGTGAAGTTCTGCATATGTGATAAATTACTAGAAAGAGAGGGAGGACAAACCAGATTGATATACAGGAATGGACACAAAATCCACCACAGAAATATGAAAATGCAGTAAAAAAAAGCTCTTTACTCCATAAGCATGTCACTCTTGCTATGCATTTCTGATGCAGTGCTGCAAATGTCATATATTTTCTTTCAGAATTATTTGAAAATCGTGGAACACGGATCAAGACAAATAACAAATATTGCCCCATAGCATTAGCCTAGGTCCTGTTGAGTGACCTAACATTAGGGGTACCGTCATGGGACCAAAGTGGGAGGAGACCATCACCTCATGATGGGCAAATGCCCTTTCATTCATTATGAGACTATATCACTCATAAGAATAGATTTGTTGCCTTAATTTAAAAATCTTTTTGCATGGGGTGAATTCTTTGATTAATAAAGAAAAGAAGTTGTTTTTTTCTGAAACCATATGGAAGACCAAGGGGAGAGAGGCAGAAAAACAGGAAAGAGAAAGGTAACCTGAATGATATTTTTAATTTTTAGCTGTATCTCTAGTTCTTTATCAAAATCTGTGTTACAGTACTTTTTCCTCTGACATCCACCACTAGGAGTAACCATACTGAAGGTTAATTTAAGATTTTTATTCTGCTTTTTCTTTCTGCTTTCCTTTTACAAGGACATACCCTTTCATGTTTGTATATAGTCATAGAATATAACACTATATTCTAGACTCTGGCATCCCTAGGAGCTGTAGTTTACCCTTAGAATTTGTTGCCTAAGGTGCTTACTGTAGGTGGATTCCAGGACTGTTTGTTTAATTACTTTTCATTGGTGTACTGCCAGTACACAATGAACAATAATGTAGTTATTCTTTCAGTTTGTTCCATGCACCTACTGTGTCACAACTAACAAGCCAAACTAAACCTGAAAAAAAAGGAGCACAAGAAAACACTTTCAATTAAAAATGGATGAAATCTATGCCCCTTGAGGAAATAGCCCAAAACACATGTTCTGTGGAAAATAAAATAAAAAAAAAGTTAAGTAAATAAAAGCCTTATTTGCGTTGGAACTCGGATTACCTGGAACTAGGATTTAGTCAACGCAAAATGGAATTTAAATTACATAGGTCCAGCAGTGCAACCCAAAACCTCCTTGTTCAACATTATCTCCCTTACTCTGAAGGTGCCTTGAGGCATTGCTGCTTGATAAAAGTTTTGCCCTTGCATAATATTCTGTTTCTGCAAGTGTTCAAGCCTTCCCCAGTCTTAGAAGCATAGCACCTACACACAACATAAGCTTAGGTAGTAGTTAAGCTCTTCTCCACACGGTCCCCTAAGGATCTCGGTCTAATAAATATTCTCTGACCACAGTAAGTACATAGCAGTTATAAAAGATTCTTCACAAAGGTATAGATGAGGTTACTCTTTTATTCTAGGTCTCTTAAAGGAAGAGATGGTGGCTAGAAGATGTATGCAAACTGATGTGCAATTTTCTCACTTCTATGCAGCAGCTTGAATATAACATAGTATTCAGTCCATCAGAACCCCCAAGTATCTGGAAAAGGTTTGAATATGGATGTCCTATCTATTGAGACATAGAGATTTCTTGTAATGCAGTTCTTCTAATCTATCCAACAAAAATGTTTCTGACTAAAAAAATTTTATGTCAAAGAGAGAGCTTAAGAGTAATCCTATATCTCTATGATTAGATCACTCTTTGCATGAAAGAGGCTTAATAATCCATGTTTCTTTTAATGCTGACATTTTAATATGAAATGCACAGCCAGGTCTTGAAGTCCTTTTTATGGTTTAGGACCTATTGAAACACATGCAACAGAAATTGCAGTGCCGATATAAAACTATTAGGAGGAAGAATTTCCTACTGTTCAAATTCATGAGCTAGGTCTATGGGAGTCTTTTTGTTAATGCTTCCTACTGTTACACATAATGCACTGAAAAACAGTAGGTATTAGCTTAGTAAAGCTATTGTGAAGTATTGCCAATGACTAAATGGAAACAGGTATAGATCTTCCCTCATAATGGCATTACACCAAGTTCTGTATTGCTTTGTTCCTTTGCATGACCTCCTTCAATTCAATGGGTTTATCCAGATATAAATACAGGGAAAGGCTTGTGTATAGTAATGCCACCCTAAAGAACTACAGCTACTGTAGCTGAATACCAAAGCATTTGCAAGGAACTAGAGTCACAGAATTAAAGGTTATTTAGTTCTTTAGGGGACAGGAAAATAGAGGAAAACTGGTTTATTGATACTGAATTTTATTGTCCCCTCCAATTCTGAATCCATTTTTAAAGTTTATGGATTCCCTTAGAGTACCCCCAACTCCTGCTATACTGTCAGAAGTTAAAAATGCACGGAACTAATTGGTAGAAAGCTCTTAATTAAAATAAGTTTCTGCCAGACTGATACAAACAAAGGTCAGAATGCCCTGCCAATTGCAAAGTTTTAATCAACAATGACAGCAAATGCACCGTACATAGGAATGAAAGAGCACAGAACAGATGTGTGGACAACTAACGCACTGTCTTGAGCATGACTTATAGGACAGGGTGGGAGGTGCTGACTGCTGAGACAATGCAGAAAATGCAAATATCTTGCTTAAGGAAAAATGCCACTAAAATGTCGGGAAGACTAGCTCAGACATGTCAGTGTCAATGTCTGCTACTGCTAATGATTCCTGGACACTTTTCATGTATAAATTATTTTACAAAAAAAAGTTCCAGACTTCCAGTTACATATCTTTTAAACTTTTTTCACCTCTTTTTTTTTTTTTTTTTTTTTTTTCCCCTTTCTCTATTCCCTGTGACTTATACAGGCTTAGCATTTTAACCGCCTAGGAAATGCAGTGTCTTTGAGAGCTAAGATACAGACTGATCCTGTGAAGAGATGAAAGCTCTTGACTCATCTTGTCAGAAAACACTTCATTGGAAAGGAACCAGAGGTGTTACAGTTGAAGAATAAGCTACAAAAACAGCATTTTATTTATAGCAAGGAATATAAAGTATAGATGGAATAGAGGAAGATAACAAAGACTGCATTGAAAGAATAAGTAAAAAAATAAATCAGCTTCCTATGAATACATATGTCAAGACCATGAATATGGCTGTAGCTGAATGAGAAAATATTGCCCATTGATACAGATTGCATATTCAGGATGAAATTTATGTCCAAAGATTTAGACAAAAAAATTTGACATGACTCTAAGAGATTTACTGAGCTTTCATGGAAGGTCAAAGATGACTGATCACCTAATTTCTGAAGCCACCTCTTACCAATCCTGAGTGGGTTTTTAATAGCGTATTCCCAGAAACTCTTTTTTAAGATCTTTGTCCAACTCTGAGACTAGCCTTCAGGTTATTCAATAGATTTTTATTTCAGCCAAAATAAAAAAAAAAAAAATTACAACACATGATTCTGTGATAAATGTTAAAAACCCATTGAGGAAGGTGCTGATCTTCACAGAAGATTAGTAACATTTTACTCTGTTAATAGATTCACAAAAAAATCAGTATTGAAAGGACGTTAAGATTGAGGTTTTAGGGTTATACTTTGCATTGGGCACCAGACTTAGATTTGGGACTGTATAAAAAATAAGGCCAAAATTTTCACTGCAATCTGATTTTTGATGGAAAATGTGTTTTTGACTAAAAATTTTTAAGGCAATACTTTATGTTCATAGACCTTTTTTCTTCCCTGTCGTCCTTGCTTCCTATCCTTTGTGATAAACAAAAGTGACATGAATCTTACTACTCTCACCTCAGCTCTCACTAGGAGAGGAGTTTGTTAGAAATTGCAGTCCAAATGGGAAGCTGGCTCTTATAGGAGAATATGGGATATATAAACCACAACTTTCTTGAAATACTGCCGTAATCTGATATGAAATAGGACCTTTTGGTGGTTTAGTCAAGCAATTTGTTATTTCAATAAAAATTTTGATTATTTTTGTCGAATCGTACATTTTGTTCATTAAAAGTGAAGGAAAATACAGCTTTTGTTTGGTTTGTTGTCTTTCCTCAATGCTTTGTATAGTGTGTTTGTATTTGTATGTTTTGTGTAGTTTTGTTTGTTTTCCCCAAAAAAGTGTCTTTAACTTGCTATGTATCACTTTAATTAAGTTAATCACTAGGCAAAATTTATTCTCTCCTCTGCTTCAAGAATCACCTACAACATAGGAAACGTTCCACCTGCGCTGTACCCAAATTAAGACCACTTTTGTAGCCAGTTTTCTAGATATTTTGGGCCATTTTTTTTCTCAATTATTCGTTTTCTGTTACAGGGATAATGTCACGGCATGTGTCTGCACCCTGGCTGGGGTAGCCCAGTCAGGAATGGATATGTATTCACTTTTATGAGCTAGAATATCTTTGCAGTCCACATCAGAGACTTATATTTTGCACTTCTGAAGTACATACTACTTCAGCCATAGTGAAGAGTCTTAGTCATCCCAGTCTTAGTATTCGGGTATGGCTGAGAGAAGCTTGGGGATGATTTATTTCATTAGCAAAGGGAGGAAAACAAATGATGTCTAGACTTTGAGTATGCAGGTGGTAACAATATTGTCTGTAAGCAGACCTGTCATAAAGACTTCAGTGTGAATTTATTTCCACATGAATATGTTATTCAATATACTTAGCAACTCTAAAACATTGTACCAATTAAATTCCCCTAAAATGGGAACTTTTTTTTCTTTTTCTCGTCTGTACAACCACAATTACAGGATATTGCTCTAGAGGAGAGATTTTTGGCAACCATGCTAAGACAGATCAATAGTATATCAAGCTCATTGTGGTGTAAACACTAATTGAAAGAGTGAACATGTTTCTTCCAAATGCTTCTTACCAGTAATCTTGGAAATTAGACAAAAAAATTGACATCTGAGATATTGAATGATGACTAACTATGCTAGATTATGCAATACTTGCTAATTCATGTAATATTCATGGGGAAAGAATAATAATTAATTAATTATTAGGAAGGATATTATCTCCAAGGCAAAAATCTGCTGCTTTATAAAGTTGTGATAACACCAGTACTTGCAGGATAATCTCAGTTTTCATGGAAGCCACTAGGAAATAAAAGTCTGCTGACAGGAGGCACTGCAAGCTCTGTAACATCAAACTTGACGGCTATGTCTCTAATGCCAAGTAAAAGAGGAACGGAGATATGTCCTCATCTCAGAGGTCAAGTGATACGTATTTACTCATGTCCACACAGTTCAGACTTTCTCCTTTCTACTCTACAAAATTCTGGAGGATTATGGAAAGTGGAGGAAGCCAAACTTGGTCCATGTTTTACATATTAAATTTGGAATAAACTGTCTCCAGAATGATGGCTCCGAAGTGTAGAAATAAGATACCAGTGGTGACTGAGATACAAGGCAATTGATGCAACAGCCCCAAGTGAGAGTAAATTTAAATATATCAGCTAGCTGAACTGGTTCAAAACAGAGCCAGAGGGTAAACTGTTTAGCACTGTAGATGACCAGACATTCATTGCAAGCCCAGTTCCTGGTTGTTGTTTTTTTATACGTATCCTATTCTTTTGCAGAGTACAAGCACAAACACTATGCATCCCATAGAAGTCAAACCATAAAGACACATCTAATGTATATGAATCTGTTGCTGACCACAGAAGCATAAAGGATTTCATCAGACATGATGCTGGAAAAATTGAGCATGAAGAGGGCTTTTGCAGACTCTCACACAATAAGGAATAAGTTTTATTTTGTAGGCTACAAGTAAGCTTTATTTTTTCACCTGTAAATTTCTGATAACTAAGTAACTTCTAAGTAACTAGAAGTACAAATTGATTTCTAAGTTATTTTCATTTTGGAAGGGATACAAAATTAGGGATAGAAGCAGAAAAGAGGAATGAGGAAGCAAGGTGTTACCAGTCTGTATGTCTAGCATATGCTATATTCTACAGAGCATCTTAATAAAAATGCTATTCTCTTTCAGATGGGGTGTAAGTCCCCCACCTACCTCCCAGCAGTCTCTAGTTTCTATATTCTCAGCTCTTTACATAGGAGAGTACTAGATGATACAAGGAAGAGCTTCTTTCACCTGTATATACTTTTTTACAGGGGAAAATTCTTATCCTTTTTTAGCTTAGCAGTTAATTACTTTACAGACACAGATTTCTATTTTATTTATACATTTTCTGTCTTTAAATAAGAAAGGTTGGTAAAAAAATATTCCAATTCAGTTATGATTAAGCAAAATAATATAAAATGCTATGACCATTAGTCAACATTCAAAAGAATCACTGATCATAAGGATGTGTAAACTAAAAATATTTTTCAAGATTTTTCATAGTGATACTACAGAATCCTGGGGAACTACCTTTCTCTGACTGAATTTCATAACGGTGATTGATGCATTTGTCTTGATTTACTTTCCCCGTACTGCTACACATGTAGTGTGATTTCATGTGACTCTGTTGAGAATTTAATAGCCCTCACTTTCTCCCTTAATCCTCTTGTAATGGTCACACACCATTAAGGAACTAAAATATTTTATATTTTAGAATGTTCTCAGTTTATGAAATTATTGTGTGTTAGCATTGTGAGGGAGGCCTAAAAATCTAGGGAGAAGCAAGAAAGGTAAGAGCATTCAGTGAAAGAGAATTTTTTAGATAAGTATGGAATACAGAAATGGAAAATATTCATCTGAATGTTTGAGAAGGACAATGAGAGGGGAAGAGAAAAATATGTTTTGCAACATTGCAACAGATATTGATCGGAAATCTCAAGCTTTAGGAATCTAAACATTGAATTAATGTAAACCGATACTTGACCAAGATCTCCAAATTGCATTGTAGAAAGCAGACATGACTATAGCACTCAGTGGAGAACAGTAACAGCGTTGTTTGTTTTGGGAGGTTTTTTTTGTTTGTTTGTTGTATATGTTTGTTGATATTCAAATCATTCTAAGCAACTGTGTTTTCTGTTCAGAGACAGGCCTGTTTTCCCAGTTGAAGCATTAGATCCAGCACAGAGGTAGAAATGGAGGTCCAGAAGCTGTATAGCTTGAGTTGCACAAGATTTATTATCTCGGGCTTAAATATTCCGCTTTATGCATTCACACAGACTCTCACTCTCTAACACTCTCTAGTTCTGCTGCTCATAGTTCTGGAAAAAAAAAAAATAAAAAATCAGTAGACAGATGTTGCAGGTGTCATGCATTTTATTTCATGGTGCTGATGTTACTACTTTCAGTGGACTAAATATTGCAATCCTGAAGTAACTGCTGTTTCAGTCATAGTGCAGGCAAAATGTTTGCTACTGTAGGAGCGTTTAGCAACCTTCATTGCCCAGGTCTGTTTTTATGAAGGATGGGCTGTTGAGACAAAATTCAACAGCCATGATGTTACAACTGTAATCTCAGGGACTTATGTGAGGCAATGCCTAAATTAAAGTTGAAGTACACTCAAGGCAAATGAGAAAAATTAAGAAATATAGTCTCATATTCAGGCAGGCATTTTTTTAAAATTGTGCTTATCCAGTCTGCAATATTTATTGACAAGAATAAATCTTTATCATACAGTAAGTGAAATCTTGTTTCTGTTACATTTGTGTCACTGATGTCACTGCAATGAAGTTATGTGAGTGTAATTGAGTGAAAAATATGGACAGCTGATTGTCTGAGCACGCATTTTCATGTGCAATGATTAGGTGCCACACACAAATTAAGTATCCTTTCTGAACCAATAAACAATATAATCTGTACTGGATTCAAACAAAAATGTAAGAAGAAAAAGCTTATATAAACCCCAGTTTCTCAAAAGTACAAGAATACAGATTGTTATACAACTAAATAAATTATATTAAAAAACATAGTTTTCACTGTTAAAAATGTAACAGAAAAAGGAAATTACTAAGAAATAAGTTTTCCTTGATTGCAAATTTCATATACTAAGAAGACTTAGCAAAATCCTTGTGGTTTTCTGTCATGAAAAATAGTAAGCTTAGCAACAGTTGATCACATTTTGCTATGTTTAATGGGATCTATTCATAGTCATCTCCCAGGAATATGTCTTTGTGACTAACTGGATATCATGTTTAGACAAGAGATGTGAAAAACTTCCTACACGTGTGCTCTCCAACATAAGGTTTGTAACTGCAGTTGCTAAGGTGCCACACTGATTAGACTTCAGCAAGAAAAAGTAATGAAACTGAAGTGATCTTCTGCCTTCTGAAATATGTTTGACAAGTTCAGAATTGCATTATTTCCTTCTAGGGGATTATGTTTCCTAATTTAACATTCTGATCTTCAAGTATCATTTTGTACTTCTTGAGGAAGATTATTTATTTTTTTTCAAACGTTGGTTATTTTTATACGAGATAATTTTCTCTTGTATACATATATTTCCCTCCCTTACTCCCTGTAGGGACATATTTGCATTTGTGAAATTGCAACTTTTCTCAGAACCGGGAATTTGACATTAGCAGGGTGTTCTATTAATTTCCATGTCTGATACAGACTTGTTTCAGCCCTCTTCCTCTGTAATTTGTATCCATAGCATTAACTACAGTGCCAGTAATGGAGCAGAAAGCAGTAAGTACACTTGAAGCTTGTGCAGAAGTCACGCTATAAAGATGATAAGAGCGTCCAAGGGAATAATTGCCTCACTACAGGGAGTGCAAATTGTTTGGCATCTGGTCTTTGTGTTGTCCTTTGCTTTCTTGCAACTGGTTGACATCAGTACACATTGACAGCAAAACTGATCAGCTGCAGAGCCAACAGTTTCATAGTCATTCATTTTCTTCCTAAAGATATTAATAGCAAAATAATGGAGTGGCTTGCCGAGTACTATGAGTCTATAGAGCATTTGCACTTAAGTACTCAATGTACATTCTAGTCTAGGGTTTAGGACAATGTTAAGAATATTTCTTAATACAATTTTTATTATTTCAGTGAAAGTTTATTTCAGAAGTAACTATAAAGAAATAGTTTGTGCATCAGAACAACACACTACAATCCTTTAAATATATCTGTGAAACTCAGAGAGGAGAGGAGGGGAGAGGAGAGGAGAGGAGAGGAGAGCAGATGATGTTGGAAGTGAAGAGGAGAGGAGAGGAGAGGAGAGGAGAGGAGAGGAGAGGAGAGGAGAGGAGAGGAAATTGTATGCTCTATTGACTGTCACTGACTGTGTTATTGAATGCAGTTACTATAATGACAGCTCAATTACTCCCACAATAAGATTATATTCTGTAATCTTCAGGAGTTGTATTGTTCTATTTATAATTTGATTTGATAAAGAATCCTGTTTTTAATTGAAAAGTTTTATAAATACTGCAACTATCTACATATACATATGTGGGTAAGATTTTGTGCATTTAGTCATCTCTCAATATGAAGGAAGTTGTACCTATCCAAAACATATCAAAGCTTTTTAAAATCTCATTACTTCACTGAGATTTGCATCTTTTCTACCAAAACCCCATCCTACCTCAGCTATTGGTTCCTGCAATTGTTTCATACTGATAGACTTCTACCAAGACACAAATCTCACTGAAAATATCCACTTTTAAGCACTGAAGTCATGCAACAAGACAGAAACTGAAATTTAAGTGAAAGACATTATGAAAGATGTAATTCTTGCCAATTTTTCCATTGTGTGCCATATGAGGATGTTTATGATGTGCATCCTCAAATGTATACATCAATTCTGTAAACATGAAGTGTTATGCTACCACTTGAGATGAATGTATAATATCCCATTGTTGTAACAGCAGTTAAATCCCAATGTAGTGTTATTACTTTACCCAAACTCATAGACAGAGCTGAGGAACAGAAACTTGGAATATTTCCCTTCCTGTAATCACCTATAAATAGTATCTCCAAGCAGAAGAAAAGGAGAGTGAATTGGGGTTTCATCAGCAAGTGTATTTCTGATAAGATATACTATTTTATTGCAGCCACAATGATAATTTAAGATAGCAATTCATAGAACCTTAGAATCATAGAACGGTTTAGGTTGGAAGGGACCTTAAAGATCATCTAGTTCCAGCCCCCCTGCCATGGGCGGGGACCCCTCCCACTAGACCAGATGGCTCAAAGCCCCGTCCAGCCTGGCCTTGAACGCCTCCAGGGATGGAGCTTCCACAACTTCTCTGGGCCACCTGTTCCAGTGCAATACCGCCCTCACAGTGAATTTTTTTTCCTAATATCTATTCTCAATCTACCCTCTTCCTGTTTGAAGCCATTCCCCCATGTCCTATCACTACATGCCCGTGTAAAAAGTCCCTTCCCAACTTTCTTGTATGTGCCCTTCAGATACTGGAAGGCCGCAATAAGGTCTCCCCGGAGTCTTCTCTTCTCCAGGCTGCACAATCCCAACTCTCTCAGCCTGTCCTCAGAGGAGAGGTGCTCCAGCCTTCTGATCATCTTTGTGGCCCTCCTGTGGACCCAGAAAGTATTTTCAGCTAATGATATAATAATACATCAACAACTTCAGGGTGGCATATGTATTAAAAGAGACAATAAACATTTTGTTAATCTAATTTAATTTGAATACTTAAGGTTGCATTTTCCCATTTCATGGAGTTTGACTCAACATAAAGTTCCTTCCAGTTCCCTCACTTCATTGCTTGCTTATGCCCCTCACCATGAGACACCAGCACCCTCAACTTCTATCTGCAAAAGAGTTGCTTTTGTAGGTTATCTGTCTCCATTCAAACCCATAACAAGCAAACCCAAGCTCAAGCATGGAAAGACTGGATGTTGCTAGACATAGGTGTACATGGTCAGTGTTCTGATTGTTATAGTATTTATCACTGTGGACTGATAAATTTTAATTAATATCAGTTGACATTCCTTTTTAAGTAATTGCTATGTAACAGATGACAAAGAATTGGTAACAAGGAGAAAAAAAAAAAGATAAAGAAAACGGGTAAAGCAAATGAAACTTAAAGTACTAAGAACATTTTTAAAGGATCTGTTCATCAGCTTTAACAGCCAGTCCTCAGTGGAGGGTAATCAGAGCAAACTCGATCAACAAAGCCCAACACCAAATACTAAGCTATAATTTCCCTCAGTGACAACAAGACAGAACTTGTGCATGTAACAGTGAAGTATAGGATTTGAGTGATCAGTTCTGCACACCAAAGTCTGAAGAAGTGACACCAACACAAATAGCTGTTTTCATCACAGATCTTTCTGCACATTGAAAGCGATTTCCACTAGGCTGGCAGATGTGAGCAGCTTTGTTAGCTCATTATGCAGTTCTGCACCAGTAGCTGCTCATTTGCATAAACAAATGGTATGTAGTATGACCTTGTTCCTGTAGACTTTCAAGATCTTTATTTTATATTCTTCAATGGAGGGGTGCAGGTGAAGTTGCTATGGTCGTATGACCATTCACTTTCACGTAATTCTTTTTCCAAAGTCCTTGTTGTGTTATTGGTACAAATTACAATTTGGTTCTTTTCAAGTTATAAGTATTTTTGCATTCAATAATATATTAAATATTACTGCCTTTGGAAAACTGAAGTAGCAACATTATTGCTAGTCTTTTCCTACCATTGCAGCATTTAATTTAAACTTCTATTAGATTAAAACTCTACTAAATTGTTTTGTTTAAGTGTTTGAGTTATTCAACAGCTTTTGAATTAACCTATGAACACTGGTAAAGCTGAGAAATGAGAGTTCTTTGCAGGAAACACAGGAAAGGAAAATTTTGTCATGGTGAAGAAGAATTGTGAGAAAACTGACAACTTAAATATCTAATAATGATGGAGAATCATTGAACAGTCTTAGAGCACGGGTCCCAGAATGCAGCTTACAGATGCAGCCAGCAGATGCAGCAGTTTGCACAGCAGTCTCTGGGCTCTGCTTTGGAAGCTTCTGCACCTTCAGGGGTCAAGGTCCAGGATCATTGGGGAATGCCTGGAAACCTTCTGAGAAGTTTGAACGGGTGCCTGATGCTGTTAGATTACAATGACTTAGGGGTACGTACAAGGTTGTGAGCCTGAGGAAGCTTTAACAGATTCTAACAAGCCCAATCAGCTGCCCTTAACCCAGGGGCACCAGAGCCTTTGTTGCAGCTGCCCTCTAATTAGGGAAGATCAAGTACCCTTTTAACTGGTGCTCAAGAGAGGCCTATATAAGAGCTAGGTCCAGAGCACAGTTAATAGATGTAGCAGTTTGTGTGGAAGGAAGGTGGGGTGTGACCCAGCTGAATTTTTACCATCATAAGTCTTGTATGTGGTGGTGACATACCACAGAGGAGTTTCCCTAACAGGTGTTAGAGGTAGGGCAGAGGCTTCAATGCAGACAGAGCTTCAAATAGTAGGAAGCTTGTCTGGGCACTCTCTCTAGTGCCAGGAGACATGACCCTCTGTCCTGCAGAAGGTGTGCTGTCTTGGAGGACCTGTGCCACTAAGTAGAAGAGTTATGGGATGAAATGAGCAGGCAGCCCAGCATCAGAGAAGATGAAAGGGAGACAGGCAGGATCTCATCTGTTATACAGCTTGAAGATCCCTGGACCTCAACTGCAGTAGAGATGTAGACAGTGCCCACCTCTACCTTAACAAATTTCTGTGATTAAATTATTGGCTTGGTAGATGAGGATATGACAGTGGATATGGTCTACCTAGGCTTCAGGAAGGCTTTTGACACTGTCTTCCATAAGATCCTCATAGGCAAGCTGACAAATTATGGGCTGGATGAGCAGACAGTGAGGTGGACTGAAAACTGGCTGAACAGCTGGCCCCAAGGGAGGTGATCAGCGGCACAAAGTCTAGTTGGAGGCCAGTAATGTCGGTGTACCTCAGGTATCAATACCTGTGACTAATCCTGTTCAAGACTTTCATTAATGGTATGGGTGATGGAACAGAGGGTACCCTCAGCAAATTTGCTGATGTTACAAAACTGAGAGGAGTGGCTGATACACCAGAGGGTTGTGCAGCCATCCAGGAGGACCTTGACAGTCTGGAGAAGTGGTCTGACAGGAACCTTATGAAGTTCAACATGGAAAAGTACAAAGTCCTGCACCTGAGGAGAAACAGCTCCATGTACCAGTATATGCTGGGGGTCACCAAGTTGGAAAGCTGCTGTGCAGAAAACAACCTAGGGGTCCTGGTGGACACCAAGTTGAACATGAGCCAGCGATGTGCCTTTGCAGCAAAGAATGCTCATGGTATCCTGGACTGTGTTAGGAGGAGTGTCGCCAGCAGGTTGAGGCAGGTGATCATTCCTCTCCACTCAGAACTGGTAAGGCCATGCCTGGAGTGCTGTATCCAGTTCTGGACCTCCCACTACAAGACAGACATGGACATACTGGAAGGAGTCCAATGAAGTGCCACAAAAAAGATGGAACACTGGAGCATCTTTCCTATGAGGATAGGCTGAGAGAGATGGGACTTGTAAGTCTGGAGAAGAGAAGGCTTAGGGGGAAATCTTATCAATGTATACAAGTACCTGAAGGGAGGGTATAAAGAAGATAGGGCCAGGCTCTTTCTAGTGGTGCCCACTTGCAGAACCAGAGGCAATGGGCATACACTGAAACACAGGAGGTTCCCTCTGAACATCAGGAAACATTTTTTTTGCTGCGAGGGTGACTGAGCATTGGCACAGGTTGCCCAAAGAGGGTGTGGAGTCTCCCATCTTGGAAATATTCAAAAGCTGCATTTACATGGGCTTGAGCATCTGGCTCCAGGTGTCAAGGTGTCACTCCCCTGCATTATCAAGGGAGTTAAAACAGATAACGTCCAGAGCTCCCTTCCAACCTCAGCTACTCTGAGTCTGCGCATCTAAAATAGATAAACCTTAGTCTACTCAATTTTAACTGAAAGCATGGTCCTGAGGGGAAATCCCTGCCCAGAACAACTCTGGCCCAGTCTTGAGACCTCATAGTATCAGTGTCAACTTGATTAGACGTTAAATCCAGGTTATCAACCCAAGCACCCTTATTCCACTCATATCTTATAAATGATTCTGGATATATCTGCACATGAATTCCAAGCTGGCAGATACAAGCGACCTGCCATAAAAAGTTGTATGCCAGAATGCTCATAGTGTTTAGCCCATAGCAGACAATCCTGTCTCTTATCTAATACATGGAATGCTAATAGGGTACTTCGATTTTTGCATGGTTCACACTATGTTTTGTCAGCAAATATGCAAGAAGTGTTTAAAAGTTATGATTTGTTTCAAAAAGTCTTGTTTGAAGACATTTATTTTGAAGTAAGAATCATATGGATGTATGTTGTTTTGTATGCAGTGCATTACATTTTTGGTACTTGTTTCCATTACAGGAATGACACTACATCAGTTACTCAAAGGCATTTATTTTCAGTATCATACAATCTCTTATATACTGGTCTAATAATTTTCTTTTTCAATTCTTGAATAATGAGCATAAATGGATTCATAATTTAATTTCAAGGAAATGTGAAACTTCTGAAAGTGAAGAAAGACATTTCTTTGATATTTTGTAGGTCTTTTCAGTAAAGCATTGCAAGCTTTCGATGTTTTATAATTGCACTTTAAATAAAAACATGATACCATGTATTGGATAATTCATTAGCTGTGAATAAATATTCATCTTACTGTAGAATTTTGAAGTTCAAAATATACAATTAAAGAATTTTTTCCTATGTCTTAGTTTCTCATAGGATTTAAAAAAAGATATTTGTATTTAGAAAGAGATTCACTGGGAGTATAAGTGGTGAAAAAGAAAAAAAGAAAAAATGCAAAAACATCTTAAAATTCTGATTTTATGTAGCTCAGCACTGCAGAAGCATAATCACAGTCTGTAGATAGAATGTTGAATAAAAAATATGAAAAGGCTTTTCAGTAAATAGATACAATTCTTACTTAAGCACTACTCAGTAATGGACTATTTTTCAGGGGTTCAGTTCACTGAATTCAATAACAAAACATTACAATTCCTTATAAATGCAAGTCCAATGTTTAAACTTCTAAAGGTCCTTGGGTTGAAGAAATAGAAAATGATGTTAAAAAATAAGCTCTATCTTGAGTCCTTGTGTAGTCAGTCTAGTCATATCTGTTCAAGGTGATTTACATCTAAATATTATTTTATCAGTGTTGCTATTCTGTTAGTAACACAAAGCATTTGACTGAAAAATTAGACAGTTTTGTAAATTATAAAGAACCTCTAGCTGTCTTTAGCAGTCTCTTGTGCACTCAGTGTGAAACTGTTCCAGGTTATTCAACTGGGAAACAATTTGAAAGTCACCCCATGAAGAAAATGTTTTTCTTATATTGGCACCGAACACTTTATTCCTAGCTGTTATAAAACTCACTTGCTACTTTTGGCAAATTCAAGGGATTAAGGATAAAATATTGTAGATAAGAACATTGGTATTTTCTCTCTTAAAATGTAGTTTAACTGAGTTTTTCTATTTCCGTTTACCAAAATGACACAAACTTATCTAGCTTTCTCCAAGCCTCCTAAGTTCCAGCTGATTGCTTTGATTAATATTTATTCATCCAAAGATATGCTTAAATTCTGTTTCACTACAAAAACCTCTTCTTGTCAGTCTTTTGAGAGCTGCATTTAAGAAGGATCATGTAGAAGACATGATTTTACTTATGTGAAAACCCATATTAGAATGCCATTTTTAATTTTGAACATTGTTTTCAATAGCGCAAAAGAACAGACTCAAAATTTTTCATTTCAAGTAGCGTACATACGTACATACGTGTGAAAAATATACACACACACGTTTTTACACATAAGTGTGTATTTCTGTAAATACAAATATCATTTAAAATATTTATTTATTATTAACCTCATGGCTGAAAAAAATAATAATTACATAATAACATCAATTTTATACTTAGATATTGTTTTTCATTGGCTTTC
Source organism: Charadrius vociferus (assembly GCF_000708025.1). Lineage (NCBI taxonomy): Eukaryota > Metazoa > Chordata > Aves > Charadriiformes > Charadriidae > Charadrius > Charadrius vociferus. The sequence goes on from NW_009649293.1 coordinate 3,379,775, forward strand.
ACCTTGTGCAGTCAGCTATAAACTTATGGACACCCAACCATACAGTTAATACAAGGAACTCAACAAGTGTGATCACAGTGGAGTGGCCATTTCATGACATACATATGCTTGAAAATCAGAGCCGTAAATAGAGAAAAAAATAATACATATATGTCAGTAAAGTTATTTTATGGGTTGATTATGAAGTCCATATATGCAGAAGAGTCATAGCAATCTCTGGAGAAGGATATATTTTATTCATTGATGCTTACCATCAAATAGAAAGATTTTAATTGCCTGTGTAATAAAAAAAAAACATTTTTTCCATAGTAATAAGGTAATCTCAAATGATTTGATCATTTTTTAAAACAAACAAACAAAAAAACTCAAAAGAAATTTGGGACAAATAAAATATATTACTGTACTCTGAAAAATTAATGGTTTTACATTTATCATAACCAATGTCTAAGACCTTGTGATTTCTGAGTACAAGACAGCAGAAACAAATTTACAAAATACAAAATAGTACTGAGCATTTTCATCTTGTGTTTTTAATTTGATCTCAACTTTATTATAGCTTCATTATCTGTAGACGTGAAAGTGCTCCTCTGAAGCTGAAGCAATGTGTTCATATTTCATGTAAAGCAATATTTCCCCACTGAACTGCTTCTGTATTAATAATGAACAGGTTCACTATCTTGTCAAGGTTTGTAGTATTATAGGCTCAATATCATTCAACCCTGTTGGCTGATACAACTTCATACATAAAGCATTTTGTCTTGAGGATACCAACTGATTACTCCTGTTGCATTTTATACAGTAATAAGCTAAAAGGGAACACACTTCCAAAAAAAACCCAAGAACAAACAGAACAGAAGCATTGGCTTGATATCTTTATTAAAGAAATAAATAAAACAATTTCTGCATAAAAATGATTAGTGTGCCTTACTCTCCATACTTTAAAATGAGAATGCCACCATTTGGTGATGATTCCAATACTACCATAATACTCCTGAATATTTGACATCATTCTTAGATAGTGATATCTAGCTCTAAATATACTTCCATCATACTAATTTTCCTCATGATGTTTGGTAGCTGCTAGGTTCTAACCCTGATTTTGCAAGACTTTTTTTTTTATTTTCATGTTTTAACTGAAAAAAACACATAAAAATATGTATTTGACAGCAATAAGCTGTATCTGCTAAGATAGTTTTATATACAGACATCATAAAGCAGAAGAATTGTGTCATTTACATTGTAGGAGATGAAAAGTATTTTAGAATCATATTCTTCAGTTTTGACATATTGAGTCCAAAAACAATGTATGTTCATAGGCATCTGGACAGGTAACTACTTTTCTTTAACCAAAAAAATAATTTACTGTACTGGGCAAACGCAATGAATTTCAAAGAAAAAAAAATAATCCAATAATATAATTTTTGTTTCTTGACCAATATAATGACAAGAATGAAAAAGGAAAAATTTCAGCAATATATACAGATTTTCACTTCAATTTCTAATCCCAGTCTTCTAAACTTCATGGTGAAATAGATCAAAAATCTAAAAAAATGACCTATATTCTCTATAAAATCAGACACCTAAACGTCAAAACATTTTTAAAAAATTAATTGTATTCAGAAAATATAAATAATCTTATACAGGTCATCGTGATAATATTGAAGAGAATGGATTTACGTTACTTAAAAGAGTTCCTATTTCTTTATTTCTTACATGTTGCATTATTATGATATGTCATATAATACAGATTTTTATTAATTTCCTTTGTTAAGTTTCTGGTTTTGTGTTTTGTTTTTTTTTTTTTTTTTTTTTTTTTTTTTTTAATTCTTATACAATTAAGACAAAGCCCCCACATTTTTCTTTTTTACTAGGCAGTCTTCTATTAATATTCAAAGTTTTCATCCTCTCATGGTCTGGCAATTTTATTCTGAAGATGCTCACAGCACAATATATGCATTTTCAGGAGAAAAAGTTTGTTATTACTTATAGTCACATATTACCTATTTCTACAACACAGTATGCAATTTATACATGCACTGTATACAACATTAAAACAAACAAACAAACAAAACCACAAAAACAACCCACACATTGAAAATATTTGCAAAAAGCCCTTCTTTATGTATGAAACTTGACCCGCCATTTACCTTAAAATACCAAGCTACAAAGATACAAGAACATCTGTAATGCTAGTACTTGAAATTCAAGGGAAATAAACAAGATACTCAAGACTTCACCAGAAAACATCTCTGCACATTCACAGTCTCCCACCTTGCAGTCACAAGTTGTCAGGTGCCAGTTGCAGTAAAAAGAAATTGCTGTGAATTGTTGTCCTATGCATAAGGACTTGCCATTTAGGACCGGCAGCACTGTGAAATAGACTGTGACCCCAGATCTTCACGGCAGTCAGTTTCACATGTCTTACAGTATTATGGGAAAAGTTTCCTTTTATTCATGTTGAGGGTAAAAAAAGGTCTGACACCTAATCAAGGTGCTTCATAAGTGCTATAACTAACACATTTTCACTCCAGAAATTTCCTTAAGTGTTAAAAAACACACAGGATGGCCCTTAATCAGCAACACTTAAAATAGTGGCATTGACATCAGGGTAAAGCCTGAAGTTCTAAACTTAGGACCTAGTTTTGCCTACTTTAGATATGATTATCCATGAGTGTAAGAAAACAGAATTAAATCTATTCAAAAGTAAAATGAAACAAGCAATTTTCCAGTTAAAAAAATACTGCAATTGCTATGAACAATATGGACAATAGATCCCAGAAACAGAATATTTTTCATTTTAAATTTGAAATATACTGTTGATGTTCTGAACATTAAAAATTAAGATTGAAAAAAAAATTGTCCTAATTTTAAAAAGGACTTTTTTTTTTTTTTTTAACTTTAGGCTGTAATACTGCTGGGAGTATGATCACATATTGGTAGTGTCAAACAAAAAAAAAAGAAGCCAATAGTGGAGATTAGCATCACAAGGAAGAGACGTTGAGATGATGTAAGTACTGATGGTCAGTACTTGTAACAAATTAGCAGGCTAAAATATAATTAATTTAACTGTACAGAAGTATAAAATGTGTTCTCTATTTGCATGCAGTTCTATATATGGCTAAATTCAGAAGTGATGAGTTCAAAATGCTTTTTTAGATGGTTCTCTATGGAAAACAGTCAATGGATATTTGTTGGGAAAGTTTTTCACTGTTTCTAACAGAAAGAAGTTTGGAGTTTATAATGGTACATTTGAGGACTCTAACACCATAAGGGAGACAGCAAGAGGAACAAGAACCCAGGAGTAAGAAAGGAAAAAAATTAGAATGAGAGTTTGTAGTAATAATGCAAAGATTAATAGTTGTGAGGGATGGATGCACTCCAAACAATTATCTTAGATGAAGACTTTGAGTTAAGGCAGTTACTGAATATAAATATCTTTAGTTCTATCACAGAATATCTGAAAATAATAAATCTGGAGGTTTACTCTACATAAATCATCCAGGGACCACACTTTTCCCTGTTGTCCATGTGATCAAGTAGTTCTGTAATTGTTTAAATATAGGGTGTTCCTTTGGATTTCTCCTGAAGTCTATTGGATATCAATGGCATAGGATCTATTTATGACGAGGGGGAAACAAAATCATGTCTGTAGGACATAGATCACCTCAGCTGTTTTTAAAGCCTACTTTCCTCTGTAAAAAGGCTCCAATATATTTTAACGCTTGTTACCAGAAGAAGTCTTAAACAGTTTCCTTTTAATTTTATTTCATGAAAAAAATATGCATCAGGAGCATTTTTCTTCCTTTTTTCCATTCTTATTTAATTATTATCACAACTTTCAGTGGTTATTAGATAATATTGTAAAAAATGACACTAAGTCCCTATAATCAGGATAGGCTTTACATTTGTGTACTAATTCTGTGGAACTGTAACATGAGCTTAATGCCAAGTATGCACTGAAGTGCTCCACAACCAGAAATGTTTTCCTGAATGAAAGGTAAAGTGAAACATCATATCTGAATAAAACTAAATTAATGCAGCTTGATAAAATCAAATGGAAAGAAATTTCATACACCTGGAAAACAATACCTGATTGAATAAAAATAGTATCTTGAACTGAAAATAATAGTCAGCTAAACTCTAGAGAAGAATGACAGATAACTTTAAATTATGAGAATGAGTAACTTGCAAATTAATACCAATTAGAAGCTAAGAGAAGATAGTACTTGTTTCTGGGAAAACATGCACATTCCTCAGTGTTAGTGTTTTGGAAAACTCCTTCAAGAAAAAATAATAAACATGCCGACAACTCCAAGTAGAAATTGTAAGTTATGATTACCTTTTTTTTACATGAAAGCATAATATATATATGGACAGGAACAGGATGTTGTAACAAAATGAAGTTTTTCAAAGACACTAAGTATAGGTTAATGATAAGATTCATTTGCTTCCTTGGGATTTCTGACTGTTCAAAATGCTGGAATAAAACCAACATTTAAAGGATGAAGTATTTTTTTGCTAGTGTTTGAATACTGTTAGTGTTCATCTACTTCTGAGCTCCACACGCTCCACATAGCTCTGCAGTCTTCTGTTTGCAGAATAGGTAGCACCACAAAAGTTTAGTTCATAATTAATAAGAGAGCTCATATTAATTTTCATCTCGATGATACCGACAACATGATGACACTTGGTGTTCTCATGGGACCTCCAATAGTTTCTCATTCCTTGCTCATCATTTCTTTGGATTTTTTTATTAATTCATATCCTACCCAAATAGTTACAAAACCTTTCATGGCAAGGATTGTCTTCTCTACTGCCACTATGCTAAGATGTGAAATGAACAAAAACAGTTTTTCCAAAGAAAAATCTGCTTTGGTATTCTGTATCCTATTTTCTTGGTTTTAAATTAATACTTCAAGATATTTCCTGCTAAAGATAAATTATCATCTTAAAGTACCTAATTTAAATATGTAAAATCCTTAACAGCTCTGAGTGTAGTAGACTTTTAATCTTCCATTCTTTCTTTACTGATTCTATATACAGCTATAACAAGATGTCCTTTCTCCCATATACTATTTATCAGTTATCTGTAACTTTTCCCAATATTTAGTATTATACTAAGGTTTCGTACAGAATTCTATTTGTTATTTTCAAAATGTTACACAAAATGTCTGTATTGGGTGCAGATGGCCTCTGTGAGGAGCAGACAGGGATGTCTCATGCAGGACACAGCAGGTTCCAGCTGGCTCAAATGGACCCACCACAGGGCAGAGCTGAGCTCCATAGCCAAGATGGTGGCCTCTGAGAAAGCGTATGTCAGATAGGGTAAAAAATGACATACAGCAGTGAAAGGAGTGAAGAAAAAATGCAAGAGAAGCAGTCCTGCAACCCCAAGGTGAAACAAGAAGGAGAGGGAGGATGTCTTCCAGGCACAACAGCAGAGATTCCCTTGCAGCTTGTGAAGGACCACACATCAGTCCAGGTGGATATTTCCTGAAGAAAACTGTACCGTAAGTAGAGCTCACGCTTGAGAAGGTTTATCCTGAAGGACTGTAGCCCATGGGCAGGACCCACATTGGAGCAGGCAAAGAGTGAGGAGGAAGGAGAGGCAGAGACGAAGTGTTATGGACTCACAGCAACCCACATTCCCCATCCCCCTGTGCTACTTGGGGTAGGAGGTAGAGGAGTTGGGAACAAATGAGGAGTCAGGAGTAAAAGCTGAGACTGAGAAAAGGGGGTGAGGTGGGTGGAAAGGTGTCGTTTCAATTTGTCTTTATGTCTCATCATCCTAATCTATTTTTAAGTGACAATAAATGAAATTAATTTTCCCCAAATCAAGTAGGTTTTTTTTTCCCCTGATGATAGTTGGTAAGTGATTTCTCTGTCTTTACTTCAGCCCACAAGCTTTTTTATCCCCCTGTCATTTGAGGAGGGGGAGTGAGAGAGTGGATGGGTGAGCATCTGGCAGCCAGCCAAGGTCAACCCACCAAAATATCATAGTATAAACATGGATAAAGAAGCTTCAGATTAATCATAGAATCATAGAATTATAGAATGGCTTAGGTTGGAAAGGACCTTAAAGATCATTGAGTTCCAACCTCCCTACCATGGGCAGGGAAAAATATGTCTTTCCTGTAAAATAGGACTTCTGTATAGAAGCCCTTAATAATAGGAATAACAGCTATAGGATACACTGTACGGCTCTTCTTCCCATGAACTAATCAGACACATCCCTAGAAATTCACATTTAGAATGTTTTCAGCATGATAGCTGTATTCCCCCTTCTGTGTGTCTGAGACTCACAGCATAGATAACAATATCCAAGGAGAAAAATAAATAAATAAAAAACCAAACAAAAAACCCAGCACAAACCATAATGTGTTTCATCTGAAAACAAGCTTGTACATCTTTTTTGGTTTTGTCTACTAGGAAAATCTGTGTAGTAAAAGACTCATTAATATCTTTTACAAAATTATCCACAAAGCACATTCTGTTGGTGAAGCAAAGGTGGATACACAAGTTATGAGATTCTCTTGCTTCGGGTATTTTATTGATAGATATGAAAATAGTAATGAATTACCAGTCACTTTTTTTTAGCTACTCAAATTCAAAATCATTACAGAACATTATTTTCATTATAATCACAGTTTATCATTCATCTTTTACATTCTGTGAAGGAAACTCTCTTCCAAATGCTACAAGACTCTCCTTCAACTATGCAATAAAGGAATACCTAAGAATGTATTATTTCTTTTTTTCACTAATGATACATAAAGATTACAGAAAAATTGAAAAGTTAAATGAACTGTTGATCTACAGTATCCTTCCTTGAGACAGATTATTAGCAGCGGTTATCTCTTTGTCCCATATATCTGTGCTCTCTATTGTCACCTACTGTATTGAAGTTCAAGTACTTCTGTAAATCCCCTCTACAGTCTGTCTGTTTATACCTGCAGGCTACAAAGTGATTGGCTGAGTGCCTGGACAGTGATGCCAAACTTAAAATATCTTCTAGGACTGTTAACTGCGACACGCTTGTTTCAACTGCTGGAGGAGTGCTTAAATGTTGCCAAAAGGCAGTGCTTTCACTTTTTCAGAGGAACACCACAGCTCTTGCATTTTTGCAAACCTATGCTATAATCAAGAACTAAAGAATAGTTAGGTGTCTGGAGTTTAGCCACTATTTTGATCAACATCTGAAAAGGAAACAAAAATATTTCAGCAAATTGCCACCGCTTTAGTCACCTGAAAAAGAATGAGTTTTGAGACAAACTTCACCACACTCACTAATTAATTTGCCCTGTATGTTGTAAATCTAAAGCACTTGGCTGTGTAAAATGTTACTTATTAATGTGCAAGACTTTTTAAAAACAAAGATTGCCCCTGCATGAGTATAATCATTGAAAGTCAAAAGCATGCACGACTACTCTTTTGTTTTGTTTTGTTTTTTCCAGTTTCTTTTGAACCGAGATGTGACCTTTGAGAAGAGGGCTTCTCTGTCCTTCAAAATATTATGCTAATAATATATGATTGGAGAAAATTTCCAGTATGAATTCAGTGCGAGAAATTTTATTGATGATGTAATACAGTTCAAGGTCAATTTAAAAACTATTTTTGTGATTCTTGGATTCAATTTTCTTTAAAAAGTAGAAAGCTTTAAAATAATGAGGAAAGGATACCAGAGAATGATATTTATTTGGAAATGGTGCCCAGTACCAGTAGGAGGGCCCTTACTGTTATGTGAACTGAGCTGATGAAGGAAAGGGTGACAGTGGAAGGCTGCTGTCTTATGCAGAATAACGCTCAGAAAGGAATGAAAAAAGCATTGAAGAATGTATTTTGTTAGAGAACCTTTTCTAGCAGGAAATTAATGTAGGATCTTATGACTTTGCAATAAGTTGCAGCTGTAGGTGGGAATATGCCAAATGAAAAAACATATTTCTGCCTCTACTTCTTCTATCTTCCTATAATCCTATTTTTCCCTGGTCCCTTCTTTTGTCATTCTCTTGAAACTGTTGGATAATAATTCTTCTCTTGTCTTGTGTCTACACTAACGCATTTCTGAATTCCCTATCAGCAAATAACTTCCCTCCCTACTGATTCAGCCATTCTACCTCCCTCTCAGATAACACGGTACTCTTTACACCTACTTCTTATTCACCATGGTGTCATTTGTCCCACAAATATTCTGTCTTCTACGTCCTCATTCTTTCCTCACTGTCCTGAAGCTTTCAGGTAAGGAAATAAATCAAGGAGAAACACATGTCTCATTTTTCAGGCCTGTGCTCATTAGTCTATCACATGAAGCAGTGGAAGACCAGGTCAGTTCTGGCTTTGGTTGATTACTTTGGGCATTCAAAGTTGTTCAGAAAATAAAAACTGTATGTCTTCTCTGGACCACATGAAACTCAGCTTCAGAGTTTAACAGGAGATCTTCAACAGCTCTCTCATGAATGCATGTCTGTTACGTCATTGGATTTGAAGCATGTGATGGAAGTATGGAGTGGTACCTTTTTTAATAAACAGAACTGGCAGCAAGTTGAAAAGCTATTTACTGACACCCTGATCCAAACACACATCCAAAACCAAGCACTGTCTGTTTCAAAGGCCTCATTTAAATTATAGACATACCACTGTCTCTTAAAAAGAGGCATTCATGCCCCTCTTTCTACACAACCAACCAACCAACATTTTTTTTTCTTCTTTTTATTTTTTTTTCTATTTTTCCCTCTAAACATGTTTTTGGAGATTATAGATCCATTTATGTCATAATTTGTAATCAAGGATGATGCAGCATGCACAATTCACTCCAAATACCTAAAGTTTGGCAAAATTATCAACAGCTGAAAACATCTCAGAACAGGAAGCATTAGCCAGCCGGCACTCTATGTGTTAGTATCTGCACCAACTATAATTACAATTTGTAGCATATAAATTTTATGTGAAGCATCACCAAGAGCTATATGACCTTCTAAACAGTTTTGGGCTTTTTTTCAAATCCAGTTATTTCTGTACTTTGCCTTTCACATAGCCACAAATATAACTAAGTGATCTATTCTAAGCACTCCTATATTAACCAGGGCCGAGATGTGTATTTAGAAAAACATTCATATTAACAAATGCTTGTTTAAAAATTTTACTGAATTTTTGGACAGAAAGGAATCATATGCCTGCAACTAATGATTTTGTTAAATTCGTAGGCCCCAGAAGTATTCTGACACATACCAAGGGTAATGATCTAGGAAAACTGAAAAGTGTGATACTGATTAGGCAAATGAAAAAAGATATCTCTACTCTGCATGAGTCATTACCAAAAGGTTTGATAATGTACTCAAAGCATTACTCAGTGACAGACATTTTGTAATGGACATTTAGAAGGATAAAAATAGAGGAACAAACAGAGCTTATAATTTTATAAAGGTAGTGATAAGGTTCCTACTGAAGCAATAATAATGGAAATAAATCTGCCATCTTGAAATCTTGCTGAAGTGGATAGCTTTCATTGAAGGAAGATGTAAATGGAAAATTATATTTATACTGAATGCATCGGGTTTGCAAGGAAAGCTTTTGGTAATGGGGCGGCTACAGGGGTGGCTTCTGGGAGAATCTGCTAGAGGCTTCCCCCATTTCTGACAGAGCCAATGCCAGCCAGCTCCAAGACAGACCTGCTGCTGGCCAAGGCAGAGCCAATCAGCAACAGTGGTAGCACCTCTGTGATCACATATTTAAGAAAGGAAAAAAACAAACAAACAAACAAACAAAAACCCCAACAAACACCTGGGGAACAACAGCCAAAGACAGAAGTAAGAGTATGTGAGAGAAACAACTCTGCAGACATCAAGGTCAGTAAAGAAGAAGAGGGAGGAGGTGCTCCAGGTGCTGGAGCAGAGATTCTTCTGCAGCCCATGATGAAGACCCTGATGAGGCAGGCTGTCCCCCTGCAGCCCATGGAGGTCCACAATGGAGCAGATATCCACCTGCAGCCCATGGAGGACCCCACGACGGAGCAGGTGGATGCCTAAAGAAGGCTGTGACCCTGTGGGAAGCCTGCACTGGAGCCGGCTCCTGGCAGGACCTGTGAACCCCTGGACAGGGGAGTCCACACTGCAACAGGTTTGCTGGCAGAACTTTTGACTCCATGGGGGACCCAGGCTCAAGCAGTTTGTTCCTGAAGGACTGCACCCCGTGTAAAGGACCCACACTGGAACAGTTCATGAAGAACTGCAGCCCATGGGAAGGACTCATGTTGGAGAAATTTGTGGAGTACTGTCTCCCATAGGAGGGAACCCCATGACGGAGCAGAGGAAGAGTGTGAGGAGTCCTCCCCTGGAGAAGGAAGGAGTGACATAAACAACGTGTGATGAACTGACCGCAACACCCACTCCCCATTCCCCCGCACTGCTGGGGGGAGGAGGTAGAGAAATCAGGAGCAAAGTTGAGCTCAGGAAGAAGGGAGAGGGGAGGGAAAGGTGTTTTAAGGTTTAGGTTTTATTTCTCATTATAAATAAATAAATGAAAATAATTTTCCCCAAGTTGTCTGTTTTGCTCATGATGGTAATTGCTGAATGATCTCTCCCTGTCGTTATCTTAACCCACAAGCCTTCTCTCCCCTTTCCAGTTAAGGAGGGGGAGTGATAGAGTGGCTTTGGTGGGCACCTGGCATGCAGCCAGGGTCAAACCACCACACTGAAGCAGCTGTGAGTTTCAAAGATTAAAATGAAAACTGACTTTCCACTCTGGCAATAACCTCATTGGGGTCAACATCTTTTGCAGCTAACTAGCTGCAAAACAAGATGAAAAATCTCATGCGGATAACTGCCTACCTTGTGAAGAATGGAATGGCACAGATATTACTGTATATGGTGACTGATTTCCCCAGTTGTAGACAGTACTCTAACAAACATTTTCTTGATAGTTTCTAGGAGTCTGAGCGAAGGACCACTAAAGAAAGAGATAGGATAGGATAGGATAGGATAGGATAGGATAGGATAGGATAGGATAGGATAGGATAGGATAGGATAGGAAACATAACTTATAAGGAGTAATATCTTCTTAAACAACGATCGAGAAGAAAAATTCCCACAAATTACAAAAAATAATTCTTCAAACATAAGTGGAAGGAAATCTAAATGATCAATAAATCGTTTGGGATAATGTAATTATAGTCAATGTAAGCTTCTAAAAGTATTAAAACATGACAAAGCAATGTCACAAGCAGTAAGTTATATCTTTATTAATTACATGAACTTATCTTTGAAACCCATTAGAAATATTAATTTTACTTCAAGTATACCCTTTTCTGTTATCAACTCACCTCGTGTGAGATTCAGAATAATTCTGTAGCCAGTGCATTAACATTATTGCCACATGTAGATTTTATCTTCTGGCTTCAAATGAACATTACCTAACCAGCTCTGTGGGGAAAGTGTTTCTTTTGAAAGTTGTGGCTCTACAAGCACTGTCATTGGCAGTGTTGTTGGATTGCAAAGTACACAAAGAACATTATATTTCTGTTTCAGAAATAGTTATTTAGGGTGTATTCCAGAGAAGTGTTTTATTATGGCAGGATGACAGCTTAAAAGAAAGGTAGGGGTGCAGAATCTAGGCATTCCCACAACTCATTATGCTGCAAATACATGGGTTACAACAGTGCAAAAGAAGCAACTGTATTCAAGAACAGTCAACAAATCTCTGTGTGAATAGTTACTGTGAGAGCCTTGAAATGACGAAAGTTGAAAACAACTTTTGTGCTGCTCAAAGACTCATTCAGGCATGTAGGGGGTAAAGTTTCATCTCTCCATCTCTCCAGTTTAATAAACTGGTTCATTTTTAATTAAGCAATAAGGTATGGTAAGGCAAAAACTGTACTGTGTTAATTCATAGTTAGTGTGTTGCTACTAGCCATGAGGCTGAAGGATAAGTCACCATCAATGCAACTAGGCATGAATTGCCACCACTGTGTGTTCATTTGGAGTGTCTTATGGCCACTGTAAAAATGTTATTATTTTGAAAATATTTATATTGTTAATTAAAGGTGTGCACAAATGCAGTTTTGTTTTAAACCATGCCTGGTTTATTCTGTTTCTTGAAGTCTGTACATTTATTTAGCATGGGAGGCATTCACCTCTCCCTGCACAAAGCCCATTTACAATGAAACAAGTGGCAATATGGGAAGGGAATAATAACTGTTGTTTTCTGTTCTGCTATTCCAGCAGATTCAATTCCTTTCTGAAGGGTTTGCATGTAGAATTATCACAAATGTGAAACAAACAAAAAAAAAATTAGTGATTAAAAAAGAGTTTAGATAAACTTTGGAAGCTGGAAATTCCTAGTTCTGAGCAGGGGATCAGATTCTTTTTCCTGTTTTGCTGCTGTAAATACAAAGTAAATCCCTTGCAGCAGAGCCGGATAAGTCCCTTTACTTCAGGGAGCCCCTCTCTATTCAAGTAACAGAACATTCTTTCCTAATGACTCTAACAATATAATGAGTTTCGCAAAGCATTTACCTACTCCTTTTCTCTTCACCTATCGGATATTTCACGTGTGCCACACAGTGGAACCACAGAAAAGCTCCCACAAGGTGTGCCACACACACGCTCCCACCATCCCCACTCCGAGTTAGTTCTCAGCCAGTTTTGGTCCAACAGTACTGCGGTCCCATCAGCATGGGAGAAAAATGAAAACTGACATTTAGTAACATAGAGGAAGGCATACTGTCCTTAGTATTCTTTCAATAAAACCCTTATAGTTTATTTTAAAACACAGATGTGCTTTAATAACACCAAAAATTTAATGTAGATAATGGTGCAGATGGACAGACAAATACATACTAACAGGACAAACAAAAATGTTAAATAAAACTTTAACTATCTTTCATCCAGTCTTACGAGTTCTGTACTAATTATAGTTCCTTTCATTACTGTTCTTCCTTTCGTTGTGTCATTTTTACACGGTTAGTACCCAATGAAAGGATTTCTGGCTTATTCTTCATTTTGAAGAGGGCATGTTAGCACTGAGACAGGTCCTAATAATGTAAGCTGGCAACAAGTTCTCTGTATATTATCATCAGAAGTCAATTTCTGTGATAATACGAGACCAAATGTATGGAATATCCTGCATTTGGAGCACATTGCATGATTAGATTTCTTTATGTTGGTGAAAACCAATTAACAACACAATAGGATATGATACAATGCAACCACCCCATCTTGTAGCAAAGTAATTATTGCAGCTTTTCCAAACATTATTTCAGGATTTTCTTTTCCATATGGTATATGAAAGAAATTCATTGGCATCGTTAAGTTGCTACGTCTGCCAAAAGTGCTCTTTGGTAAGCAGTAATTCAAGGAGCAAATAAGTTTTTGTGTATGATTAGCTGATTGAATGACCATGTGAAATAGGTAAATTTTATTATTCATGAATAACTCAGGTCTGTGAATATATTATTGCTATTAGTTTTGTATGAAGTACTATTTTTGAGATACTTAAGAAAGATAGGTATAATTTTTATTAATAGTGCCAAAACGTAGAAAACAGTATAGAAGTGCAGCAATGTCTACTGGTATTACCAGGGTTTCATGTGGCCTGAAAACTGCATATTGTGTTGTGCACTCTCAATGGTCAAGTAATCCACCTTATCTTCACAGAAGACAGTAAGCAACTAGAAGTAGGAACTTCATTAAGGTAAGAGTACTTATGCGCTCTCTCATGGTCACCTGGGCTGGAAGTGTCACTCAGCGCTACGGCTCTCGTTCATAGTGTGAATTTGATCTGTTGATCCAGTTTTAAAGAAACACTGGATTTTAACTAAGCCACGATTACACTGGACTTTTAAATAATTAAATGTCCTTTCAGGGAAGAGGAAGGACCTTGATTTTATTCTGTCTTCTAAGAAACTTTCAAAAGAACCACAAAATTCTTGCGTAGCTGAGAAATAGTCTAAAGCTAAACTGACTTGACATAGACCTTAACAACAGAGTCATCATTAATTTCTCGCCGTCTTAAGTGAAACTTAAAACTACCCAAAAGCAATTGTTTTTATCTGTTTAAACAGCTTTAATACTCAGTAGCAACAAGGAATGACACACCAACAATATGCTTGTTTTCTTGTTTATTGAGAAACAATTGAATTTTACTGGTAAGCAAGGCCAATTTATCCTCTACCATTTTATGAATATGTATAAAGTACAGTGAAAGGCACCAGTACACCTCATCTGTCTGATTCTCACATGGTCAACACACTAATGTTGACAATTGCTTCTAGTCATGAGAACACATTGCAGTTGCCTTTCTAGGTCAACCTTAAAATTACTATTTGAACCCCTGATTTTTCACATTTTTGAAAGTAGGTAGACCCATATTGTACCTATGCAAGAAGCAATAAGACTGACTATTAGTGGATTTTGCACATGATGTAACCAGACTTGAAGTAACTGGAAAATTATTTTCCCCAGTGGTGGTCAGTGTTAAAAGAGATAACTGAAAAATGGTATGTAGCAACATTGGCAGACACTAAGGCTCACATCTGAAATGTTCAGGTTTACAAGAAATGCATTTTATTACGGATTAGATTGATAGGAAATTTTGTGTCAGTTTAACTATTTCAAACAAAGTGGTTTATTTTAAAGGGTAAACAAAAATATTTTGGCTTGAGCTAATACATAAATGTGATTTGTAAAGAAGGCATATAAGCAGACACACAAGTAATAGTCAGCTAAATATGTTGAAGGTAACATCTTTTCCATCCTGGTTAGTGCAGATATTTCAGACTTTAGAAACTTAAGAGTTGAAAAAATCTAAAGAAATAAGTTGCAATGTATATGTTTGAAGAACAGGTTAATGATCTCTAGTTACCCTACTGTTCTATTTCTTATCTCGTTGCAAGATTTTTTGTCAAATTCGTTTGCCAGTGTCAGTAACATAAAGCCAGAACAGTTTTCATGAGAATATTTTTGTGCCATTATCACAGATGTCTAAGATAGATCCATCACTTCCATCACCAACTACCTCTGTACTGCTAACTTTGTGAATTTTTAGTAAGTTTGACTGGTGCTCAGGCAGTTTATAGCCATAAAAATGTTTGACTTGGTTTCTTTGTTTAAGAAGCATAACAATGTAGAAAACAACCAAGGTTTGATAACCAGTCTCGTAATGACAGTTGCCCAAATGGATATTTGAAAATCAAACCTCACCTTTATTACCTATCGTCATTTTCTGCTTAACACAGGATAAAATGTTTATGAAAGAATATTAGATTAATCATACCTTGTGATAGCAAGGAAAGAAAAGTAGGGGGGGAGGAGATAGGACTGGAAAAAAAATAAACCCTTCAGATTTCTGAAGCAGTTGTGAATTTTTATAAAGGTGCAGAGTGTCTAATGTGGCAGAGATGTCTCACAGGCTCTTCACAGACAAATTAGCCAATGCATGCAGCATGGTACACTTCTGTAAGGCTGTAGAATAGCCACATTAATGTCCCAACATCTTTAAAATAAAAAATCTGCAAAATTATTCACTTGCCATGCATATTGAATATTAATGACATTTAATACTGCAGTTTATTAACCTTTTACATTAGTGGTCAGAAATGAAACACGCTGGGAACAAATGCATGACAGAAGGGAAAAATATTTCTGACGGCTATTGGACTCCATTTGACAGTTAATAAAAACCATCAAGTCCATATTATGTTAGATTAACGAAGATCTGGATTCCACTTGACAAGTCATTATTATTAAAGGCAAGTGGAGGGTATTTTCAAATACACCCTGGAGTGATGCATGTTAAAATATGTATGGCAAACTCTTGAATGTCAAGGACATTTTGTGCAGTGTATAATGGAAAACTGCATGTAATGTGCAGTTTGGGAACTATTTTATGTACCTCTGAAGACCTCAAAGCATCACAATGAATGTTTTATTGAAAGCTGTCATACTCAGTACTGGGACCAACTGTATTGCAGATATTTATGAACCGCCATCAGTTTGGCAGCTCAGTGCTTCTGCTAAAGAAGAAAAAGAGCAGAATGTGACTAAATGGCCCATCTCTGCTTTTCTGCTTTCTGTTCGTTTCATCACTGGTGTTATTCTAACGTGTTAGTTTAGGACTGTGACTTTCGCCTTAATGTTCTTGTTTTTAAATACATCAAAAGCTTTCTAATTTTGGTCTCAGTGTTGCACAAAACACTATTTTCCAAAAGCCTCGTGGCTTCATCCTCCATTTTCTGGTCTATCTCTAGGTTTTACTTTATTGAAATGAGTTATTTTTATTTTACCATTCCTCTCCACTACTGTTTAAAGTCAGGCTAGGATTTAGGGAGATATTTCTTTGTGAATTTAAAATAAAAGAGCAAAGACTATGTTGCAGTAGTCTAGGAACTGTAATGTTATACACAAAAAACTGATTCAGCTTTGTAGTCAGTGTCTTTAACAGACACTCTCCTTTGTATTCGTTGGAACCATTCTGTTTTATCAAAGGAATAGTATTACCTCAAATGTAATTGTTGCAACTATACTGAAAGGAAGCTTGCAACACATGGTGTCCTATGATGTGTGCACCACCTCTGAGTCTCCCCTCAATGCAAAAGTAACGTAATTCCTCAATAAGTGGTAAAACAGTAATGAGAAAAAAAAATCCACAAAGATTATGCTACAACACAGCAATATTTGATGCTAATGTTTATATTTTTCAATCTACTTTTTAATTCCAAACATTGTAATCTTTATTGGTCTCCACATCACTGTGCTCTACAAATGTTTGTCAGGAGATGATGTTAATTTTTGAACGAACCTTTATACTTTTGGCACCAAATGTCAGCAGTGTACACTTGGACTAGAACTTACTGAAATTTAAAAAGTGATGAGCAGAAAAAAGACCACAGGTAAAATTATAATGAATTAATGTGTATCTGGTGGCTTCTAGGATATATGGGTGCAAGAAAAAATAAAGGTGGCAAGGCAGAGCACAGAAAAGTGCTTCCTCTGCATGAAAAACATAACAATGATGATTTTTCAATATGTCCACTGCTAATTCTTGTTTTTATCCCACCTTTTATCATGTCTAGAGATGGACCATGAGAAAGACATTAATATTATTGTTATTTTCTGTGTATGGTAGTATGGCCATATCTAAATTTAGATTATTTCCTGTAATTTGCCACAAATTCTGCAAAGCTGTAATACAAAGCTTATGGATCTCTGTTATCTTCACGAAAAGATCATCTTGTCTTTGTAGTGGGAGATGAATTAAAAAAAAATCCAATTTTTTGATGCTCACTATTGTGATAACAAAGTAATTACCTTACTGCATGTCGTGGTTTGGCCCCAGCCGGGAACAAAGAACCACGCGGCCGCTCGCGCAACTCCCACAGCCGTGGGCAGAATCAGAAGGAATAAGGCAGAAACTCGTGGGTTGAGACAAAAACAGTTTAACAGAACAGCAAAAGCAAGAGAAAACAAACATGGCAGGGAATACCTGTGTCCCCTGCTGGCTCCTTGGGAAGATTAACCCCATCCCTGCCAGAAGCAGGACACTGCACTTATTCTATTCAATTTAGGATTTACAGAAATCCTATCTACGATACAACTTACTATACTGATAAGAAAAAGTACCACACTGAATGGCAGATCTTCTTGACTCAATTTATTCATTGAAATTTAATTTGGTATATAAAAGACAATGGCACTTATTCATTAACCAATAGGAAATGATGTAACTTCATTGAAATAAATGTACTTGTGCCAGTTCAGCACCACCTGAAAATGCAAAGCAGTGTAGTACTTCCTACAGAGTTCTCATAAAATTGGTGGAAACGCTGGAAAATAAAGAGTCTAGATTCTCCTATTGAGCAAGTCTTGTAAGTCTAAAATTCTCATTATATGAATAAGGCCAGTGGAGCTGCTTTGCTCTAACAGCTCTTAAACATAATCACTATCAGCCAGACCTAATAACATTTACTGAGACCTGACTTTGCTGTTGCCCACGTCTAGGAAAGAACCGAAGGGTGTACTAGGAATGTTGGACACTCAATCTTGCCTTTCTAACTGTATTTGTATTTTTTTACTAAGCAGAATTGTCTGAAACCATGTGTAACATTGTATTTTATTAATATTCCTAGGTAAAAAAATGTTAACATTCACACTGAGACAGCAAAAAGAGTTAAAAAAAGTGTTTGAAGAAGATTTATAATTACCCCCAAGATAATTTTTTATGAATCCAGAAAAATAATTTTCAAGGTTAAGACTGTAGGAACAGACATACAGAAATCAACCATTTAGTCTAACACCTTATCTCCCATAACGGCTCATAATAAGAACCTTAGGGAAAAAAATACAAATCTGAGAGAAACTCTAGAGACATCAATCTTCTAACTTTCCTCAACTGATCGCTTAGGAACTTTGTCAGTAATAGGTTTTGTCTGGACAATTATATCTAATGTCAAGTGGTCTATTGTAGTAAAGTTATTTAATCCTTTTTTTTTTTTTTTGTACTTCACAATGTCCTTCAGCAGACAGACCTATAATTTAATTATAAACTGTATGTAAAAAAAAAAAAAAGGTCATTTTATTTGTTTTAAAACCACTGATAAAATTATCTCTTTTATCCTAGCTTCTCTGTTATGAGAAACAGAAAGTAGTCATTCCTTATCCACCTTTTCCTGACAGGCATGTTTTTACATATCTTTCAGAAATCCTCCTCAGTCATTGTTTTCAAGGCTAAAGGAAACTACTCTTGTGGAAGCTATACTATACTTCTAATCATTTGTCTTGCCCTTCTCTGTACCCTGCTTATTCTCCTGCACCATCTTTAATAGGAGGTGACCAACGTTGTGTATGGCTTCCAAGTGTGAGCACAGTATAAATTTGTAAGTGATATAGTGGCAATTTGTTTTCGAGTTCTTTCATAACAATTCCTACCATTCTTTATGATTGCTGTTTAGCTCTCAACAGCACTTTTTTCATGGACCAGTAGAGGATAAATCCAAAATTTATCTCCTGGACCAAAATAGTTGATTTAGGCCTATCTTACCAGTCTATCTATATAGCCACCATTTTTTTTTTTTTTTGGTTTTTCATTTGTTTTTCTTTTCTTTTGCTGGTGTTGATTTTTAGGTGCCGTTTCATTGACCACTATAATGAGGTAGTTTTTAACAGCATTTTTATTTTTGCAGGATTTTTTTTTCTGTATTATGTTAAAAATGTATTATTCAAAATAATTTTTTATCATTATAAAATCTTCACATGTCAGCATTCACAACATATTCTGTTTCACTTAGGAGATTATTAAATAGCTTAGGTTTCACTACAAATCTTTTTGATATTTTGGTGGTAATGCATTTTACACAAACACAGACTGTATACTGTCACCTTTTTTTTTCTGGTCTGTTTCTTGTATGTAGACATTTATTAATTCATAAGGATCTTTCTTGTTAATCAACAGTGTTAAAATTTCTTGACGATTCTTCAGCAAGGGACCTTTAACAGTATTTGAAAAGCCATATTTTTTATGACTATTTCTAAGTTGTTAGATTTGGAATAATTCCAGTCTTTCTCATCTGCATACTAGCAGAATATTAAAGAGGTATTTGTGTGAGATTGATAGCAAGACATCAAGGTGCCCTCTACATGTTCAAGACATTTTGATTTAACATGAATTAACAAGTTCCTGATGAGTCATATTTTCAAAGGACTTGCATCTTCTTTTTTTTTTTTTTTTTCCCCCTGAACTGTGATAATTTCTAGGTGCATAATTACAAAATGTTAGTAAAAGAGGTGATTGAAATGTACTTTCAGTTAGAGATTAGCTCTGTTCTGCCAAGTGCTCTACCTGATCCTCTGAGAGTGAGTGCTTTTTGTCATGACATTGCTCAGAAAACATATAAGTCCCAATGAATTAATCACTTATTTCTGAAAAATCAGAACAAAAATTCATTAAGTACATCAAGGGCTAAAATAATTCTGGTTTGATCCCTGCCCAATGCTAAACCAACATACCAATTTTTTTGTATTCCTTCTCTTCAAACTTTGAGTCCCTGACATCTTTCTTTTTCTCATCTAACATGCTACACTTGAAGGTTTATAAAGTCAGAGGGTTGTCATAGTTATAAGAGGTTCAGTATCCGAGAGCTCTACACTTAAAAGGAGATTATAAGAACCGGACAGAGCTTCAAGCTAAATCTTAAAGTTTAATGAATAATATAAATCAAATATAGGAGTGTCTCATGACTGTCAACATCAATTACAAGTACAGTGTGAACACCTAGTATCCTACTCAAATGACACACAAGAATGATGTCTTGATGCTGTACCAGGATTCTGAAAAATATAATGGTCTGTCTGCATACTGTATGAAGTGCCCTGTAATTTAAGGCATTCTGTTGTAAATATTGCGCAAAATACTTTGTCTTAACAACTATGCAAGCTACCTCTGGTATACATATTTGCATACAAATTTTCTAGACATTTACTATACAAGCAGAATAAATTAGTAGGTATTCTGAAGATTTTTACTCCTTGAAAAGTTTATAAGCATTTGTAACTTTTCTGTAAATTATATGCTTACTGAATTTCCTGGTTTTAGTTGTTCCTGCTAATATTTCAGAATAACACTTCAGATAAAGCAAACCATATCTCATTATTTTTCAATTACAGGGCCTTATTTTTTTCTTGGCCTCACTATCTTTTAACCAGTCACAGATTCACATATTTAGAATCCTTTATTTTAACATAACACAGCATTTTCAATATATGGTATAGCTCAATAAGCTTTATTACTTTTAGAATGTGTTTCTAAATACATTTATCCTTCACTGAAAGGGTAGTCAAGTAGTGGAACAGGCTTCCCATGGAAGTGGTTGAGATATTTAAAAGATGTGTAGATATGGTGCTTAGGGACATGGTTTAGTGGTGGACTTGGCAGCGCTAGGTTAATAGTTGGATTTGATGATCTTAACAATGTTTTCCAACCTAAAAAACTATGTGATTTTATGATTCTGTTTCATATATGTAGTAGTCTCTATTTCCAACTTATTTTTTAAACTTTTTTTTTTTTTGTACCAGCTATAGAGGACACCTTTTTTAAAATCATAGAATCATAGAATGGTTTGGGTTGGAAGGGACCTTAAAGATCATCTAGTTCCAACCCCCCTGCTATGGGCAGGGGCAACTTCCACTAGACCATGTTGCTCAAAGTCCCATCCAACCTGTCCTTGGATATCTAATACATCATTCAAAAACAGAAAATTGCTGTCTAGTTATACATTTGTATATATGTAGACATGTGGACACACAGATAATATACCTAGAATTAAATGTGTTTTAATATTCTGTTGATGTTACTACAGTTTTACATAATATGCATAAATAGTGCCTGATCTATTTCCATTTCTGTCCAGACTTACTTTCAGGAAAACGCTATTGACTTTTCACATAATGTCTTTTTTTTTTTAATACTTTTTTAGAAATAAAAACTTCATTTCAGTGGGGAACATGTGTTTTTGCATGCTATTTTTCACGTTCACCCTCATCTTTCACTTGTTTTTTGTTGTCATAAAAAATCAGTACTTTCTCATGGCATTTCAAAATTATAATGCTGTCTTTTGTATCTCAGTCATAGTATGCAAATATGTCAAAAGGTAGTGTCCATAGGGAACTAGGTATAGACACAGGGAAATATTTTGCTTCACTGCTCTGTGTCTGGACCACCCACAAAGCATCAAAACCAGCCATGATCTCCTGAGGCTTTTAACAGGGAAACAAAAATGTCAGCTTTCTCTAAATCCAAAACTCAGAACAAAAACATCATCTTTGCTCTGTGAAACCATACATCTATGAATTTGCAGTATTCGCATATGGAAGCATACATTTATTTTTCATATCTAATTTTCTGTAGTATTCAGATTTACTATGTTAAAAGACCTTGTGTATTAGCACAGGTTAAACTCTGATGTTAGATAAAAAGGAATGATACCAGACTAACAAGTGTAACACTAAGATTGTATTAAAACAACAACTCCCTTGTCCGTCCTTCAAACAATCCTTGTTGTCTCTTAGATTTTCCATAGTCTTGGATTTGACTGAGCTGCTGCAGTTGCGTGCACTTCTATAAAACACCTTATTTTACAAGTTGTTCATTCAGTACTGACCTTTGTAATAAAACTCTTACTATGAGAAACGCAGTACATATTGAAATTACAGAGCTGTTATTCGTAACACTTCAGTTATCTTATTCAGAGATTTTTAAGGAGCATAATAGCCCTAGCTGGTCCAGCATGATTAAACAATATAAAAAATACAGAAATAGTAGAAAAAAAATAAAGAATTTTATTCTAGGATGGTAAAATAATATTTTACTTCCATTAAATTTAAATGGAGATGTAAAAGTCTTGAACTTTATAGTCATTATAAATGGGGTAGGAATCAACGTAAATATAAAGGAATAGAAATATAAAGAAGTGTCAATATAAAGATAACTATGAAAAGTTTTAAGGTTAAGTTCTCATAGACATTTTTTATTCTGTGGTTAAAAGAATGGCAATAACATGGTAGAAATAAAGTGATTAATTTAGCATAGTAAGTATTCTCAAGATGTTGAATAATAGCCTACACTAAGCTTCATTAAAATTCTTTTAATGAAGGGGAAAGACTTACAGTTCCTTCTACAATTTAAAGGACTTCATTAAAATTCTTTACAAGTTATGTAATTTTCTTTTTTAAAAATCCCTACAAGAAATAATTTTGATAAAAGCATTTATATGTCAATATTCCATCTCTGAGATTGAGTCTTCTTATTCAGTAACCTGTCCTGAAAAATCAGGGAGAGTAGCATGAGACCAGAACAGAATGTAAAAATATGAAAATATTTTTGGATCAGTAGGAAACTAGAAACCAGATGAAAAGTATGAAGACCCTTGCTTTTGAACTCAGTAATACTGATGACCTCTAATCTGTGCCTTCTACATGGCTTGAGCATTCTTCATATGTACTCTTTCAAGTGGGGCTACATGCCCAGAATAAACACAAATAACTCCAAATAAACCAATACCTCTCTGTATTACATACTAAAAAAATACTGGAGAAGAATGATAATACAATGTAAAAGTAGACTTTTTTTTAAGATTCAAGCCATATATTAATGTTTATCTAGGAATGTATTTTATAGACATAGTAAGATTTTTTTTTGCTACTGTTATAAAAACAGGGGGACAAACAGCATGACAAAAGAACTAAGGTCATTCAAATATAGCTCTTCAGCTGAAATTAGCTGAAAATTTGAAGAATTATGATCCAGACAGGTAGTTTATTTTCATCTTGAAACTGTTTGATTTACAATTTCCTGTACATATAGGAAAACAAACATTTAATTGTTTACACTTTATATTAATTTATCACATAATAGCTAAAACCAAAACACAGAGGCAGACAACGGCCAGTTTTCATGGATTGTTTGCACACATTCCAGGTAGAAGAAGAGCTTTGTCTAGAGTTTGACACATATCTACTCAGAGATTCTATGTATTCAATTTTGATATTTTGCAGGTGATTTAAAACCACTGTCCTCAATAGTGTCTATATAAAATAGGGAAAAATCTTTGAAATTGCTTCATATAAAGATACAGAGATAAAACCGGTGACTTTGAGCTCGGCATGGGATGGGGAGATAAGAGCACACTGAATTCAGTGTTACCTACCATTTGCAGTTAGCTTACAAAATTAGTTTTCTGTTTGATACTCAGAAGACAATTAGCCAGGGATCAGAGCGATTTTGGTTATTTTTTAGATTATTTTTTTCCAGTTAAATAATTTCCAGATAAATTCTACCTACAAGTGACATTTAAGGCTCAGAGCAGGTCTGGTAGTGTAAGAGAAAAAGCTTAGGACTTCCAAGAGAACATCCAAAGCTTCCAGCTTCCTGCCTGTGCCTTTAGCTCTTTTACCCTGGCACCAGGATTGCTGTAGATTTTCATTAGTCACTTGTCATTGCAAGTCATTCTCCCAGTTTTGACTTGACACAAGATGTCAAGAATGAAGACGTGTGACAGATAAGCCTTTCTCTGTTTTACACAGTTGGTTATACTGTTATACCATAGGCCCTATTACCCTTTTCTGCCAGAAATTTTCTCCACCTAAGAATTTTTTGCTGTGTGACTACTGCCACTGTTTAGTATCTGAGGATGGACGCTTGGTTGTTTTTGCCAGTGCAGTGAGCACTCACTGTGAGAAGATATGCTGTGTGGTGGATAATACAGGAATTACTCAGAGCTAAGGAATCTGACAGATCTTGGCTTCATTCAGTTCCTGCTGAAAAAAAAGAGCAGAAAAGGCACTAGCACTCGTTTTTATATCAGACATTATAATAAGCTACATGTAAAGTAATATATATATATGTATACAATGGATGTAATACCTTGCTGTTACCTGTGATAATGTTATAAATGTAGCATTTCTACAAATATAAAAGAGAAGAATGCTAATTTAACAACCAAACACTCATAAAAGAAGTTAGTTAAACAGGTATAACAGGGTATAAAACACCAAAGCTTCCATGAGAGTGAAGGAAGCTGTCCCATTTCAGAAAATCTTCTAGGCACAGTGCTAAAAAGAAGCATGTTGAATGCTCTAAAAAAATAGAAGTTTGTCACTGCTAACAATACGATGTGGTATAAGAAGAGAGTTCTCTTTTTATTTATATTAATTTTTCATAACATTTACATGAAGAAGGAGGAAGAGAGCAGGGAAAGACAGACAAAATTGTCCCAGCAACCAATGTCTCAACGAGCTCTGAGAAAAAGACATGTTTACTGCTGAGATTTGTTGCAGCACATTCTTTTCTTCAACAGCCCATACAAGGCTGTAAATATGGAAGTGGGTAACACAGCAATGGGAGAAAAGCTGCTAGCAGTTTTTGACTTGATGAAAAAAACAAACACTTAGTTTGATTTTTGGTTAAAAAAAAAAAAAATATCTGAAAATCTGAAATCTGTGACCTGTGATAGCAGTTTCCAAGTGATGTCACAGACTGAAAGCAAAAATGGAATTCAGCTGAACTGCATAGCATCCAAATCTAATCCAGCAGACATCTCCATGATATCAGGGATGCATGGGCACAGTACGGAAGCCAATTCCAATGGTTTCTGGCAAGAGGTCCTTAGTAGTACAGTTTTCTGTAGCTTCCTTCTTTGGAAAAAATAAATATGAGAATATCAGTATTAAAATATTGCTTCATTTAATCCTGTAAACATTTTACTATCAGTGTTTCAGCATGTCTGGAACTCTTAAACAAATCTACTGTTCTCCACAGAAATATTGCAGCACTGACATCTGATGGCAGTTGGACCATTCACTCTGACTGTGCCATGCCCTAGAATTTTATCTGACTCTACCATGTTCGTTTCCTCCCAGTTTCCAGGTGATGCCACTGGAGGACTGCATTAGATGTCAAAAAGGGGCACAAGTCTGTACCTTTTGATCTGGGTTGGGGGAAGTGGTGATATTATAACCCAACTAGCATTTTGGTGTACCTTATATCCCATTGAATGTGGCATTGGAAATGTAGTTTTATTTTGGTAGCAGGAAAGAGTACCTTTCCCTGTTTGCATGGAATTTACAACTGAATATATATAAAAAAAACCGCCCTCATATACCACAAAAAAATTCTCAAACTCTATTTTGCGAGGTAGACCAAGACTCAGAGTCTCAGAAGTGTATATTAGAATGACAATTTTAACAGAAGCATAGGAATAAGAGCTAATACTTGGATCTGTTACTTGTAAGTTCTAAGTGATTATAATATAGTGCAACATTTTTAATACATTCATATAGATATGTGTATGCACATATACATATACATACATTCATATACATAATTAACACAATTTAAACTCACTTTGATTTCTTCAAGGGGGAGAACATTTCCAAACAGAAGTAGTCAACACAGATGGAGCAATACTTCTGGAAATAAACAGTCAGATTTTGAAAAATAGGTTGCCATAGTTCTTTTAACAATTATATCCTCTCTTTATAGAAACCAGGGTCTCCAAACCTACAGTTATATTTATTTCTTTCCTTTAAACTTTTTACATTTTCTTCTGTTGACTGGTTTGGGTTTTTTTTTGACTAGGAAAAAAACTCAAAGCTGCTTTTGAAATCCAGACGGTTATGATATTACTCAACTTTTTACTCCATGCTTGTTTAATTCTTCAAAGTTCTGACTTTCCCTAATGTGTGACAAAAGAGAAAGAAATTCTGGTCTTTTCAAAGCTTTATCATAGAAGGATTTACATCCTTACTTTGTCTTGTGCCTGAGGTTAGCACACTCTATAAAACCTGTATCGCTCCCACTACTATTGTCCCTTTGGGCTTCTGCGGGTGGACACTGAAATTTTGTAATGTACAAAGAATCATTTATCAGGTTTAAGCACAGAGTAGCTTCCAAACGTTATTATAAAAGAAATAGGGTCACTATTGTAAACTCTAAGGCCTTATTTGATTTTTCAAAAGCTCTATATTTAATTTTATTGTTGAAAGTTTCTTGTTCATACTTTCTGATTATTGTAAAGGGTAAATGCCTGCCCTCTTGAGGTTGTATTTTTTATTATCTATTGTGCTAATTTTCCTTTTTCTACCATGGTAATCTGAGAACTTAAATCAAGGAATACAGTGCCACTTTTTTGAGTCTTTTTTCCCCATCGATCTGGATCCCTTTTTCCCTGCAGTTAAGGAGAACTGCAGATTATCTATTGGCACTTAAAACCTCCAAAAAGCTCCCAATACATTTATCCTCATTAACGGTTACCTCTACATTCTCATTATTAGAGATGGCCCGCTAGGGAATCCTTCCCTCCAACTGGCAACTTCAGTGAGAGAAAAAAATGTCAGTTTTATCATTTTTATTCTGAACTCTACTCATTTTATTTATGAATAGTTCCCACAGAAGTCATTTACAAATGGTATTGCCTATACGACATGTATCCCACTGCTGGTTTTTGGAACTCACAAATGACTTAAAGTGATCCTATTTTTACTGCCTTTCCCAGCAATTTTCATATCAAACATTCTCAAAGTATGGGTAAAAATCTATTTAAACTGTTTGTCTCCTGCCAGCTCCAATTCAGCTCTGAAAGTTGAACTGCAGTTCCTCTTTATTTATTAGTACTCACTGATAATAAAATGTTAACGGTTTTACACCACAATCTATTTGATAAATGTAATTGTCTTGTTCGTGTTTATGGATTTCAAAGTTGTACTAAGATCCCTATTGTTCATACAGTGTACTTGTGTCCTTGTATCCACATCCTTCATAGACAGATTTTATTCTACTTAAACTTGACACTATAAGGTAATTTAACAAACAGGTGGAAAGCAAATTAAACTAAGGCAAGGAAAAAGTCCTAGAAGCTTCTGTACTAACACTTAATTCCAGAGAAAGAAAACAGATGCACTGGCATAGCTGCTCAAGGGACCACAGCTGATGGTACCGCTCAGCAGATAAGCAGAAACACAGCCACAGACTCCTTGACAACATAAAATTAGCAACAGAACATTAAGATCTCGACCTATCTCTGAAATTAGGCTTCAATTAATGAGTTCAAATGTTTTTGAGGTGTGAGAATAGGAGGGGGTCAAGCAGCTCTTATTGACTATGATAGTAGGTAGGTCTTATTTTCACCCAGAATCACATTCTTGAAATGGTAAAAGTATTCATTGTTCCAGTGAAAATAATTAATAAGACAATCCTCCCCAAAAGTTGAACGTGCTTGAATTGAAGAAAATAGCGGTACTCCATTGCACAAAGACAGCAAAGAGAAGGAAATCTATTGATGACTACTTGAGGAATATAACTTATTCTGTCTGCCACAAACATATTTTGTCACCTGCATATCTCTTAAGAGTCCAGTATTCTTTAGAAAGAAAGTAAAATTGCTACCATTCTTTTTCAAAATCTGTAGTAATGGGAGTCTTTGGTAAGATAGTTGTACTTTTTGAAAATAGAGGAAATGGTTAGAGACATTTTTTTCTTAACCAAGGAGATGTAGCACGATATCATAATCTTTGTTTCCATAAGGATATAAGGCTAAGTTTCCCCCATGTTTCAATAAATCAGAGGTTTCAGGTTCATTTGGGGGATAATTAAAACAAAACCCACCAACCGAATGAATAAACAACAAACAAAAAACCTCACCTCTGTGTTTTCCGCGTCCTTTACCTATGTCTATAATATTTTTTTTTTCTATAATCAATCATGGGAAGGGGTAGCTAGCACTCTGTATTTAATTTTTTTTTGGGGGGGGGGGGAAGAGACAAAAAAAGAAGAAAAAATTGTCTTTAAGCTCTGCAAAAAATCCCTTGACTTCTTTTTTTGCTTGTTTGTTTTCTTTGTTTCGATTTCTGACAAGGTTATTTTTGTTTTCTCTGAAATTAATCTTTCACCTTCCTTGTACAACTACTAAGTCTATCTAGTCTCAGTTGCGGTAGATTGCCTCCTGACAGCAGAATTTCATTGAGCTGGCTCTGAAAACTCCTACAGAGATATAACATAAAACATCATTTTGAATAAAAGAGATCTCAGGTTACCATCTGGGAAAGGAATACCTCATGGCTTCAGAGAGCTCTATAGGGGCTACTGAACACTCTAAAAAACCCCTAACACTCTTCTGCTCTGAAGAATTTACAGTTAGAAAATCAAGGTCAAATTCAACTCATAAATGTATGTGTCTACGCATAAGTTCCCACATGTGCACTAGGCATCTAAACTCCTATTATAGTTGCTGCAAGTCCATTTTCCAATGTTTTGAGCTTGTTTCGGGCAATGGAAATAAATAATCCATTGGTGAGACTACATTGTAAGTACCCTTCAGAGCCATTACACAGAGGATATAACTTCTTATAGCCCCTGGTAACTGCATGTTGACCATTTTGCTAGAACTGTAATAGTTTATACTTTTGGTTCTGGAGTTCATTGGTTAAATTCCTATTATGTAAACCAAAAGAGTAGCTGCCATATCTGTATTAAATAATATGCTTCATGAATTTGGGACCCAAGCTAAAATTCAGTGAGATTACAGATGGAACCCTGTATAAAAAGAAATAATCTAACAGAAACTTACAGTTTACTTAAAAGTCGATTAACTACTAGCAAACTTTCTGATTAACTGTTAGTTTAGGTATTCTAAAATTTCTAATTTGGATACGGGAGGGGAGTATATTACATTTAATTTTAAAATACAGCATTTATGAAATGAGAAGAGAGCAATATAGAGTGAATAGGATGCAGACCCAATCTCTGTGAAAACCCCAGTCAAACTTCTGGGATAATTTGTACTTCAATCTTCTCTCAATCTCTGTAGTTCCTCGATTAACAAAGAAATAAAAAATTATATTCTAGTTCCTAAATTGGACTAATTTCACTAAGTCCTAAATTCACTAAGTCAGTAAGTTCACTGTTGGAGTATTCTCAGTTAAAGGCGGGTAACCATTAACATTTTGAGAGATTATTCAATCTCAGTCTTAACATTGTGAGATTCGTCCAGCCCTAATCAAAGAAGTCTTTGCACTATGCAAGAGGGTAGACTAGTACAAAAATTGCAGCACGGTATTGTTCAAGGAGGACACAGAACATGAGATTCACTCAAGCATTTACAGAAACAAGTTATCTTAATGGAGCTGAAATAGTCTATGATATACTAAGAAAAATAATACAAAACATTTAGGGAGATTTATGAAATTAAAGAAGCGTGTATGAATGCTTAATAATTATACAATGTATATTATTTGCACGTGTGTTTACAATA
Source organism: Charadrius vociferus (assembly GCF_000708025.1). NCBI lineage: Eukaryota > Metazoa > Chordata > Aves > Charadriiformes > Charadriidae > Charadrius > Charadrius vociferus. The sequence goes on from NW_009649293.1 coordinate 3,409,560, forward strand.
GAAAAGTTTTATCAATGGATGTTTATTATTATTTTATAATCAGCAATTAAACAAAACTATCACTTCTTGATAACAGTTTACAGTATTTCACGTAGAATTCTAATTATGCAGTTAGAATACCACTGCGCTGTTTTATGTGAATGTAATTTTGTTCCAGAAAGAAGACACTATAAGAGCAAGGGACAAATAGGTCCACATGGTGAAAGGATAAATATGATTTCCTCATAAAATAGTACAGAGGAATTGGTGTCTACTACACTGAGAGGCTGTATCTTTTAATAAAGTATATCCCTGACAACACTGGGTCTTTGGTTTCTGGTTCCATAATAAGATGACCTACATATGGCCTGTCACAGCTTTGGTGGAAATGTTGAGCAGTTACCAGGACACAGCATTCTGTATTCCTGCTATCTGAAAAAGAGAGCCTAAAAGCCTGCACACTTTTTTGACTTTTTTCCCCACTAGTGTCAATTAGTTTAATAACAGATATCTTTCCCTTCAAACCTGAACAAATAGCACTACAGCAGTTCAGGCATCCATAAATCATGGATTTTCTTTCCTTTAGGATAAATAACATAACTAAGGCTGCTCACCACCTAGACGATTATTTTAAAACATTAAGATCATTTATATAATATATGTTCTGCTGCTGCAATTTGAAAAGAAAAAAAAAAGCAAGAAAAGAAAAAAATGGCGGAGAACTAAAAAAAAAAGAAAAAAGAGGAGAGCAATCTAGTCTTTCAATGTGGTATTTGCACTCTGAAGAACTGTGGTATTTGCACTCTGAAGAACCTTGTTTGGTTGTTGCTGATGACACCTTTCTATCAATAGCAGAATTCTTAGGAAATAAAACACCTTAATTTCAAATATATTTATTCTATCGTTGTATCTTAGAAAGCAGTGAAAGTTCAGTTTCTGCTTACATTCTGGCTTCTGTTCAACAAAAAGCGTTACAAGATGCTGTATGGGTGCATCCAGGGGAAAAAGTGCTTTGACCTCTGAGAGGCTGCTGGCTGTGAACATTATGTATGTTCAGATAGTTGAGATGCTCAAACAAACATTTATGTTTATTAGATGCAAGGCTTTTTTATAGTGAGAGTAAGTGAATGCATTTTTCAGGAAGATCTATGAACAAAAGTTCTAATCACTAAAAATGTTTTGACAACTCCACTCCCTTCCATTAGCTGTATACTGAAGGCGTCAGGAGTAAAATCCATCTAAATAAGAAAGAGTTGGAGTTGTATTTGGAATCATAAGTTCACATTTTCTGAAGTTCATCTGTATAAATATTTTTGCATGACATTTCCTAACCCTTTTGTTTTCTGTGTTTAAAGGAGAAAATTACAGGTGATGTTGTTGTTGCTTTTAACTAGCTTGAACCTCAAACTTCACAAAACTATCAAAATACTTGAAGGTAGGGCATGTAGGGTTCCTATGGGGTTCACCTTGCTCTGTGTTTGTTTGCATTTTTTGTCTCTAAAAATCTGCATAGTGCTTTGACCATGCATTTCAGCATATCTGCGGTTCAGTAACCCTCCTCGACAGGGTGCCTATTTCTGCTATATAGCATACAGGAATCGTACCACTTCTGAATTGTTCTGCAGACTCTCTTATCCCAACTGCACCTTTCAAGTTCCACAGGGACTGAGTGAAACCTCAATGGGTGTTTATAACGAAATTCAAAACAATGAAAGGCCCCCAGAGAATGTATTCTGTTGTAACTACAACAGTGAACTGTAATTCTTTATCAACATGACTCAACATAAAACAGATAACACAAAGACTGCTCATTCCATCCCAACTCTTCAGTGCTTGGAAATGGATGGGCTATTAAAAAAGTATTTTATTACTTTTATACATTATTTTAATGAAAGAGAGAATTATTATTCGGAAAAAAAACCCGTAAAATCTGTTTGTAACTAAGCAAGAAGGTATGACTATCTTTTAGAGTGTTGTCCAGAAATTCAAGTTTGTTTCTGTATGTGTGCAACACAGGAGGAGATGACTATAAAGAGGGTTGATGGTCCTACTTTGAACTAGCTTGAATATATCTCAAAATTCTCAGATGCTCAAAATACCACCTGAGTACATAACTCATATTCCAAACACGTACCTCCTAACACAGAGCAGGCAAGGAGGTAATGTACATGTAGTTAGCAATTAAAGGTCTAGTCTTTCTACATAGCTTTACTTACATGAATAAAAAACTTGTATTTGTCAGTCTGTAATGTTACCCTCCATATCTAATGTCAAAGAAATTCTTACATTAATTTAGAATTCTCATATTTATTTAGAAATTGCTGTATTTATTCTGTAAATGTTTTTCTGGGGAGTGGGGGGTGATTATTTCTTTTGGCTTTAATTTAAAAAAAACCTACTCTCATATGATTATAGGCCAGTCATGTTCAGATTTTATCAGTTGGCTCAAATGAGCTAGATTTGGTCTAATTGAGGATAAATCCTTTTCAGCTTCTGTCCCCTGCTTGTCTGCAGAGCAACTGTCTTCCAATTCACAGTAGGTCTTAACTTACATTCCTTCTCTTTTCCAGTCAAATAAGCCCTTGATCTCTTTCCTTCAGTTTGTGATATACTTTTTTCTGCCTATCATTTAGAGGCCTTTGTGGGGCCACTTGCTTATTTTCTGAAGTGCTTTCCCCCAATTTCACATGATTATACTTTTATTGTTCTTTCTAACTTATAGAAGAAGGAATCTCCTCCAATGCATTGTATTCTTATTGATGTTGCAAGACCACTAGAAGGCTACATGAAGTTACAGATGGATTTGATATAGTAGAATTTATGCAAAAGACTAATCCCTTTCTATATATTAAAAAAAAAAAAAAAAAAAAAAAAAAGATTTGGATTCTAACAGTAAGTAATTACAAAAATTGAGAACTGGAAGCACTCAATCAAAAAAGAGGAAGGAAAGGAAGTATTTTCCTTGGTTGTTATGACGGAAAGATTTTGATATTTTTGCTTATTAAAATTATTTGGATTTAGATGTACTATTAAGGAGTAATAGGTTTTAGTAACAGAATTTTATGCATTTTAATATCCCTTGATTTTGCTTAACTGTACGTTAAGTAATTACAAACCTGTACGTTGTATATTAAAATTCATCTGTATATAGGAATTCAATATCAAGATTTCTGTTAGGGAAGTGTATGTGTAATTGTACATAACTAGATAATATACATTAAAGTATACATACACACAGATACATTTTCTATACTCTGGAAGCATTGACTTATTTGTGGAGCTGATGTTGCTTCAGAGAAGAAAAAAAGTATTAAATAGCTTAAATAATTAAAGCCTGAGAAATGCACAATTTGTTAATGTACAGGGGAAATAAGGAACAACTTATTCTCACTGAAATTTCTGAAAATATTCTCTTACTTAACAAGACTGTCAAATGGAAATATAGCCAATTAAAAAAAAAAAATCTCTACATAAATTAATTTCAGTTATTGTATATTCTATTTAATGCCTCCTTCACCTTTTGTGATTTTAGAGCGATGATTTCTTGCTAAAATAATACTTTTTCCTATATGAAAGGAACAGAGAAGCAGGGGAGTCTGTCTAGCACACATTACACAAGAAACTGAAACTGACTGTAGATAAAGTGTTATGAAATGCATAGCGTAAACACACTGAAAGAAATTAGATTATCCTCCCATCCCCTTTCTTTTTAGAAATACTATCTGCTCCTTGTAAGTTATAACAAGAGCAAGTACAATGTTTTGAAACAGAAATAATTTTTCAGATGATAACATTCCTTAAGATACTGATCTATTTGATTATATTATCTAACCCAGAAAAACAATCTGCCACTGTTTCAGAATTGCAGATGAAAAATATCAACACTAGAAAATACAAATGGACTCAGGAATAGTAATAATAAAAAACCAAAACCAAAGCCTAACCTATTTTGCGAAGCAGGGAAACCCACAGGAGGCCAGAAAATCTACTTTGCAGCACAGAAAACACATATATACTCCAATTCTTCTTCCTAGCAAGACAAATCAACTATAGTCAAAGAAGTAATCAATGTGTTCTTCTTTCATAAGGACAATTGGCAGGGACTATTTAAAAAAAATGTTTTAATATTTTGAAGTATTTTTAATATTTGAAAATATTTTAGAATATTTTTTTTAAATGTTAGTGCAGACAAACAGTACAGTTAGGCAAATAACTCAAAAAGCAAAAAACAATGCTTTCCTTCAAGCCTTTAATTTCCAGAACTAGACTCTATCCGTCTGTGCAACCACAATTACTTGTACGGAAAATCAGAATTATCAGTTCTTTTAGTGGAAGTGATGTCAGCCTCATTTGCTGTCATGAAACAGAAAGATCGGAAAATAAGCTCATCCAGAACTGAAAACAAGTTTGCTTTCTTCTCGACTTTACTGTTGACTCTTAGGTGCTGAACCAATGTGTGAGCAACACTAGAAAAATGAGGCATTTGTCATTTAACAAAGAAAGACCCAAAGTTTAAAAAGCTGAGGGAAAGGAAGGAACTTTGGAATAGGTCTCACAGCAGTTGAACAACAGCTATGGATAACCCTGTGTTCTCCTAAAGCAGATATAAAAAAGAAGTGTGGAAATCTTCCTGGAAATCTGGGAAAATATTAATAGTACAAGATATTAAATATAGTGAGACAATTACACTTAGTGGCTTCTAAGACATGGAACTTGCAGTGGGGGATGGCTACATGAAGTGGTAGCCCTTTTAAACCACAAGAAAATAAAATTAGAGCAATAGAATACCATCTTTGCAAGATAACCGACACTCTAAGCGTTTGAGAAGTAAGGTCAAAAATCTTATTCTTTTATAAACACTGCAGATATCCTTGGCTATGCATGCAGCCTCATTTTCTATAATGTGTGATGGAATCAGAAAAAAAAAAAAAAAAAGGGAAGAAAATTTATTTTCATTTAAAGATATTGCTGAACTTGCAGAATCTTTCCCCCCCCACAGTTAACTCCATTTTAGCTGCAAATACAGTGCTTATAACATTATTATTTAAATTATAAGTGACTAGTTCTATTTCTTCCTCTTTCTCAGCCTTTTGTCATTTAGGGAAGTCTTCAATTCTTCTAAATCTCTAAAATGAGGGATTGATATTTATGTTACCCATGAATATTTTCCAAGGCAGATAGATTACAAGAGGACTAGACAGCATTGCAGGTAAATAGTTCAGAGACAGACTATACTCCTTCAGGTAGACCTGAAGAATTTCACATTACCTATATAAAATTACCACAGTATGTTATAGTATGCTTTTGTTTTGTGACCATCTTTTTACGTGCATTTAGACAGTGTTCAATTCTGTGGAACCGACATACAGAACTAGAGTGTCTAGGCAGTCTGACAGCATTTTTTATAAACAATAGCAATAGCTGGGGACCAAGCTATCTTGCTGTATATGTCTACACCTTCTACTACTCTGAGTGGTGAGTAATAACCATGGTTAGTGACGTGAATACGTTAACATTAAGCAAGGGAAAAGAGAAAGGGAAGGGGAAAAGCATGCAAGAAAACAAACTAAAATGCTTTCTGTAGATTGGAAAACCAGAGCATAGCACAACATGCTATGGCTACTTTGAACTCTCTGATTATTGTATTTTCCATGTGAAGGATTTATAACCTCAGAACCGTGCTCCTTTCAGTGTGCTGGGTGAAGAACTGCCTGAAAGGCAAAGCTCAAAGGGTTCTAGTAAATAGGGCTACATCTGGCTGGTGACCGGTCACCAGTGGTATTCCTCAGGGTTCAATTCTAGGGCCAGTTCTGTTCAATATATTTATCAATGATCTGGATGCAGGAGTTGAAGGCACCATTAGCAGGTTAGCTGATGATACCAAACCAGGAGGCGCTGTTGACTCTTGTGAGGGGCAAGATACCTGGCAGAGGCATAGATTGGCGCGCTGGGCAATGATTAATGGGATGAAATTTAACAAGGCCAAGTGAGAGATTCTGCACCTAGGATGAAGTAACACCAGGCACAAGTACAAATTGTGAGAGGAATGGCTTGAGGGCAGACCTGCAGAAAGGGATCTGTGGGCGTTAGTTGACAGCAGGCTCAATGTGAGTCACCAGTGTGCCCTGGCAGCCAGGGGGGCAAACCGCATCCCGGGATGCATTAAACACAGTATTGCCAGCAGGTCAAAAGAGGTGATTATCCCTCTGTATTCAGCATTGGTGAGGCCTTACCTTGAATACTGTGTGCAGTTCTGGGCCCCACAATTTAAGAAGTATATGAAGGTCCTTGAATGCATCCAGAGGAGGGCAACAAAGCTGGTGAAAGGGCTGGAATACATGTCCTGTGAGGAATAGCTGAGGACTTTGGGCTTGTCTAGTCTGGAGAAAAAGAGGCCCCACAATTTAAGAAGTATATGAAGGTCCTTGAATGCATCCAGAGGAGGGCAACAAAGCTGGTGAAAGGGCTGGAATACATGTCCTGTGAGGAGCAGCTGAGGACTTTGGGCTTGTCTAGTCTGGAGAAAAAGAGGCTGAGGGGTGTCCACATTGCTTTCTACAGCCTCCTGAGGAAGGGAAGTTGAGACGGAGGTGCTGATCTCTTCTCCCTGGTATCCAGTGATAGGACACATGGGAATGGTTCAAAGCTGCACCAGGGAAGGTTCAGACTGGCTCTTAGGAAGCATTTATTTAGAGACAAGGTGGTCATACACTGGAACAGGATTCCTAGAGAGGCATTTGGACAAGGCCCTTAATAACATGCTTTAACTTTTGGTCAGGCCTGAACTGGTCAGGCAGTTGGACTAGATGATCATTGTAGGTCCCTTCCAACTAAATTATTCCATTCCATTCCCTTCTATTCTGTTCTATTCTTTAGGGGACGCTGCAAAGATTTAGTGTACATTGGGGATCATTTAATTTTTTTTTTTTTTTTTCAGTTTATGGCAAGAAAGATTCTTTAGGGATTTTCATCACAGCAGCTTTGTATCACTTCTTGAAAGGATGTGTCTGTGGTGAAATTTGTGTTGCAAAATAAGGAAGCCTAAACATAAGATGTAGTGAAATTCCAAAGCAGTATCAAAAATATTGTTTAGAGTTGTCAATGGTTGTCACTGGTTTCCTCCATTTGATTTTAATGGGAACAAGGTAATCCAAACCAAAATAACCTTCCCTTAGATAAAAATCTCCTAAAATGGAAATAAACAAAAAAATAACTGGAAGGAAAATTTTAGGTAGGAATACATACTTTGCAGTGATCATATCTTTGACTCTTGCAGAAACTTGTCAAGTTAGTAAGATATTGTTATTTTATGAAGAACACATTAATACATGTAGTCTAGTGGAACAGGAAGGGTCACAGATTTTTTTAAAATTTGTTATTGGTTTCAAGATGAGTACACCTAGCAAAATCATAGCAAAAACTCAAAATTGCAGGGTGAATGACAAGTGTCTGATCAGTATGAAATTTGAATCTTAATATCTGCTTTTTCTAGCAGCTATACCATTGTTCATATGCAGACAAGAAATCTGCTGCCCTTTGAATATGACATTAAAAATCACAGCGAGCAAGTTGGCATTTCGTCAGTCCTCTTCATACCTCTCCTGGATGTTTGGTAATGGACTGAGATCCCCATGATGACAGCAGTAGGCGAAGATGATGCTCTCTTGATCTCAGTGCAACTTATTTGGGCAGAGTTTGAAACACTCAGTGTGCACAGTCTTCTGGAGACTCTATGAAAAACAGATGTCTTCTGAGAACTTCAGGCATTGAACAAACAGTGATCTGCATGCTGAAGGAAAGTAAAAAAAAAAAAAAGTAACAAGATAGAAAAATGAAGCAGAAGTTGGTTTAAAGCATGTAAAGAGCAAGTGAGGAACTTTTTTTTTTAAAAAAAAAAGTTTAACTGTTTAACAGAAGCATGGCATTTTATAGAATGAAAGCAAGAAGACTTTCTGAATTCTGTTAGAAATCTAACACTTCCCTTATGCAGTAAAGTATCTTACTCAAGCTGTAGATTGTAAGGCAACTAAATGTTATATGCCCTACTCTTAAAGCTGAGATATTTAATTTTTTGGAAGACTAGTCTTGAAGCACTTTTTGACTAGGATCCTTCCATTTGTCTATGACAGATTCACCTTGACATATCCTGAGATGTTGGCTGAAAAGAGCAGTACATTTTCCCTTTTATAAATGGTAAAAAGGTTAGAGATTCATGTGATTTATATGTAGATATATGTGTGTGTGTGTGTCTGTTGTTCAATATATCTAAAAATTTAACTGAGTGTTGAAGTGTCAGTTATTTAGCATGGAAGAATCACATCTGAATATTCTGGAGTAATGAATTTTCAGAGACATCCAGAAAATAAGCCACAGTCTTCGCTGTCGTGACCATTAATTCTATTACCATTACCACAAACTAAAGTAAAATTTTATGTCTTCAAAAGTCAATATTGTTTGTCTGCTCTAATGTGAACAAAATAGAATTTTAAATCTTCACATTGAAATTTCTATTATTTGTTTCTGAGGGAACATTTTCAGTTTTAGCCTGAAGATGCTACTATGTAAAATAACCCTGCATATTAAATGGATGCTCAGAAATTCAAAGATTACACATTTATTAAATCAAACTAACATACAATTGCACATCACTTTTTTTTTCCTGCAGTGTTGGATGTAGTATATTTAAAATTTTAAATGGGGTTTTCTACTTGGGACAAGCTAAGAAGGAGGAAAAATAGGAAGAACCTGGTGAAACTACTTACTGTGTAAGAAACACTGCATCAATACTAGCTTTGAATTTTAATCATATGAGTAAACTTATCTACAACGGTCAAATAGCATATCCCATTAATCATTATAAAAAGAGCAAGAAACACATTTAAAATAGTCTTTTCATATACAAGTTTTGGATGGACAGATGCAGATGCTGCAGAGGCCTAACTATTTTAACTTATTTGTTACTTATTAATAAATGATTACAGGTCCTTTCTAAAATTATCTGAGTAATTAAAAAAATAATAATAATCAGAACCTTGTTAGGAGTTGGCAAGATTTCTGTAGATTTTCCAGAATTTTAAGAGCCATCAGAGTGGTCACTTGGTGACAGAGCTGGAAAAGAGCAAGCCAGAATCAATGGGCCAAGAGAAACATGAGGTAGGAGTTTCCGAGAAACCCTCATTTAGCATTAGCATAGTGTGGCAGAACCTGAATACCCTGGGATCTCTGAAGGAGGGATCAAGTAAAGGAGAACAGAGACCTGTGAGCCATTAAATCCAGGGAAAAGACAGAAAGCTTAGAGCCAAACTACTTAGAATAAAATCATAATTACTCCCAAGACATCATATCTATGTCCAATGTAGCATTAGCTACGATGACTATGAGCTGTTGGCTGCTCCCTAGTTTATCACCATATTTAAACTGGCTGTAGGAACAGGTCTCAAATGGAATATGCTATATAAAATGGAAGACTGTGACAGTGCTTCATATACAGTCTAGTAAAGTAAATGGGATTGAAAAAAAACAGGGAGTGAGGTGTTTATAAATAGCATGAGAAAATGAGTATTCAGTGTTTAATGCGTCTTTAAATACAGCATGCTCCCTGCTGAAACAGCTCCCATTTAGTGTTTCAGTTGGGAAGCAGCATGATACAATTCCTCTTTTTGCTGTTTTTTTGTTTGTTTGTTTGTTTGTTTTGTTTTTTATGGATTAGCCCAAGTATATAGGATCTTGAATAGTGTAATCATAAGCTCAGTTGCCCTATAAGTATAGCAACAAAACCGTGACAAAGAGATTGATGTCTCTATTAAAGAAATAAGTGAGGGAAATCATATCTTAAGTTTTGCTAAGGCTGTGGTTGCTGTTCTCTTTCTAAACACTTCACAGTACATTTTTGGGTTTGAACCAAAGAAAAAGGAAAAAAAAAAAAAAAGCCTTGATCTGTCAGTGGAAAATTAAAGCCACAAGCAACCAAATAATCTTTTAGCTTTGAAGATCATAAAGAAAATAGTAAAGTATTCAGGTTGACACCCAGACTCCCAACAGACTAGAGCTTCAATGATCAGAACCTTTCCATGCGATTACCTGATAGCCTCTTTGAGACAATGCAGAGGATAAAAATGGCTTGTTTGGGGTTTTTCCAGTAAAGAAGAGGAACAAGTTGTCTTCTTATATTGGTTGCCACACAGAGAACTGCAGCACCTGTCATAATGAACAACTGGGAAGATTCCGGGTATCATTTTTTTTTTTTTAAGATTACTGATAAATACATAAGGAAAACATCAGTGGTGCAGTTTAGATGGCTGGTTACAGATATTCCTCCTTTTTTTGCCAGTGCTTCAGTTTTGCCACTCATTGAAACTGACACGCACTCGCAGAAACACAAAGGAAAGCTCTCCAGTGAAAACCTTTTAACATTTGCCTTTTGCCACTTAAACTCCTCTAAAGCAATGGACTTTTAACAGATTCAGAATCTGAAACGAATCTGTCAAATAAGTCTGAAAAGAAGATGAAGAAATAAAAAAAAAAAATAATAAAAAAAAGACTCCTAACAAAGTAAACCTTGTTGCAATTTTATAAATTAAAACAGTGCTGGGGGTGAGCCATAAGAAGGGAAGCAAATATAAATTAATGTGCAAGTAAGTATTCATTTGTTACTGTCAGTGTAGTCCCTCTACCTTTTAGACTGCAGGAGCCTCAGAGACTGAAGGTCAATGCGAGTGAGCAAAGCTGCACTGCACTCATGGTTTACAATTTGAGGAACAATAAAACTGTTGGTCTGATTAGACTGCCTAGCTGAGCCCATGTAGTTTGGACATGTTTATATATAGTCATGCTGCTCTTCTGAACTGATTCAGGACTTAAGCACCAATGCTGGTAAGGTCAGGCAAGCAGACAATATTCAGACATATTTTTTGCTCTGCTGTGTCCCCTATCAGTCTAAGAATGAGGAATTATAGGGCATGTGAATTGATGGTTTTATATCTGCAGAAAGCTTACATGGGTGCTCTGTGTTCAAAGAAGTGTCTGTTAAGCATTTTGCTTTGCTCGTGAGTCAACTGGGGATTAGTAAAAAAAAACAGGTTTTCACTCTAGGCTCAAGGACTCTAATCAAAATTACTTTCAGAGATTGTAATGCCTTATGGCTTAGGCATGTTGTTTCCAAAGCAAATTTAAAATACTGCAGCCTGGAATTTTTTACTTTTTTGGTATTTCTATGTATATATTCTAAGTTTTTGGAAAAATCAAAGCTTTATAATGTAAGGGACAGGGACTAGATGAGCATTTAAGGGACCTGTCTACTTCTGTCTTCATGGCTTGGCATCTCTAGAAAATACTTGTTTTTTCTTTTTTTCCCCTCCCACCATTTATCTGTCTTGTCCATTTTTTTCTGAAGACTTCCAAAAGCTAGGATGTGCCTTCCCGTGTGTATGAGCAGTCTTCATTATAATAGGAGTGCAGTTATGTTGTTTTATTTACTATTATATAAATATGTTTCGGAGTCCTGATGAATAATACTAATATAAAAAATGCTTAATAAATGATGAATGATGAATAATATAAATGTGAAGTATGTATACATTATTCACACACAGAAACTGAAGTTTAGAAGAAACAAAACTTGCAGGTTAGAACCGGTAAGGATGACAGTCATCTCTATCAGTCTTCAGAAAAAAAATGTATAGCCTCTAATCCAGGAAAAGTATCCAAGAGCATTTTCTCAGGGAGTGAGTCCAGGTCAGTAATTTTTAAAAACAAACAATATGCAATAAACTGGAGTCATCTGTAAACCATTTTATCAAAGAAGACAAATGCAGATAAACAAGCATTGTAATTACCGTTTCTCAAAAGACATTTTCCTTGTTCTTATTAACACTAAAGTCTAAAGTCTTGCCTGGTAAGTGCTCATATGACCAAACTGTACCCGATCTGAACCCTATGACTTTTTTTGTATTTTCTACATGCAGGTAATACAAAATGTCTCCACCAGATGTTCTCAATCTCTGCTAGCATTGTAATGATTCTAAAAGCCCATAAACCCATGAAAGAACTGCTGGAATTGAGTGATTATTCTTCACTGACAATAAAACCAGTACATTCAACCTAATTAAACTTTTTTTTTTACTCTTTCTTTTTTTTTTTTTTCCCCACAGATGAGTCTTGTGGAGTATCAAACGTATGCATAAACTAAAACCCAGTAAGCATTCAATGCATATTTCATTCAGAAATAATGAGTTGTAAAAAATTCTGGTCAAAATATTTGCTAGATGTTGAAACACCAAAGAACATTTTTGCAAGAAAACACACCCACCCAAAAAAACATCTTTCTGTGTGTCATGAATTATAGTAATATCTGATAATACACTGGGAACTTGATGCTCATCTATTCTCTCCATTACTATTAATACACATCAAGTCAGAGAGGTTATTTTACTATGCAAAACACTTATGAAGTAGTGTTAGGTCCACACGGGATTAAACGAAGTAGATGAATACCAACAAAACATATATAATACAGAAAGGGGAAAGGGTATAGCCATTTTTACAATTAGATCTAAATTCCACATCCTAATTGCACTGCTGGTCACCAAAACCCACTTCTGTGCAGTGAGTTTGAAATGTTCTCGATGGGAATCACTTCCTAATGCCTATGATGACAGGGTGTTTGTAAGCATTTTATAGGAGGAATAGTTCCTCCTATCCCTGCATAAATCCCTACCTATTTGTCTATCTTATTATCTACCTCATTTTCTCATATAAATGATAATCACAAGGCTTCTCACTGCACTTAGTATTAATAAACCCACTTGACAGTGTCTGAAATAAAAGAGATGACAAATAGACCTGAAACCTTAACTAACCTGCCAAGACTTTAGACAAAGCATGTAGCTCAAAGGTGGGGGACATGGAAACTGCACTGAGTTGCAGAGCTTGGTATCACTTCTCACTGTATCAGGGTATCACTGCCCTGGCAACACCTCAGGGCAAGACTAAAGTGTCTACTGCCATAGCTTTTCATCTGCATGTCCTGGAAAAAAAATAAAGGGGAGCAATTCAGATATAGCAGTAAATTGGCACAGGGCAGATGCCTGATGGACCTATGTCTCAGCAAATATACAGAAATATACTGCAAGGATGAGAAACAGCCTGTAATTAAGCGGAAGATCGGTTCTCTTTGGCAACCTCTCTTTTGGTGATTGCAGAACAGCTATTGAAATCCAAGGCAACAACAAAATCAGCTCATAAGAACAAGGTTGTAGCAAGTATTTTGTTGACATGATGAAACTGGAAACAAACAAAGGAAGAAGGACTGACTTTCTTGACTTGCAACAGTTGATATTAAGTATCTTATCAACTTTCAAACTTTAAAATTAACAGAAAGAGTCAATTCCCATTTTTCTCATAAGTTCTGCAGTGGAAGTGTCTTTGAGCAACTATAAACCGAACCACTATGTCAGGTCCCAGTCATCTCATTTACGAAGATAATAATAAGCTCCACAGTGTCAATGAGAAAAGGCAAGTTGCTCAAAAGAACAAGTCAGAGAGTACGCCCTTATGTTAGGTGTTGCAACACAATTTTTCTGGTACCATCCTGGCTTGATTTTTGTTCTAAGACTTTAGTTTTATTATAAAAATCATTCAAGTAATCATGCATATTTGAGGAGGCATGGGATCCCATCACCAAGTACTGGTCTCTGTCCTCTGCAACTGTCACTGAAAAGGCAAAAGTGAACACAATGCCCCTGTGACCTTGTTTACCAAAACATATATTTGTAGTTTCCCATGTAGGGTGCCTCCAGAAACTCCCAATGTCAGGGACAGAACAGAAATTGAGGAATTACTTTGCCGTCTTAACTTTGGATGCATGTGACTCCCAAACAGGGAACACAGAGATCCTGAGGCAGTCTCCTTCTTACAGACTTCAGCTGTTTTTCTGGCTGTCACAGCAGCTGCAGACAGCTTGCTTGGACAGCATGGCGAGAGATGAGTCAGACCTCTCTATGCATCAGGAAGTTTCCTCATGCCCAACACTTCTGAAGATTGAATGATGCAGATAGGGTAGTTTGTACCAGAGGAGTTATCATATTGCAACAGAAAACTATGTAGATAGCTTTTCAAGGAAAAATTGCTTCTACCAAAGTGCAGTGTGGATGGAATTGCTGTCAGCAATGTGTCTACAGTGTCAGAGCCTCCTGGGTCTGAGACCTCAAGCCTGAATTCAAACTTGACCACTTAGTGCATCAATGTCTTGAATCAGAAATGCCTGACCCTTTTTATTGACTTGAGAGTTTAGGACAATAATGGTCTTTCCTTAGACAGCTTCTGATAATTAATAAAGTAGGGTCCTAATTTAGACACTCATAAAGAATGTTAAAGCTTACCATGTTAATCATAGTTTAAAACACAAATTCATGTAAAGCTTACACATAGTATCTCTGCTGTCTGACTAATATTTATTAAAAACCCTTTCCCACTGCAGCTGGGAATGCTGTTTCAAACCACCAACGGCGAGTGCAGAACACTGGGAATGTAGAACAATTGGCATTGTTAAAGGTAACAGGGAGAGCTTTCATCCAAAACATAGTATGTAATGCTGGTGAAGCTCCCTGTGCTGGTAGTGATAAATGATGTACAAAATGAGTGAATGCTGAGACACAGCCACACATAGAAAAGGGAATCTAAGAGGAATTCCTTGACAGCAAGAGACAACTGATTTTATGAAGAGAGCAGGTATGATTTTTATTTTTCCCTTGCACAGCTGCCTTCCTACTCTCTAAAGTTTGGGACTTGTTTTTGATTCTCTCAGTGCATTCTGTTTCAAGACAGAGTATTGGTCATAGCAGCAGCAAAACCCTAATTTCCTTATATCTACAGTGGGGTTGTATAGGTATAAATTATAATCAAAACCACCTAAAGGTGCTCTTGTAAAGGTATCCTGCACTTTTGAGAAAGCACTGTGCACAATCAGAAGGTAGGTTTGGTAATCAGAAGGGATCTGTGGTTCACTATGCCTTACTGCTACTCCATCATAGTAGCTAGCATATTCCTAGTTTTACTCCTTTCACTTTTACCTGTTCATGTATTTTCCCCAGTTTTAAATTGTCTGAGTTGTCCTAAAGAGCATCTTTATTGATTGAAAGGGTGTGTGGGTTTTCCAAACTAACCTGTCTCATATATTGAACTTTGTAATGAACATTTGCAACTAATTGAAAACACACATACACTTCACAGATGAATGCCTCAGCCATTATCTTTCAATTATGAATCTTGGCTGCCTCTATTCTTCAGTATCTGGTTTTGAAACCACCTTCAAACCCTGGCTGAGAAGCTCAGTAGCTTGTCTAAGATCTGGAAGATGAAAAACACTGAATTTTGGCTCTGAATTTTCAGATCTTAATTATGCGGAAACATCAATATTACAGTCCACACTGACTACAGTATGGCAAACATTTATTTAGAATAGGCATAACCATCTCAGAAGCACCAGAGTGTGAAAGCAGGAATTTAAAATTTTGCAAGATCTCGTACTAGGCCCTGATCTAGTCCCAGCAAAAATAGGAGTTTCTAAAGGAAATCATAGGCCGTTATCAACCCTGTTCTCAAGTTCTGAATCAACCAGTATTGAGTAAGTATTCAAGTGTCAGTTACTGACATTGATCCAGGAGTCACTGAGGACATTTTAAACTCACTTCAGTACAGATTGTAGTCAACCCACTTTATCAGAAGTAATAGCCTTCAGCAACCATAAGGCTATACAGATTGCAAAACGTTCAAAAATTGCTTGTTTTAACATTTTTACCGTTGCTGTGAAAGTGTTTTTCTTCACAAAAGTGTTTCTATTTATGTAATTGTTTCCAACTATCTGGGAATTTTCTAATTTTTTTTTTTTAGAAAAAAGTTTTGTTGAAAGCAATATGAAGAGATGGAGAAATATAAGTATTCACAAATTTCTTTGTCTTAAACAGGAAGGGGATAAGAAGACTTTTATATTATTATTAAAGTATTATGCCTTAACATTTTCAAGTTTTAATTACTTGTTTAAGTTTTAGTTGTCCCATTGAAATGAGCTTCCACTTCAGAATTTATTTAATTTTAGGAAAAAGAAAGGATACGCATTTTAAAATTAATTATTAATTGACTAGATAAAAAAATGTTAGAGATCACCAACTCATGAATTTATTTAATGTTTAATTTTTATTTTCATAGAATTCAGGATCCTTCTGGGCCAGGGGAACAATAAGTATTTTAAAATTGTCTACAGCTAAGAATAGGAAAGTGAATAAATTAATCAAGATTTTTCCTATTTATTTTCATAAATTCCTCTATTTCCTAGTTCAACTTTATAACATAAACACAGAAATGTTACAAGTCTGTTTAGCCCCCCACGATAATAAACACTACGTTTGGTTTAAAAGAAGATTAGGTAGGTTAAAACTGGTCAGAAATGAATTTGGCTGGACAATAGAAGAATTATATTAATCATCAGAAAACAGTATATTCTTTTAACCCTATTCATTGCCTCAGAATTAGTTCTAGAGCTCAGAATTATTCTATGGCCAAGGTAGTCTTACTTTGAGCAACAAAATCAATTAACCCAATTTATCATTGATCTGTTTGATCAATGAAAGGCATAATATAACAGCAGGCTATGGTACTCAATGATTCATGTATTTTCTTTCAGTCCTAAGAAACTGGAAATACCAATATGATTCTTCTGTTCAATTTCTACCAATAATTATAGGCCTTTGTGCAAAATGTCACACTAGTTTTGTTGTAATTGACACTTTTTGCTCTTCTAACACTTGCTGAGAGAAGAAGAGACTTAAGTATTTACCCATTTCACTCCTTTCCCTTTAGTAGTAGCAAGGATGACCGACCAAGGAAAAGCTTCAGCATGGTAGGCAACCTGGTCCAACTACTCCTGTCCGGGCCTGCTGCAAGGAGGGTCATGTTTTGAAATGTAAAAGACAGAAGTAAAAAGTCCTCTTAGTTCTATTCCCCAGGAAAGGATTATGAAGGCAACTGGGAAGACTAATCAGTATCCATGTCTGCTCTTTCTCTTCCCCACTGCAGAATTGCATTTTTATCATTGCATCACACAGAGCTTAGAGGTTTGCAGAATTTTGTAAGTCTGAGATGCATTTAACACTTTCTTTCCACAATGGTGGTACAATGTCCAGCTCACCACAGTAATTGTTTATGGTATCCTAAAGAGAATTAAGCAACAACAATGGGTGAAAACCTTATGGCCTGTGTGAATAATGAGCTATTTCTGTGCAGACAACTGTGGGGTGGAGAGGGCTATTTGCATGTTTTGACTATGTTATAAAATTGAAAATGTCACAGAGTAATCAACAAAAAATTGTGATTCACAGTCTAGTAGTTGGTTTTCCATAGTTTGAATCCAGTGTTACTCCTCTCAGGGAAGCAAACTGAGTTGCAAAAGTGGTTTTCTTCACACCTGCCTAGCTGTGCTTAATCTTCAGCTGGATTACTCGATTTACTTGCTTATGAAATATATACTAGCCACATCTATTTTTTATTTGTTCCCCTTCAGAGATGAAAAGAAAGACCCGCACTCCCCTTTATCAATTTCTTAGAGTACAGGATGGCTCAGTTGCACTTCTGTAAGCTTATCTGTCTAGAAGCTTTAGTATATTACAGTACACAAAAATTGTACAACTGATCCTACAAGGACATTTATGAACAACACATTCAGCAGCAGCGTGCACAGTGGATATAATATAATCCCACTCTTCCTACAGAAGCAAAATACAGCCATCAGCAGATTTCAATCTGATGTCTGTGTATACAAATCTGAACCTTTCATCTATTTCCTAGCAATAGGTTGATGTGAGACACCAAAAAAAAAAAAAAATAGAAGTCATTGCCTTTCCAGTCTGTCAGGCCAAGAATCCACAAATAAAGAAGCATTCATGCCAAGAATTAGAATAGGTTGGAGACCTGTTTCTTTTGTCTTCAGTGTACTTGGAAAAATGGAGCCCATTATGGAAATCTGTGTATAGATTGGGTTTCTTGTTTGGGTTTGTTTTGCTTTTTTTTTTTTTTTTCTGGTAATAAATCCATTTTTTCAAAATGTTCATAAATGCAAATATAGAACTAATAATTCACTATTTATTCCTCTTTACTTGCTGTTATCTTCATTCTTGAAGAAAATCCCAAACTTTGTGAATTGAGAAATCAGACTTTTATGCCTGTCCCTAAGCAGTTCATTGAACTAACTGAAGAAAGGATATGAATTCAAACTTGAAACTTCTATCTCCATGTTAGATTCATATGCTGGGGTATAGTAGATAATATGATGTCTAGAAGAATCTCCCTGTTGGCAGGCATTGCCTACAGAAAAATAGCTTCAGATTCACTGACATGAAGTAAAAGAGCACTGCAACACTGAGCCACAGACTCTCCAACAGTGAATGTTTTTAACAAGAATCTATAATGTTTCTTACAGACACTGGTATCTGTAGGTTTAGTAACCAAAAAAGAAGAAAAATATCTATCACACCAATGCTATAAATGTAATGGCGCAAGTAGTCTTGATTTCCCTCAAGGAATCTCAAGTATGATTTCTGTTACAGGTCACCAAACTTCAGTCTTGATCTTCAGGTTAGAAGGAGATATGTACTATGTCAGGAACATAATCTTATTATGGAAAGAGCATTATGTCCTCTTGCACATGTGAATCTGCCTAAAATCAAAGTACAGACAACCTGGAAGGTGGGATCACTTGTGATGAACCATTACTAACACTGATAGCTACTTTAACTTCTCACTCCTGCAAAAATACATTAATTAACATTGCTCAGCATAAGGACTCTATCAATCAAATTTCTTTTACAGTTAACTAAGAATGATATTGAGAAAAAAGTAAAATTGTTGGAAAGTCTAGTTGGCAGCATAGCACTGCTACTTATCAAGACTTTTTGCCATTACACCACCAAATTGGTATGCAAGCAAGGACTGGGTTGGAGTTTCAAACATTTGCTTTGGAAAAGCACCTCTGTGTATCTGAGACAATCTAGAAGACCACGCCATCTTTTCAAGTGATAATTTTGTGGAATCTTGTATTGTCACGAAGCTATGAGAGCAGGATATGTAATTATTATTTGTGTATTTTTCACTAGATACCTTGAACATTGGGTAAAGTACCTAAACCAGCAAGCTCAGTGATAGCTGCATAGGCCTCATAAACAGAAACAGGTAGCTGTTTCCCAAGAATCTCAGTGCTGTCAAAACTAAACTGCTACCAAACCCGCTAGTTTAAATTTAACTTTGATGTATCTGTGCGACTCATATCACAGCATGTGATACAAATAGCCATGAGCTACTGTGGTTATTTCTACTAACACTATACTGATGCTAATTCATAGATTTCTTGACTCAGACTTTTTTTAAAGGTAAACAAAGAAATAGAAGAAGCAGAGCAACTATGATCAGAGCTTGAATAAGCAGAAAAGAAATAATTTGCTTCATTTAAAATTTTGTCCAAACTTTGAATAAAGTCGTAAATTATTATAGAAATCAAAACAAAATAACTGCTGTGGTTTTAATTTAGTGTCATTTTACTTATTTGTTGAGCATTTTTTCTTTCTTCTTTACTTAGAATACAAAATCCTGAAATGCCACTATATAAAATGAGTATGGATATGTATGCCTATGTCATGGAAGTGAAAGAAACAAAACAGTTTCCACAGCTAATACTCCTAAGCTTCCCATAGCATAATTTCAGTTACATGAAATGGAGATTTTGTTTACTAAGTTTGCTTTGACATTTGAGTTCAGTTATTGCCATGGCAGAAGACAAGCCGATTAGGTCATTTGAATCATCTAAATGGAATTCTGAGTAATGCCATCATTCAGCGGGTCATTGAGAACAGAAAAGTGATTGTATCCCATCAAACCAGGCTTTATAATCATGTAAATAATACTTGGAATGTATGATTAGTCTATGCAGAAAAAAAGTCTGATTGGCTGATATTTAGATAAGGAATATGGACTGTTAATTTGAAAAGGATAATTGGGGGGGGGAGAAAAAGAAGAAAACAAAGGAGAAGGAGGAGAAAAACACATCTCAAGTGAATCCATGTTTACAATCAAGCTTATTCATATTAGAACGATTTGAGACCGCCTGTAAATATTCTGTGACACAGTCAATAAAATAAATATATTTTCAGTAATAAATTCATTTCCTTTACAGATGTTATAGTTCATTTATTCTGATGGAGATAGTGCACTGGGTACCTTTGACAGATGTTTGAAACTTAACAAAAAATAAAAAATAAACACAAACACAAAAATCCCAAAACAAAACACAACAACAAAAACCCAAAACATGCCTTACAGATTCTGCACAAAGTCTGGGAAGTTTTCTCTTTATCTAATTGAATTAATTCTATACCTCTTACAGGTATGAATATTTCACATGCTAAATATCTCACCAAGTCAGTAATACGCTCAGCAGATATTGACTATGGTTTCTATAGTGAAATATGCATTTTCTTATGTGGAAATGTTCAAGATATGTCCATATTTCAAGATGAACAGTAGGGCTTACTATCCAAACCAGTTTGAAACAAACTGGTATAGGTACAGAAATATTTAACTTTGGCTGCCTGAAGCACTTGACATTCAATCAGACCCAAATGGCTCAAGTTTGTCCAAACTGTATAATGATCTTTCATTTAAAATGTATACCTTTGCTGCAGATGTGTTGAATCTGTTTCCTATTAAGTTAGCCTTTGTCAGCAGAACATTGCAGGGATTTAAACGTGTGTTAACAAATTACCTTCATTCAGAATACCAACTTGACCTGAATCTCCTGAGTTATAAGATTCAGCACGATCAAAAAAAGAAAAGAGAGTGACAGGCTAGGTTAGACTCTTTTGGAATTGTAATGTCCTCACTTTCAGTACAGCTGGCAAGAATTTTAAGAAACTAGAGAACGTCTTTTATCAAAAGGAATATGAAGTAATCCTGAGAATAATATTGTATTTAACCTCTATGCTGTAAAGAACATATATTCACACATCTCTGCATATCTTGCCTTAGGCCAGTGTCAAAGAAGACAGAGTTCAGTCCTGGAAGGTACTGAGTACTCTGGCTGTGATCCAGCAGAGCACTCAACTGTGAGTTTAAATTTAAGTACGTGGATCACGCCACTAACTTCAATGGGATTATGCTTAAAGATAAACTAACCTTAAATGCTTTGCTGGATCAGAGCCACAGTGCTCAGCACTGGGTCAGTGCAAATCCAACCTGAGAGGAGCATTTTCCTCTCTCTATTTCCAGAGCAAGCTCACAAAATACACACAAAGTTCCTTTCAGGAAAGAAAGTTCACATGATAGCCAGACTGAATAGTTCAGAAGGGTGGGATGATCTATAAACCTTGGGATGCTTGTGTTCAGACAAACAAAAAAACCAAACAAATAATGCTCTTTGACTTTCCCAGGTTCAGATATTCATTTATTCATTTAACAAAATGACTGAGTCTGGACAGGGACATACATAAAGCAGAAGAAACCAAGTGAAAGAGACACAGGCAAACAGTGTTCCCTATTTTCCTTTGCCAAATTTCTCTCTTGACTGTAGCTGTGGAATCTATTACTTGGTAATTGAAAAGAACAAGAAGTCTCTAAGTTTCAGTGTATGAATACCCTCACAGAATCCATGTCAACTGAAACCAGACAATACAGTCTATATAATTAGACATAAGTGACGTTGTTATGGGCCTGCTGCTGTTCCAGCTGAAAACAACAGGAAAGTGAACTTAGGAAGCAAAGAGTATTTCAAAAAGCAAAAGTAAGTCTATGCTTTTCAGCATTATGTATTAAGATTACTAACTTTGTCATTTGGTATGCAAGTTTTGAACTTTCCTTGGATCCCATAAGTGTAGAGAGGGCCTGGTTTCAGCACTGGAGCCTGCTGAAGGAAGACAGGGGAACCATAATTTTCTTTCAAAAAGTGAAGGAAGTGAGAAAAGAAAGAACAAATCATATGTACGCCTCCACACTCACCAATTCTTGATGGGCAGCAACAAAGGTTTTGCACCAATTTTTCTTCTCTAGTTTATTATTTTTAGGCCAGGTTGCCAACTCATTAAGCTAATGTCAAACCTGTAAGGTTGTCTTCAAACAGTAGCTGTCACAACAGATGGTGAAAATGGTCCGTACAACACTGTTTTGCCAGGGTGATGATATGTCTTGAACAAACATGTAATGGTTGATGCACCCTGGACATCTTGACTGTCAAAATGAAAATCAAGCCATATTAAGCTTCCTGTAAAAAGAAAAAGAGAAAATGTCCCATAAAATAGCATACAAAAACCTAGGTCTGCCTCAGCAAAACTTGGCCACATGTGACTTTCTCTGAGGCTTGAATCTTATTTAAAAATAATATGCAACACACACAATAGGGCTCCATATTTCAAGGGAAATAATTAGAGACAGCAACGCACTTTGTAGCTAACAGCTCTCATTGAAGCAATGGGCAGCTCTGGCAAAAGTCTGCCACAGTGCACCCTGCAGTACAATCAAATCAAACTGATAAAGAATTCTATCAGAGGTTAGTGAACATGAGACACTTTCAAAATACAAAGTGCCCAAGCAGCTCAGCATGTGTACCTTCCCCCCTCCCCCCCCCAGGTTTATCTTATTCCCACAATTCAGCTTCTCACCTTTTCATCATATCCATCAATCTCTTCCTTGTTGAGAAACAATTGCAACCTAGGAATCTCTTGAACTCATTTATACTCTTTCCTTTATTCTCATTTCCTTGAACCTTGTTCTATGGCTCTATTATCTTTCATATGAGCCATGCTCCAATTTTCTATTTACTCCTAGATACTTAATGCTATAAAATGTTCTTCAGATTCTAAATCTGTCACTAACATGTATCAGTTCCTTTCATAAACTGGAAAGCTCTATTTTGATTCACGTCTTGAAATTTTAAGAATAGTCTGTAGTCATGCAGGTACATTTTATGTTTTCATCAAATATTCATAACAATATTTTAAAGCATGAACATATTTTCTCAACTATATTTCCATAGATCTACCTTTCTAACTGTGTAAACAAATCAGTTAAAACCATAAACTGAACTGCCCGATATCTGTTTCCCATTGCACATAGATTTTTAGCCTTTAACTTATGAAGTAAATAGAAGAGGCAAGTCATTATCTAGTCTTTTGAAACGTATTTGCAGAATAAACTGTGCTGTAAATATGCTGGCAATTTTTTTTTAAAAAACCCTGTAATTTTCTTTGACTGAAAATTCCACTTGGCTCCAATATGTGGAAAGATTTTAATCTGTAGTTCATTGATCTCTGTCTAACTCAGATCAAGAGACACTTACACTTTTCAAAGTGCAGTATCTCTTCCATAGCGTGTGTAAAATGACTGTAGTGATTGTAACCGCTCATTTCCTGGGAGACAGGTTTCCATCAGGAAATCCATCATCAGAACTAGCATCATTTGGGAACTTCATTAAAGAAACTGAGAATTAAATGCATTCAGAAAGATGATTTTCTTCTGGGGTTAGACTTAGGTCTGGATTAAGGTGTTTTGGTGAAGCTCTTTACTTATTTTTGGCTATTGTAATGCCCTGCTGAGGCCCACAGCAGCTGGTACAGTTTAAGGCAATCTCAAGATTAGTCCTTTATCCAAGCTCTTGGTTTATTTTCAAATGGCGTTAACTTAAGTTTTCAATGCTTAAGTGAACTCCTTTGCATGTCACTGCAGAGAGTGATCGCAATAGCAGCACACAACAACTGAGCTTCTTGATTTCAAACCCAGAACATCACATGGGCCAGCTAGCTCAAACTGAAGGTGTTCATTAACTCTGGTGAGAAGTTTCCAGCTGTGAATATGCATGAAGTTGAGATCAAAATGAAAGATAAAGCCTGAGTTCACACTTCAGTAGAAAAAGAGGCATTCTGATTTTTTTTTCTGTTTATCTTTTAGAGTCACAAGGGAAATGAACAAGACAAATTTCACACAGAGAAAGGAAGCATACTTAGGGCAGAGAAAAACAACAAATTTCTTCTATTTTATTGGTATATGAACATGTTTGCTACAGGCTTCTATCTGTGTCAGTCTTGGGTTAGGTATCTGTTACTGCGGTATAGTTCCTCTAACCCTATAACTAAAATAAATCTCAGTTCTCAAGAAAACTAGCGAATGCCATTCATTTTTGGTACTCAGTGCAGATATTTATCTGTAAATTCTGTTGTTTGGAATTGGTGACTAAACATAAGCACAATCCAGACTTCCTTCTGTTGGTAGATAAGTGTTTTAAAAATTGGGAAATGGAAACTTACATAGTAAATAAGATGTTACCTGTGTGTTCATTTAACCAAAATTACCCCATGTTGTTATATAAACTGAAAATGAGCTAAAATGCAGTCATTGGCTATGACATAAAAAAAAAAAAAGTTAATCCCTTATCTGGATGCAGCTCATTGAGACAACAGGTTGTTATATAAACTGAAAAGAAGCTAAAATGCAGCATTGGGTATGACATAAAAAAAAAAAAAGTTAATCCCTTATCTGGATGCAGCTCATTGAGACAACAGATACAACCAAACTGCTCTCTGCTGCTGCAAGGGGTTGACATGTCTCCCTTTTCTTCCTCCTCTAATCTTCCCTCTCTCTTCTCCAGCTCCTCCCTCCCCACATTGCACCTGCTCTTGTCTCTGTGCAGCAAACCCACTTCCCTTGTGTCTGCTCTGACACATCTGCTCCTGAAGGCAAATGCACACCAGAGTCTGTGAAAAAAAGGGGTCAATAAACCCCTTTTGACTTGCCATAACAACACAAAATTGCTTGCATTCCTTTTTTATTTTATTTTTTTCTACCAGATTTAGTTTACTGAATTGATTTACTGCACAGACAGTGCTTGAGATGGCTCAAGGTTGGGAAGGGTTGTACCAGGAGAAGCGTGGAAGCAGCAGAGGTAGGACAGTAGGATATTGTTATCTCCCTTTTGGAGGCAGCAAACTATTAAGTCATCTCAGTTTCTTGTGTAAGTGCATCACTAGCAAATGTAAGTCTGGAAAGGGTAACAGGGAAATCTAATGTGGCATTACAACACACAGACCTAAATTGAAGTCTAACTTTATACATCTAAGTGCCTGAAAATGGAATTTTGCCTTCAAATATGTTAACAGATTTCTCAGAGGATGATTCAACACTCAGTAAAGAACCTAAGAGCTTGCCAACTTCTAAATCCAATATCCAAAGTTAAATGGGGTTAATACATGAATATTCATCTTAGCACAGCCGTGAGGACCTGGTATAGAAACAGAGATCTTGAAGTTTCACACAAGGACCCAAGTTTTGTAGTCTATGAAGAAGCTGAAGGGATTATTTCTGACCTCGCAAAACAGGCAACTGCAGAGGTAGGAATCTCTTACAGGGAATGCTATGCCATCAACTAATATGCTTTTGCTGAGAGATGAACTCTTTTCTTACAAATTGTAATGCAGCCGGCTGCCTATCTGTATTTTGTGATAGTATGGGATTTTAATGGAGCTTTGCTGACACAAAATTGGAATAATGTAGTACAAATCAGTTCCATACTGAAAAAGAGGGTCAACTTATACTAACACACTTTCTGATATTATTTTCTACCCTCTCATAGTGGAATAGAAAAATTACTAGCTTTTCTGACCGCTTTTTGCATTGAGATGCCAAGTTCAACATGTTGCCTGTGTTGATATGTAGATCTTTTTCCTGATAGGTGAAAACTAATTTTAAATCTATTACTTTATATGGATTTTTTTTTTCCATCTTTGGTAGGTGTACCACATTGCTCTAGACTGCAATGGATATAATTTCCTGGAATGTCTCTTCATTTTCATTTTCAGTAGTCCCCCTGCCTTTCATTAACATGCACATGTACCAAGCTTGTGACACTTAGACTTCAACTCACCCTCCTCAAAACTCCTAACTTCTTTGCTTCTCTGCTTTAGTCATGAAGTTCCACAAAAAGACTTCTTTCTTTTCCACCCTGTAGGTAAAAGAGGTCCTCTCCATTCCCTTCAGCTTTGTTGGTGCAATTTCTGGGGAGAGCTACGTGACTTGCTTCCCAGCAAGGCCCTTTCAATTTTGTTTTGTGCACAGTTGGGTTTCCCACTTTGCATTATGTGTCAGAGCACACCCTTTACACTCTTGGCCCTTCCTTGCACTTGCTGTCTCAGGCCTAGTAGCACTGCTATCATAAATGTTAACATCTTGCAATTTTATCTGCAAAGACAAGGCATTTTGATATATATTTTGATACTGCACAATCTGAGAGTATGGTTACATTAACTCCAATTTGGAAATAGACTGATATTCAGACTATGTCTTAAGAAGTAATAGCTATATTTCTTTGTAAGTAAAAGCTCAGATATTTATGGTTTGAGAGTACACAGGAGTTGATCTCCAGCTTGATCTAAAGCCTACTGAATCAATGAAAAGACTTCCACTGGCAGCAGCTAGCTTTGTTTCGGGTCCCTTGTGCAGTATCTGTCCTCCAATAATGACAGATGCCTTGTCCTGTGACTTTCTCAGCAAAGAAAAGGAAAAAGCATCTTTCTTAACAGTTGATATAGGATGCACTTCTGCTAATTCAGAGTTGAAAAATAGCACTTCAGCAGAAGATGTAAATGTATTTATAAAAGCAAGAGTAAAATTACAGACCTTTATAATTAATTTATCACTTTTTGCAGTTTCCAGTCCACAGCAAAAGAAATAACAATAAATATTTAGCAAAAGAAACTGAATCTGCATTTAGAGTATTTTAATAAATGTTTAAAAGAAAATCAGCATAGATCACTTGCCTCTGGCTAACACTTTTTTGTCTTTCATCTGTCTGTCTTTGATGGATGTTGTTCATGCTCTTTAGTTTACAGTAACAAGCAGGTTTTTAATTTTTCTATCTTCCTTCTCTCTCGTGCCAGGCTTTGATGGATGATGTGACAAAAAGATTCATCAGTAAATTCTAAATCCTGAATACAAAATAAATTAGTAATACAAGAAGCAGATTTGCATTCTCCTTTGACAGTGTTGTAACTGCATTTGCTACTCTCTCACTTTTCCCTTTTACTTGTTCAATCTTGATAATAATACTAACTCAGCATAGGGACATCTTGCATTTTTTAAAGTACATGACTACACAGTATTGTCCTAATATGCTTGGTGTCATTATTTGGGCTGCAGTGTCTGGATTTTGTATTGAAGTAAAAGCAGCTGAATGATAGGTAACAATCTCAGAATCAAGAATTGTATTTCAAACAAACTATGTTCCACTCCCTAGACATCATTTCTCAAACATTGTGATACCAATTTTCCAGGTACTGTGTTGTTCCTAAAGACTAACCATTCATAACAGAAGGATCATATAGATCCGATCATTTCTCCTGAAGGGCAACATTCACCTTTAACAATTACTTTCCCCAAGTTTAGGGATGTCTGGGTTCCTAAGAGGTCTGCTGTAGTTAAATGATTTCTTGGAATCCTTCTGGAGTCCTCTAACCTTCATGTAGAGAAAAGTTAAGGTTCCCTCATTTCAAACAGCAAAACCAGTGACAAAGGGAGCTGTTTACAATTTTCATCTTTTCTTGCATTGTAAATGTGTTTTCTCTTGCATACAATTTCTATTTTAGAAAGGAACTCCATAGTTAGTTACTCTTGCACGAGAACTCTGTTAGGCATAAACACACACACACACATATACAAAGATGACTGTGATGCTTTCCTGAAAGAAGAAATAACTATTCAGGAACTTAAAAAATGATGCTTTGGAAGTCAGACAGGACTAAAATAAATTTATACAACTAAAGAAAGTAACTAGCTAAAAATCAATAGTGAGAAGAAGAAAGCTGGTTGAATTTAAAATGTTCCTTCTTACTTATGCCATATTTTCAGTAACGATGTCTCAGCATTGCAGTTATTCACTCTTGCTGAAAAGTTACTTTAAGATCAATCTCAGCAGCCGCTCAGATTCTCTCCAAATAAAAGCTTATTTTTATTGTGTGGAGGGCCTCTTCTGCAGTCCCTGTTACAGCTCTCTTCAAAGGTAAGACTGACCAGGTTAAAAAGAGATGGTAAGGCATCCTTATTCTGTAGTCAATTTTGAGCCATTGGATTAGAATTTTTGGTCACTTAATGTAACCTTTTGAATTGCAAAGATTACAGATTTTCTCCCATAATTCTTATATCTATCCTAAGGCTTTACATTGTTACTTAGTATTGTAGTATGTGAACATAGATAACATATGGTGGAGTTATAACATTTCTTTTTGAAAGGTTTTTAGTCTTCACTTAAAGACTTGCAGAGATAGAGTTCAACAACACATTGATTATAGGATTTCAGTGTTTAAATATTGTCAGTGTAAAAATAGAGACTGATTTCTAGCATAAATTTTCCTCTTCTGGATGGTGGATTTTTTGATAAACAGGCAAATATTGAAACTTCCTTAAACAAAACAAATCTGGCCACAAAATTTTTACTTTGAAAGGTCACGAATGAGATGTGCCAGGATGGCATATTTTGGAACATTGAATTCCGTGCAACCCAAACATCTAAGAGGATGAAGCACCCAGTGATCAAAACTTCAGGTCACCTCCACTCCCCCAGCAAACCAAACAAAACCAATATGCCAGCACAGTTTACTAGGTCAGATACAGGCTTTGAAATGTCATTCTTTTTTTTTTAACCTGTTTTATCATTGAATGTTTCAGCAAATGTGGAAGCTCCTGTTGGGAAAGAGAAGCTGAAACTAATCTTTCCTGGGCAAGGAGAAAAGAGATCATCATGCCTGGGTTCTCATCAGGCAATCGTGGTGCCCTTGGGAGTCAGTATGCTCCCAAAGGGGTTATTGCAATACCTGTCTAAGTGGGAATATAATTCTTTGGGGGTTAGAACATGAGCAGTGAATATTTGCGAGACACAGAATGGCAAAACCACATTACTTGGAAATAAGACAAAATGGGTAAAATCAACATATGCACAGAGAAAGCTTTGCAAAGGAAAGGAAAATCATAGATTTCATACATTTGGGAAATTATGATCTTGAGGCAGAGAGGAGGTAGAATGCTACTCTGGCTTAATTATACAACAGGCATGACAAGAGAAAGGTTACAAGTACAGAGGGTATTTGATTTTACAGAACCCTTTAAAAGCAGAGGATGCATAAGAGTATGCTCCCAGAAGTATCCCAGAACACTTCAGAGCAATGAAATCACTAAGGCAGGGAAGGGTGTTTTGTTTTTTATTGCTTTTATCCAATACTTCTCATGTAGTCTCACATGTAGTATGAGCAAAGTGCCTATATGTGTAATACTTATGCCTGCCACAAATTCTCAAAGTCATTAAATATAAAGCTAAAAGAATTTCATCTTCAGCCAGAGCTGCTGGAGATGCCTGGGGAAGGCAAATCTAACTCCCAAGACAAAGTGGGTCTGGTGCCAACGGTTTATCAAAGTTTTTGGGGGAAGCTCATATCTTATGTACCTCAGGCAGGGACAGAGAATATTCATATACACCACCAGAAAGCTCACGACTTATGGGATTCAAAGTTACAAAAGCTCTCACAGCAGTCCTGCAGTATTCAAGCAAGGGTGTTCAATTAAATTTATGACATACTCTGTTTTCCTTCCTGTGCCAAATTTATCACATTCACAGCTGAAAATTTAGCTTAATTTGAACAAAACTTTCAGATAAAATGCATTCAAATAAATTTGTGTTCTGTGTGTAAATATAAAACTTAGGCATTCTTTATTTTTTCACCGTCATATGGATGTAAAAAGGAATACCCACATGTATCTGTCCTTTTTCATTTTCCTTGGACTCCAAACTTTTTCCCTCTGAGGTACACTACAGGAATAATTCTACAATTTTAAGAAGTATTTCTCAGTCCATAAAGCAAATTAACAGTTTTTACCTTCCACTCTATACATTCATCCCTGATCCCTCCTGATAGTCTTCAATATGAATAAGGAAACTAGAACATCATATCTGAAAACACATTTAGAAGTTCCATTTTCAGTGAAAAATAACCATCATTCCAAGTAACATTTGAAAAAAACACAACCTTTTTGTTTCACACTAATTCCAAAGGCTTAGCATGAACTGTTGCTATAAATAGCAGCAGTTACTGAAAATGCTGTGGAGTATGTTACAAATGTGTTTGAATTACTGCACCAGTGTTGTGTAAAAGATGATATGAATATGTAAAAACCATTCTGGATAATTCAAAACAGAGGAAAGCTTGCGGGGTGCAACACACATCCATTTCTGTCCTTTGAAGTTAAGATCTTGTCATTGAGATGAAGTTAAATAAATACTAGAAATGGGGATGAGAGAAAAACAAGCAGCATGCTAAAGGGAAAACATACAAAGGAAAAGCTAATGTACTATGGAATTTTACTTTCTCCTTCCTTTAACTGAAAGATAAGGAAAAAAGGAAGGGAGAGTATACAAAACTCTCCAACTAAGCCTTACAGGTTACTTATAAAAATCTGGGGAGATAAAACATACCCACTTATTAAGATAAATCTCAAATCTGTGTTAGGAGTACATTTAAGATATCTAGTCATGGTTTCAGACTTTCTTTGTCACAAACCAGGTAGGAAACAATTTAGCTGTGACATGCTGGGACACAGTTCATTGCTAACTGTTCCTTGCTTTTATAGATTTAGCCAAAGAAATTGCATTGCGAAGAAAATAATACCTATGAAATATTATTATAAAAATGATACTCTTATCTGCTAAAACCAGAACTATTTTGGGAGGCTGGAGTTGTTCCTTAAAGGGGAAGCTGTCATACTTCAAGATTTTCCAGGTTCATTGGAACAGGGAGATTGAAACCAAAAACAGATTAAAACCACCCAAAGCAATCAAACAAACCCCCCAAAACACAAACTTTTGAAGAAAAGCTTTATTAGGTTCCCTTTGGATCTGATAGCCAATCTTGGAAAAGTTTGCCTTGCCCTCTTTTTAAGCATTTGAAATTTTCACTTTACCATTTGCTGTGCAAAACATATTGTGCGCTACTTCACTTCTGACACATGAGATTCAAACAGATATATGTATTTGCAAAGGACCATGGCAGAACAGGATTCTCCTTTTCCTTTAGAGGTCTGAAACCGCTACACATAGTAAGTGGCTAGCTGGATCCCAAAGATATCTATGAGAAGTTTCCCTTACAGCCGTGACTCCAGCTGGGCAGTGCACAGCTCCTGGGGAGTTAGGGAGCAGTGAAAGAAGGGTTATGTGACACACAAAAGAGGAAGTTTCTATCAGGTATCACATTTTAGTGCCAAGTGCGTGAGTCCTTGGCTAGTGCTTTAACAGCTGGGAAATCCCACTTTTCACGTTACTTTCCTTGGAGGGAGGAAAGTAAGTCTCTTTCAGTAACACCCTCCAGTCAGATCTGAGAAATGTGACCTGCGTGACTAACCCCTGCATCCGTGTTCGTGTGTTGTCAGATGAGAACTAGAATTTTAGGGGGGTACTTCATGGCACTCAAGACCTTCGATACATTCACCTGAAATCCAAAGGCTAAATGTCATTTAAAAGTAACATGCCCTTGAACACAGAAAATTAATTTGTCTGTTTTGAAGAAGCTACACTATTTTTATGCTATTTGGTAAATGCATGGTATGTTGATTATGTCGGGTGTCAAAATTCCAATTTTTGATACTAAGGTTTTAGCTAAGTACTTAAAGACACTGGAAATCTGTCAGTTGCAGGCAAGAGAAAGCTTCATATAAATATCGAATTTAGTCAAGAAGGTTTGTGTTCTGGATGTCAATGAAGGGCACAAGGGGGAAAGGACGGAGTGGAACAGGGAGCTTGCGTGAATGACTTCAAGCCTCTGGGTGAGCTCAGGGCAGACCCTGTGCCTATGAAATCATTTTCTATTGTTAGCCTGCACAAAATGTTTGGCTGTAAGCCCACAGCAAAACTAGGGTGGTTT
The DNA here is from genome assembly GCF_000708025.1 of Charadrius vociferus. Lineage (NCBI taxonomy): Eukaryota > Metazoa > Chordata > Aves > Charadriiformes > Charadriidae > Charadrius > Charadrius vociferus. Next base: position 3,441,518 of record NW_009649293.1, read on the forward strand.
TGTGCCAGAATACTGTTATGAGGGCAGTGTATGACTGCTACTCCGCACATACAGAACAAAGAATTACAGATTTTTTTTTGCCTTCTCTGTGAAAGTCAGCTTAATAACCATTATTGTAATTTTCTACAACAAATCAGTAGAAAAACCTAGTGTTCAGGCAGATGTGTTTCTCATGTACTAAGAAAGGGAAACTTTGACTGTCTGTGTCCTGAGGGTGAGAGGAGAGTTATTCCTGCCCTTGGAAAGGTGACTTGCCCCTGGACATCTGAGCTGAGATTTTCTGCCTTGGCTTTCTACAAGCCATTACCTTTACCTGCACAATAATCCTGTCTATCCACCCCAGTGAATAAGAAAAATGTTTCTGAACATGAAGGCACATAGCTTTGGTTTTCCCTGAGAGAACCAATACACTCTGAGTATATCATGGGCAGGGGAAAGGAAAGCACTTTTAGAAATCTATCTAGTAATAAACAGTGAGAGTAATTATATACCTGAAAATGTCTTATGATGCCATGGCACAGTAAACTCTGCAGTACAGTGTTTTACTAAGAATAAGTAAGAGATTAATGTAAAAGTTCATTCAAAATAATTTTATTTTAATAAACTAAATTCATTTCTTTTAATCCCTGCATTTTAGCACTAGCATCTGAGTGTGATTCCTCTCTTGAACTGTATTTCTGCTTTACTAGTTGTAACAACTACTCAGGTTGGTAATCTTAGTTTTGGATATTGAGGGACAGGCCATTTTGGTTCAGGTTACAGTTACTGCTCACTGTCTTCAGATCTGAAGGTGCAAGGCTATAAATATAAAGAGTAGAAAGTACTTTTCACAGGTCATTTGAATCAGCTTTGGAGAAAAGGGTGTTGTGATATCGATCATGTAAGGAACTCTTCCTCTGCTCTAACCAGACCAGTTTAACAATAATTACAGAACATTTAAAAGGCATCTGTTTAAAGTGGGATATCTGGGAGGGAGGCTAGATGAAAGAAATTAATAAAGTGCTAGCTTGGTTGACATGCATTTTGAACAGTAAAGTGTGTTATCAACCTTGAATATAATTCACATTCTGTCAGCGTATTCAGGAAGTGGTAGGTTTCTTTGTAGCAGAAGTAAAATTAATGTCATTTTGAATGTGAAATAAACACAAAACACAAGAATCCTAAAACATCATTTCTCTAAGGAAGTTGTCACTGTCAAAAGTCATAAAATGGTTTCTTGTAAAGGAGACACTAGGTAGTTTTACTCTCCTCCTCAGGGCTCACTGGCATTAATTATTTGCAGGAATCTGTATATTCCAATGAAACAATAGAGACGAGGAATATTGACTCTGAAATAAATAGTTCCATTAAGTAAATGCCTGTAGGTAAAAATATGCTCTGTGAAATGTAAATCTCTTAAAGCCCTATATATGCTTGTGCTGACACATCCTAAACCGAGGTTATGTGACTACTTCCAAAGAGGGAAGATACATATTAATAAATGAATATAGCATATACACTATGTTAAGATGTTTTTTTCTTAGGTTGAGATGACCATTAGAGGACAGAGAATTTACTTTTAGTTGCTATTTGAAACAAAGACTTTTGGTTGTTATAAACAAGTTATTGTACAGCTTGTACTAAATAAAATGTAAACTCAACCTGGTAACTATTTTACCTAGCCAAAGTAACAGTGCTGTTTTAAAATCCATTAATCCATCAGTGCTTGCCAAATTCTGAATAAACAATATTCACAGACTTCTGATGATAATTCAGGTGGTTCATCATACAAATCTCACGTGTTAGCAAGGGCCAAATGCAGCCATGTACCGGCTTGTAAATTACTCTTGGTGGCGTGACCCTTTATATTGGATGAATGGAGAAATATCTTATCTGCGTAAATTGAGTTTTATTGTCTGTATTTGCAAGTGTATGCTCAGCCTGACTTATTCTGGCAAGTAAATATTAGATTATACTTAATGGTGGAAGTCTTGGTTTATCTTTACTGCTATTATGTTTGTGACAAACAAGTGATGCAATCTCTGTTAACTAGGCCTCACATATCAGCTCTGGCACTTTTTATGTATAGCACCTAAAATAGTGGTATAAAGTGGGTGGATTTACAGTAAAAATCCACCAGGACAGACTTGCATTCATTTTTCTAGGTATTTTGCCCAGCTCCACAAAAAATAAACAAACAAAACAGGACAAAAAAAACCTCATTACTCTGATTCAACTTGCAGGTTATGCAAGCAATCATCTTTCCATAATAAGGTTGTCATCTTAAAGGCGTGTTTGAAGTCTTCTGGATAACAAGTAATGAAATATGCTTTTTTTTTCTAACAATGTAGATGATAGGGAAGCATTTACCAGTCTCCCAACAGCTTTTTAAAATGCTGTTGATCTGCTTCATGACTGATGGCTTTCAGCATCAAGGGTTGTGTTGAGGAACCAACATCATGTCTGCTTGCAGATGATGTAATGAAAAAACACTAGCAGGTAAGTGCTAATGCATAGCAGGGTGAAAACTTTGCACTATGGCCCTGTGAACTAAGTCAGTAATGTGTTATTTTCATAAGATCCCAATTCTGGAAAATTAAAAATCAATTTTCAAGAGCTTATTTTTATATTTTAAATCTATTCAGGAGCCCGCTATAAGTGTATAGTAGTCAAACAGTCTGCAATTTGAGAGAAACAGTGCAATGGATTTGAAGTCCACGTAACTCAAAACTACAAGTGAAAAGCATCATCTGCCGCCCATCAGACCAAAAGCAAGGTGTCAGAGACATGCCAGAATAGGCTCTCAGGCTGAAGGTGAGATTTATGCCTGAAGGGGATGTTTTTACAAATGTTGAGTTAACAGAGGGCAGTATAATGTCTGTGACATTAAGAAGATGATATTTCCTACTAATGGAGCAGGGACCTCGGTATTGCACATACAATTCTGCTCAACCTCATCAAGACACATTTTTTTTCTGTTTGAATGAAAGATCACAGCAAGGTATGTTTTGTAAAGAAAGCTTATACAATCAAAATGAAAATTGAACTCTTACAGAGGAAAGAGTTTAACAATAAAAGCTGTAAAAGTCCCCTGAAAGTGAGATTCAGTCCCATTTGACACAATAAATTGTTTTACTATTGAACAGAGTTCCACTAACAAGTATAGATTACATGTGTAATCCTGGTTTTGCCTGCAGTTTATGTACCTAGAAGATGTATTAACTGTGCAGCTCTCCTGTTTGCAAGCAGTAGAATGTGCCTCTTTTTAAGTATAGGAGGAAATTGAGAAGAATATGAACAGTAAAGCTTAAGAATGGCCAAATATTAAAAAATGTTTAATATCAGTAACTGACTTAATGTTCCAAATTATTTACAAATAAAACATGCATTATTATTTACTGGAATATAGGATAAAAGGCAATTACATTAGCCACAGATAGTAAAATGCCAGAAAGGGGAAGGGGAGGCATGCTATGCATTCTGCAGTGTGCCTCCTTGGAACTGTTAGTGCTTCATGCTGTAACAGGCTGAAAATGAAGTGCGAACTCATCAGTGTAATTATTTCTTCTCTTCCTTTTGTGGAGGCTGTGCTGAAGGATGGACATCTTTAACTTAATCACCGATTACATTTGTTGCCGTATGAATCTGTAAAACAAGTGTAGCAAATCTATTGCTACGCTGAGTCGTTGGGAGCCCCTGTTCCTTTTCTCAAATTTGTAGCTCTGCTGTACGAAAAACAGAAAACCCACTTTCGCCTGCTGGTGGTTTGAATTGCTCTAATTTGTTCTGGTAATGGCACCAGATGTCACAGTATAAAAGGAAGACCGACCCAGCAAAAAAGATTGCCAATCTGACCTTCTATTGAATTCTAGAGCTCTTGCCCTTTTTTGTCTTCTGAACAAACCCAGCACTCACAAACATGCTGAATGGAGTGGAAAAAGCAGCTTGACTCTTGTGAAAGAAGTTACAAGCAGAGCTGAGATGGCCGCTTGCCACTTTCCCTGTCAGGGTGACATCTGCCACCGTTTGGTGAGCTGCTTTTTTGAGGGAGGGGGAAATGAACCTTCATCCCAGCAGGGCTGGCCCTCTCCCCCCATCCCTGCACCTTTGTCATTGTTTCTTTTTATCCAGAATTTTTTTTTCTTCCATCGTTGGAGTCTATCTTTTAGGAGAGATGAAAGCTATATCTTATGGGGCTTTTACTTCTTCAGCAAGATCCTGACACCGTTTAGTTTCTCATACAATGAGCATTTAGTTTATTATATATACTACTCCATTTGTCTTGGTAAAATGGTTTTACATCTGTAAAAAAGCCCAGCAGAGTAAATCAAAGTGAATACAGCCAGCTGCCTGCTTGCATTGATAACAATCCACTTTCATGACAAAGGCATTCAACTTCCACATGATTCATGTATCTTAGCCTTCGAACCATGTTTTTGTTTAACTGATCTTTGCCATGTTCAAAATAATCTGTGTGAAATTCTGTTTTCCTGTTTACAGGAAGAAGTTACAAAGCTTGTCAATATTGCTTTTGGATGCAAATAGGTGTGCATATGTGTATTTACATGTCGGTGTATTTGTGCGTGTCTATACATTTCCAAGGTCTTGTGACTTACTTTATTTCCATAATTTTTATTTATATAAATCTAAAGATGAATACAGAACAGCTCTCACAAGCAGAGGAAGGGGCATTAAAAGAAAAATAAGAGAAAAAATTCAAAACCTTTGTCTACTTGGTGAGGTTGCAAGTACCTTTGGCAACCCAGAGAGAGCATAGGTTTTGACCTGTCCTCCTAACTGGTTCAGATGTACTGTTCAGCATCCTCCAGGGCAGAGACATGCTGCTTGGTAAAGGGCATACTCTCCCAGTGCTACATGAGACTATCTGTATCCAGTGAGTGCAGAAAAAGAGAGAATAACCACTACAGAGGAGATCAAGTGACAGTCAAAGATATAATGAGCAAATCACCCATAAGAACATTTTAGAACCAGTCTATAGCCCTTGTTCATGCTAATTTGTATTTGCTCAATTAGAGAAACCCAATAAGCATGTACAGTGCTTTATGAATATGTTCAGCAAGCAGAATTACATGGATAGGTATTTTGATCAATATAAAGCATTCAAGTGGGAAGCTTTTCTTTTTATGCTGAAAGAAAATATTCTTTTTGTGTATCATGTTCAAGAGAGAGAAAAGCAAGACAGGCATTGAAGACTAAAGTTAAAGCATACTGAAAACATAAAACATTTTAGAATCTTTACATTAGAACCTGTCTTGGACATTAAAAGAGGGTTTATCAGTGACTATTAAGTTCTTCTGATCTGTCCCATGAGATTTCCAATAAGTAAACATGGGAGGTGAAAAGTCTCTACTATAGAAGAATTGTGGAGTTTATTTCATATGTTTGTATCTTTGTATCTTTACATCTTTGTATCTATATATCTTTATATCGATCTTTATACCATTAACCTTTATGTCTGTATCATTGCATCTTTTTAACACATTTTATCATCACTGTATACTTCATTAAGCTAGATCACTCATTTTGGGGTTACTTTCAATTTACGCAGGAGAAGCAATTAAATATTCACATCTTGAGTGATTCTTTGATTGCTGTCCTGGTTTTAAAATGAAATGCAGACAAAAATACGTCAATTACAGGGTTTCTGCTTTGGATCAAAACCACAACCGATAGACAATGAAGGAACTTGGGACAAAGCTAGTTACTCACTCATCTCCCTGGCAATACTGGAGTTCAAAAAAACCCACAGTCTACTGAAACCCAGAATAAACCCTTTCTTCTGATATGATATTTAGTCAATTAGCAAAGCAAGAGTCCATTTCTTTTCAGAGCATTGCTGTGCATTGCTAAGCCATTTCTTTGGTTGACTTCTGTGTTAGAGACATGTAAGTGCTGAATTCAATTATTCTTTCATCAGAATCATTCTTATTTTTACAATTCGCTGTACATAAATGTGAAATATAGGTTTTGGCATGAGTACGAAGCTTCATGAAATTGCACATACACACGCACCAGAAAGAAAGAAAGAAAGCTCAGCGAATATGACACTTGCTAGATCAACAGTCCTTCTTCTAGGATTCATACTGTCTGGAGATTTCTATCCAACTCTCTTCCTTTTGTCTCCCATCCATTCATTTCTATTTTTCATCAGTCCACCTCTTCTTTTTATTCTTACAGCAGTAACTGACACCCACTAGCAACAGTGAGTTGAGGTCACTGAGGCAAGTGCCTGTGTCTTGCTAGAACTGATCGTTGATCTGGGAGTATGACACACATATGACAGAGTAAGGTCACTCAACTTTTTTCCCTCCATTTTTCATTTCTATGCAGGTAGCTACCACTTCAAGGTTCTTCCTCCCAGCCTGTCATTTTGTTTCTTATCATACTACCTCATGAAAAATAGAGAGTAATCCAACCTTTATAAGATATTACCTCCTCAGTATTGCTCTTCTAACAGTTCAGAAACACACTCTCCACTGCAAAATGTCACCGAGGTACATAGTTTTAAAAATATGATTTTATCTAGTAACAAGTGCTACTATGGGAAAAAACTGCAAAGAAAGAAAGAAGCCAACTCATTAGGAATAACCTATTAAATCTTAATGAATATGTGTTGTAGAGGAGTCATATATCTGCAGGGATGACATAAATAAAAATCCAGGGTGAAGTAAAAATTCACTCAAATACCTATGATAGTAACTTTTGTTGATGTAAAGCACTTTAGGATATTCCATAAGTGTCACTAGGCAATTTATCTTCGAGCAAAAAAAGCATCTGGGAGTTGTGCAAGGTCTTTTATTTAAAATGGATAAACCTGCACATTAAAAAATAACCCTCACTTTCTGGCATCAGTACTCAGCTCTCAAATATTTAATGTAAAAATACATGTATTTATGCGAATATGTGAAACAAACGTCCTGGCTTGTTCTTTTGTTTTGTTGACTTGACATAGTTCTTTAATTCTGTGTAGGAGTGAATGGCACATTCATTGACAGGTTCCTGAAACTGTAATTTCTATCTGACCAGGGTCTGAAGCCTCAGAAATGTTTTTAAGTTAATACTAATCCAGAAGTGAAATAATTTCTCTGAAGGAAGAAAAACTATTCATTGTTCTATTTCACTGATTTTCCAAAATAAAGATTGGATGTAAGCATAAAAGCTGAGGGCAGCCCTTGCTAGCCTGTCTTCATGATCTAGAAAGGATAGAAAGCACTATGTTTTTACAGATCTTATAATCAACTCTGAACGGGGCCAGAGTTTCAAATGAGGTACAGCTGCTGCAGTCACTAGTGCAAATCAAAATCACTGTCCTTACTAGTTTTGATGCCAGGCTATCTGACGTTGATGAGAACTTACAAAGGCACAAGAACAGAATAGAAAAAAACACATTCTGAGGCCAATGACATAAGAAGATCTAAAAGATTTCAGAGAAATATAGAGAGACAAAGTTTTGTTTGTTTGTTTGTTTGTTTTAAAAAGGATGCTTTCTTCCACATTTCATTCAATGGGCTTAAAAAATGCTGAAGATTGAAAATGTCTTGATCCATGCAGTATAAATCAGTCTCTCAGTGATGGCTAATAGGTAGAAGGATTGGGTAAGGACAATTATTACATTGTTGAAAACTGACTTTTGGAACAAATTATTCTGGCAATCCTGTGATATTAAAGGACGTGATGTTACGATGACCTCATATCCCAGAACCCTGGAATCATAGGACATAAAACTGGAACAGACCTTAAGGCATCATTAGATCACTCCTTTACCCAAAAGCAGAATCAGCTGAACTTAAAACATTGCTGACAGATGTTTGAATAGTCTGATCTAAAAGTCAAATGTTATTACTCAAATTCCCTCCTGCATCTAGACCTCCACCACCCTCAAACTTTTTCTTGCTACATCACATTGTAGACTCCTGTATAAATCACTCCTATCACAATGCCTATTATTTTATAACCAAGAAATAACACTTATCTATTCTGATAGATTTTTTCCCCTGATTTCTGTCCTCATGCTCTCTTGCTTTGAATGATGTTCATTATTTTTTTGTCCTACCTAAGATGACCACAGTGAATACTTTATCTTATTCCTTCATGTTTTTCTTTTCCTTTTTCCTATGTTCTTAGCAGATTTCAGCATATCAAAAAAAAAAAAAAAAAGTCATATGCTTCAATACACTGCCCTATCATGATTAACCCGTTCTTTATTAAACAACACAGTAACTGGGTTGGTCTTTCAGAACATTCTGTACGACAAGCTTTTCCTCAGTCCTGTGAAACAATTTTCCTATCTATAATATGATCTTATTGCCTGGGTGGTTCAACAATGTTCAGGTGTAATGATCTTTATCTCTCTCTGTCCATTTGCTTGAAATGTTGCCCTTATTGTGATATTTTAATTTCCTTTAAAACAGTTTGCTTTTCCTCTACATTCAAGAGTCTGACTCCAATATTTGCTCTCAATTACATTTTGCCACACTGCCAACTTATATCTAAATCATTGCATTGCTTATCCCTGGGATTGTGTGAATGTCCAAAACTAATATTGATACTATTTAGTTGCATGACGTTCCCAGAACAAACAGAGAAATGCATCATTTGTAAAATTATTCAACTGTAACCAAAGTAAAGTAACACAATTAAACAGGTTATGATAAACTACAGATAGAAAGGTTCAGGCCCGTGAATGTGTGCAGTTATAAGAAAGCAAATATATCTACGTGGCCAGGTTTCTAAGTCTTTCCTCTGGAGAAATAGGTACGGAGTGGGGGGAAGAAAACATAACTATCTATAGCACATAGAAACAAAACATGCATATGAAGACCTCCATAGGTCCATGTTTTTGTAGGCTTATCATGAGTGGTTTAATTTCTGATAGTTCGGTCTCCAGATGATGATATATCCAAGAATGTCATCACAGACTTAAAATTTGTTGTTTTTTTCTCTAAATTTGTGAACCTGCTCCAGTACCACCATGGAAGTACTGCACCCCCACCCTCCCCACAAATTCCTTTGCATTCCCTACCAAAGACACCATCGCTTTAGAACAGCAGCAATGCCCACTCTAGCTGAATGACAGGGCTTAGAAAAGACTAGAAGTGATGTGAACATTTCTACTTAAGAGAAATGTAGTGAAAAGATGAGTTTGCCATATCTGAAATGCTTTGAAGAAAGAGAGGAATGTGGATTGTCATTGGAAGCTTACTGAAGGCCAGAGCCTACATTTCCTCTCTAAAGAGGCTTCCTCTATCATTTGCTGACTTTCAGACTAAGGACCCTTCAGATCATAATTTGCAGTCTGAATGTGGGACATATTGTGTCTGTTTTACTTCTATTGATGTAATTTCAATCTTCTCCTGTCCCTCTTTGAAATATCAGTGCATGACCATTTCCAACAGTGTGTATAACAGAATTGGAAAAGGAATTAATGGAGAAAAGAAGTCAGAAATGTTTGAAGACACAGAGAAGCTACTCTGTAGACAATAAATGAGAGCATTCTAGCAACCTCTGAAACAGTGTTATAGTAAATGACATATAAAATAATAATCAGAAAGTACCATGTGTATGATAAGCATCAAAAAGGAAAACCTATACCCTACAATTGTAGTTATGGCAGAAACTGGGTAAAATAAATAGTAATAAAAAAAGCTTCATTGAATTCTAAGGCACTGCTAAGAGTGGTAGAGCACAAGATGCATGCTTGGCTAGGTTGCCTTCGAAATAATTAAAAATACTGCAACAAGAAAAAATCTTCATAGAAATAGACCAACGAATGAAAATAATCTTAATATTTTGCATTATACATACCTGTCAGCAAGACTTCTGACACTGTCTCCCACAACATCCTCATAGGTAAGCTTAGGAAGTGTGGATTAGATGAGTGGACAGTGAAGTGCATTGAGAACTGGCTGAATGGCAGAGCTCAGAGGGTTGTGATCAGCAGCGCAGAGTCTGGTTGGAGGCCTGTAGATAGTGGTGTTCCCCAGGTGCCAGTACTGGGTCCAGTCTTATTCAACATATCCATCAACGACCTGGATGAGGGGACAGAGTGTACGCTCAGCAAGTTTGCTGATGACACAAGACTGGGAGGAGTGGCTGACACACCTGAATGGCTGTGCTGCCATTCAGCAAGACCTGGACAGGCTAGAGTGCTGGGAGAAGAGGAACCTAATGAATTTCAACAAAGACAAGTGTAGGGTCCTGTCCTTAGGGAGGGATAACCTCATGCACAGATTAGGAGTTGACCTGCTGCAAATCAGCTCTGCAGAGAGGGACCCGGGAGTCCTCGTGGACAACAAGTTGACCATGAACCAGTAATGTGCCCTTGCGGCCAAGAAGGCCAATGGTCTCCTGGGGTGCATTAAAAAAAGCATGGTCACCAGGTTGAGGAAGGTTATTCTTCCCCTCTACTCCGCCCTGGTGATGCCACATCTGGAGTACTGTGTCCAGTTCTGGGCTCCCCAGTTCAAGAAAGACAAAGAACTACTAGAGAGAGTCCAGTGGAGGGCTATGAAGATGATCAAGGGACTGGAGCATCTCTCTTATGAGGAAAGACTGAGAGACCTCGGTCTGTTTAGCCTAGAGAAGAGAAGACTGAGAAGGATCTCATTGATGCTTATAAATTTCTAAAGGATGGGTGTCAAAAGACTCTTTTCAGTGGTGCCCAGCGACAGAACAAGAGGCAACAGGCACAAACTGAAACACAAGGAATTCTGTCTGAACATAAGGAAAACTTCTTTACCTTGAGGGTGACAGAGCTCTGGAACAGACTGCCCACAGAGGTTCTGGAGTCTCCTTTAGAGATCTCTGGAGATCTTCAAAACCTGCCTGGATTCTTTCCTGTGCAACCTTCTGTAGGTGAACCTGCTTTGTCAGAGTGGTTGGACTATATGATCTCTGAAGGTCCCTTCCAACCCCTATTATTCTGATATTCCGTCTAAACAAACAAACAAACAAACAAACAAACAAAAACAGAAAAAAGAAAAACAGAAAAAGGAAAAAAGAAAAAAGAAAAAAAGGAAAAAAAGGAAAAAAAAAAAGAAAAAAGAAATCTGCTGTTCTTTGAGGAGCTAAAGGGTAGTTCACTAATATAAGATGAGATAGTAACTATCACATGATCACATGTAGCTTTTGTACCATGTGAATCAGAACCATACATTGATTTGGGATGTTGGTGCTAAAGTCACCATTCACAGCAGTAATATAAATAATCACAACACCTCATCAGTTTTTCCTATGTAGACATGAAATAAAATTGCTGAAGCCTGAAGTGAATTATTTATCTCAGAAGATGGTAATAGCAGTAGCGTCAACAGTTATAGGAAAGGAAATAAAACCTTCTGCTGTCTTAATCATTTTCTGGCTAAACACATAGTGATGTGTTCTGCTGCCTTGTGCCCCTCCTCCCTGGCCCTGGGGAGGAAAAAACTGTCACACCAGCGCCAGTGAATTGAGGCAGAGACCTGCCCCTTCCCCGCCTCTCTCTGCATTTTTCCCCTTCCTGCAGGGCTGCCTGCTGTGGCATGGCTCCTCCATCCATCTGCAGGCATCTACTCTTGCAGGAGGAACAATCTGGGAGGCAGGTGGACCCTCCCTGGAGCAGGAGGAGGGACCAGAAGCCATCCCCTCACCTTGAGGATTCAAGAGCTTCCTGATAGATGCCTTGTTGTTACTTCAGGAGCAGGGAGCCACGCATGAAGACATGGGGATGGAAGGATTAACTTTTTTTTCTCCAAAGTCCTGCTTTACATGTTGGCAATTTAAGAGACTTTCAATTATCCTCATCAGAGTGTTCACCCATGCAGTTTCCATAAGTAAAATAACTGGGTGTAAGCGTGTTTTTTTTATGATGGATGTTGTGGTTAAGAGGACATGACAGTGAGCTTCAAGAGTCATTATCTATTAATTTTGCTGGTTTATTTTAGTAAGCAATTTATAGCTTTTCCAGAATGTCTTTTACATTTTCCGCTCATTAATTGAGTCCCATTTATACTCTTTCTTTTGCATTAAAAGATGCATTGCACTATTTAAAGTCTTAATTTAGCCCATATGTCAAAACTATATCTAAATGAGCCACTTACAGCACTTTTGTATGAATTACATTATGTAAGTCTTTCCCCTCCTGTCTTTTTTATCCTTGCAGATTCAATTTCTTTATTAGAAGGTAGGAAAGGAATACATAAAATATAAGTATAATAAGCAGCAATATTAACACACAAACTTAGGACTACCAAGTCAAGTTCAAGCCGTAGAAGATATTTTAAGTACCTGAAAAAAAATGGTCCAAAACCTCAAACAAAGGTGCAAGTTAAGTGAAGTTCTCCCATGTAAACTGGGAAAACTCAAATGCCTTTATTCTAATATATGTGGATATGTTGTGGGTTTTTGTTTTGGTTTGGTTTTGGTTTTGGTTTTTTTTTCAAAATGTAGCCTATAGTTTTGAAACTTGTGATCCCAAGCCTTTTATTTATCTGTTTTCCTAATCTGTGTACTTAAGTGATTGCTGCTAGCATCAACAAAAAGAAGGTGTATAACTCCTCAAGATGTCTTCTTTGTAAACCAGTGGTGGGGGGTGGCAGGAGGGGAAGTAGAAGAAGGAGGGAGGATCAAGGCAGACCACTGTCAGAACTTCTTTCTCAAAACGCATCTTCCAGCTTCTTCCAGTCTTCCAGCTTCTGGCAGTCCTTAACTCTAGGGAAAAAAAAAGTAAAAAAATAAGACCAAAACAAAACAACTGCCCCACCCTTGGATCTACCCCAGAGTTACTGAGGCTAGGACACATTCTATCTTTAAACAGTTGGGTTTTTTTCCACAAACTCTTCTGGATGTTTTGTTTGTGTATTTGTTTACTAGAAAGTAATTTCTTCCTGATTTATATATTAGCTACCTATGCTGTGAGCTAGATACTTTACTGTTTTAAATTTTCATATCTTTCATTTAATGTCTCCATTGAATGGGCCATTGACTCCAAACCAGTATATTTACAACAAGGTACAGGAAACGTCGTTCTTTTCCTTGGCTGGCTAGCAGCAGGCAGTGACATCTCCCATTGGGAGTAGTACCTTTGCACTGTTAAAACGTGTGTATAACTTGGATGCTGATATTGATGTTCACAATAATGATGTTTGCCATCTGCTCCATTGCAGTTGAGAGAATCTCTTTCCCACTTAGCACTACATAATAAGGTGTCACTCTCACGGTTCCTTACACTTCTTTCTTTATTCAGAGAATTTGGTGAACTTTATTCCTACTTTCTCTTTTTATGAGCAAAGCATGACTTTGTTAGATTATTTAAGGTATGTACTATATTTTTAAGATCTCAATTAACATTAATCAAGACAGTTTTTTGCCCTTAAAACTGTGACTATTTTCAGCATAAGTTTCCTTTTGCTCTCACACTATTTTGTGCTAATATATTGCTTATTACAAGATACAATATTGCCAGTGGTTATAATAATGATCTTTAACATCTGTTCTTTGCAAATACCAACTGTTCCTTAATTTGGTGCCATATTTAAAAATAATTACCCTCTTTCACTCTTACAATTTAATATCAAGTTATATTTCATATCGTTGTATTTTACAAGATAGCTGATTTTATTTCTTTTATTGTATAGTTGAATCTAATCTTATAACAGATTACTATTTCTCTCACCTTGGATAAATTTGATGAAGTGAATAGTAATCCTTATCATATGCTTCCATTGACAACTTTCTTTCAAGCCTGGCAGGAAAAAAAAAAAAAAAAAAAAAAAAATCATAACATATAACAATGTTATTCTGAGTGGGAATTTGGATATACCCGAGTTTGGATATCAGTACTGCATATCTAATGGTGTTGCTCTTCCCTAGTAACTACTCTTCCACACAGCTGAGTATTTTTTTTTTTTTTTGGGGGGGGGGGAGGGGCGGTGTGGGGGAGGTTAGCTGTACTTTGGAAAAGTATGTATTTTAGCCTTTTACAATAAAGAGATTTTTAGATTAAGGCAAGGCACCTTTATGATAAATTCTTTACATCAGGCTTGGAAATCCCTCCAACTGCTGGACTGCTAATGCATCTGCTCCAAAAACAAGAAATAGAACAATTCTGAACCCAACTCTTGAAGGTTATGGTTCAGATAGTAGATTTTGAGCTATCATTCATTTTACGTATTAGAACTTTGCCCTAGCTATTTGCTTAGATCTGAACTTACTCTCCATTTCTTCAAGAAGTGCAGCCTAACCAGTCCTTGTGCCCAAGCAGAGTTCCTCACCCCCTGCAGTGGGTATCATGAGACATACTTTCAACTTACTTACTCTGTGGAAAGGCTTCAGTTATTCGGGCCAATGTGCAGTGTTACCACCATCCGAAAAACCTGAACTCTATTCCAGATCTACCCCGTTCCATCTGAAACATTTTTTGCCTTTCTTTGTCTTCAAGATAAGGTTGCAGAAACCTGAAACTATCTAAGGATTTGATCAGGCTCTCAATATGGATAGTTCAGAAAAAAGAAGTGGGAATCATGTTATCCCATAATCACTTCTTACAGCATTTTTAAAACTACCTGGACAAGGTTAACATTACCAGCTGCTGGTGACTGGATCCTTTTCTAGCTAGACCTTGGCATCATCCAGTGAGGTTATTTGAATGTTTCTGCAATGAATTCTGTACTGACGCTGGATCTGTTCCAATTTTCTGCTCAACATAACTTAAGTAACCTTGAAAATCATGGACATAAACATTTTCAGAGGAAGCCATGGTCATCCAAAAATATTTTTAAAGATGGCTGGAAGTGGTTATCCCTGTTAAGTTTATTCCAGTTTAGATAAATAATGCCGGAAATTACATGAAGTTATGAATAACATGGTTTGTAAGCCTGTATAAGTGACCAATATACTAAAATGCAGTCAAATACAATCAAAATTCATTTTATGTGTATAACAGGCCTAGGTAACTTTTATTTTTTTCTTATAGACAAGGAAAGTAATTTAAATTAATCAAGATTTGAATAGAAAGTTGACACAGATACACAATTTTAGACTTTTAAAAATATCTGTGAAAAGCTGAACTTCTAGTTTTCATTTTGTGTTTATAGCTACACTTCCTGAACGGCAAGACACAGAACCTAGGATCTCAGACTATTTTTTCCTGTTTCTGGTCTGCTAGAATCACTGAGCAGAATATTCAAAATTATTCAAAAATATTCTTATACAAACATATGCTCTTGGAAAATCTCCAGCTTTTCAGACTCACAGGTATTGGATAATTCAAAGATGACAAGTTCATTGCACTGGGAGTGCTCTGGTCTGAACATATAAACTTTTACAAAGCTTTATTTTTACTGTTGATAGAAAAAGCCATTTTCTGATATTTTCCTGTTTATGCTTAATATAAACTTATCATATACAGATGAATTATTTCTTTAAATTTATGAATATCAGACTTAGTCTTTAAAAAGAGCAGCAGAAACTCTATTTTTTCATTTAAATATTTAGATTACATATTTTAGGGGGATGAAGGAACTTACTTTTTTCTCTGTACATACAGTAGCTAACACAATGAAAATGCTATTTGTTGCAGTCTCCTAAACTTCGCTGCACATAATATGAAAAACTAGCAATATTATTAAACTAGTGGAGTAGCACTTCAGAATGAATTTATTTCTTGAGACGTGCCCTTAATTTTTACAGAATTACATTTCTGGTAGTTTGAAGGATTTATGAAATAAAATGAAGCGGTAAAGATATAATATGGAAGAGTGAGTTGGTTTGTGACAATATATTGGACTTGTAAGCAAAAAGGGCAGAAAGTCAAATACAACTAGAAATGAAATATCATATCATTGACCTCTACAGAACAAATATTATTCCTTGTAATAGGAAATGTTAATTTTATTCCTTATAAATGATGTTTTGAACAGTTCTACATTCCCTTTCTATATTGGTTATTTTAAGAATGATTGTAAAATTTCAAGTTGAAAAAAGTACTAAGCTACAACATGTAAATTTTGTGTTATGTGACATTACAAACAGAAGATGAGAAAACCTTACTACCTTGTTTGATGAATCTTGGGATATTATTCTGAATATTTTGTTTCTGAAACAGTCCTACTGGCATATAATAGTTTATGTACCCAGTGTACCTGGATAGTCAGATAAATTAATTGAGAAAAATTAATCTGGGATGTTTGTATCAGAGATTCTTTGGGCATTTTTCAACAAAATCATCTAATTTTCACTGGAAATATCATTACTAAAGTATGAGCTGAATTTATTTACTGTGTCAAAGAAGAAATATTTGAATTTTAATGTTCCTACCATGTAGGTTCCAGAAAGGTTTATGAAATAGCAGAAAATAACAATTTTTTATTTCAATCAATTGACATGATATATTGTTTGCATCCCATTTTTTAGAGAACTTAGTTCATTGTTTATAATAATCAAATTAAAGTTCACTAAATTAATGAAGCTTACTTTTTTCTTCTAACGATTGAACATGCATAGTATATGTTTTCACCTAGGAAGAGATTACAAAAGTGAATCTATTAATATCTTCTTAAATTTTCCTCTTGAATCTCTTAACTGAAATGAGAAGGCAACATTCTTTTTTTCATTTATTATCTATATTGTGTGTCTGTGTGTGTACTACATCATTTTTGCTTTGTTCAGAATGCTGAACAAAGCCATATAAATAACTACTTGTAAGCATTTACCTTTTTGCTTGGAAATCTCAAAAACTTCATACTATAGGGCAAACATTAACTAATCCGATGAAAAAGAATCTCAAATTCTGAAACACTGGCGTACACACATACTTGTGCTACCAGTTTGTTGCTTCCAAGTTTTAGAGTAGGGTGCTTGAATCCTTCTGATTAATTACCCCCGAATCTTGTTATGAACAATGGACAACAAACACACATTACCTTCAAAATCAAGAATGTTACTCTAGTTAAAGTCTCAAGAGTCTAATGAAATAATAATTATTGTTAGTCCAATTACCACTTCAATAAATTGTAGTTCAAAATATATACAATTAAAATTAATACGTTCAAATTTCCTAGTATGTGCCCCTTTTCTTCAGTGAAATGTTCACCCCCTCTAATGTCCTGCTGGGTGCTGAGGTCGGCAGCTTCAGTGTGGGTTGAGGGAAATTGCACACTGAAACTTCAGCATCCCTACCCCTTCATTGAATGGAGCTAAATGTTGACATGGACAGCATCTTCCCCCTCACTGCCTGAGGTGATTTTTTTTTTTTTTTTTTTGGTGCTTGTAGTTCCTGGCTCTTTCTTCATTGGTCTGCAGGACCATGTCACATCCAAATGCACTGTATATAGTATGCTTTACATGTTCACTCAGGTTATCAAGTTGCATTCTTTTCATAAACAGCGGTATCTCAGCTCTGGTACCATCCTATGCCCATAATTTTAAGGCCTCTGCTCTTATCCTGCTCCTTCTTTATGCAACATTTTACTCCAGGGTCATAAATAGTTCATTCTACACCAAGAAGCTGCTGAATATGAATATCAAGCAGCTACCAAAATGTACATAGCTATACACACAAACACATATGCATGCGTATACATAGTGATATAATTTTACAAAGCTCAACAAAGATAAAATCAGATAATTATTAATCTGACAATTGAATAATTGCTATTATGGTTAAACAAGCTAAAAAAGATCTTCAGAGATGAGCCCAGACAAAGCCTGGTAAGTCTTAGAGCATGTGTTATTTTCTCAAAACAAATCCTGTAGCCCATTACTAGCAATGACGTCGTTCTACTGAGGTAGAAGGCTGTGCTTGCTTTCTCGAAGATGATTTAAGTCGATTTATAGGATCACAGACTGACTGATTAATTTTTCTAAAGTCAGCCAACAGGACATTAACAATAGAACTCTGATTAACTGATTGTCTTGCTAGACTCCAGCATAGTAGATACTTTTTTCAATTAATATAGAGATGGTAAAATGGAGATGCCAATGCTGGAATAAACCAAGCTGGCTAGTCCATATAATGTAGCGCTGAACTTTACAGCTATGGGTACACCGTTTACTAAGTTTAGCTCTGATATTCTTCACACCAGTTTCGGTGATCTTCCCTACTCCAACCAGGTAACCTCCATCACTAAAGAATCCTCCACAGCATACAGGGATCCTGCATACCAGGACATGTTTAGCTTTGTGGCGTATACAGAATTCATCACTGAGAATAAGATAACGGATAAGATAAAGAGCTTTACTTCACTACTCCAAAGTCTGTCATTTTATTGAAAAGCAGATCAATTTTATGAGGGTACATTGAATCACATAAGCTCAGAAGTGTAACCAGGCAGATAAACCCTGCCTTTTGGTACTTTTGGTACATAGCTACCTGTGAAAGAAGCTACATGTATATCACCTCTGGATCTTAGTTTCTAGACTTGTTAACTCAGGTTTCCACTATCTCATGCATCTTTGCACATTTTTATGGTGTAAACATTCAGATTTCAAATCTACATTTGGATACGGGCATGCCATTTCTGTTGAAGAGAAAGGAAGATTTAACCTTTACAGCTTATAAAATATTCACATATAAAAAACCAAGGCACATAAAAAAGTTTTGCCTAATGGTCAGATATACTATTTGGGGGCTGAAATTTAAGCATTATTCCCATTTTTCGTATTGGAATTAAAAAAAACAGTAACACAAATAAATTACAGTACTATACTAAAGAAAGTTAAGCCAGACTTTTTATCTTAAATGAACACTGAAAAATCTTTCATTTTCCCCTATGAAATAAAAATCAAACATTTTAATTAGTTTAATAGCAATAATAATATGAATGCTACTTTTAAGTTCTCTAAGGGGCTGTCAAATTTGAGACTGGGCCTATAATAAATGTTACCAGTAATTTGAGTAAATAATATTGTATTACCTTTGCACTTCAGGAGGCAAGGTATTTGGCCAAGGTCAAAAATAGAAAGTAGAGCTTCAATGTTTTGCACCAAACACAATTCAAGGGCCTCTGTTGCATCCTTGCTAGATTTAATGTCCTGAATCTCTAATCCCTTTCTAAAGAGTAGAGTCATCCAGTGACAATGACAGTTCCTTCTCCTATCAGCCTCCTTCCCTGTGCGAAACCCCACAGCCTTGCTGTTTGCATGGGAAGTGGGATGACTCCTGAAGGCAGTGGCCTGACTGCTGCACGAGCTGTTCTCCATCTGGCTGCGGGTGAGCTGGCCAGCACCCAAGGCAGGGCTGACCTTGCTCCTGGGCTACCCACATCTTCATCTGTCTGGGACCTTGCTGTGCTTCTCACAGGTTGCTCTCCTATTTCTCCTGACTGCCAAAAAAAATGGTCCTCCATCTGGCTAGTGTCCAAGTCGATCCAGTCACAGTTTCTCCATCTGGTTTATTCTTGGAAAGATGAACTGGATGTTCTTAATTTAGAATAGTCAGTCTCTCCCTACTCTCTCCCCCCAGCCTACTTATGGCATCTACAAGATATTTGATTTTGGCTAGATTTCTGCATAATTGTGGAGAAGAGGTCTGCCTGTTTCCCTCTCTCTCTCAATCTCTCTCTTTTTTCTTTTTGTCCTTTGCTTCTTTTCTATTCTCCAGTAGCTGGCAAAAAGTTTCCTAAATACTGTGAAATTGTTACTCACAAGAACACTTCTCCATCTTTACACAGCTTTTCTGTTTATTCTCTGCTGTTTCGTAAAAACAATCTCCCCCCCCTCCCCCCCCCAAAAAAAGAAACAAAACAGCTTAAAATCTTTATTTTATATTTTTACTGTATTTTCATTGTCCTTTTGATACACTATTATCAGCTACACACATATATCCCCTCCTCACTCTCCGGTCGGTAAAGCCCTTTAACAACACACATTCATAAAAATTAATTCCATATGAACGTCTTATATCCTTGGTACAGAATGGTAAAATGCATAAACAGATGATGGTTTTAAAAGGAAGAGCCTCTGTGAATATTTTTAGTTTACTATAAAATACCTCAGTGTAACTAGGCTGATTTTTCTCCTCAGATTTTATCACACAAGGTCTTGTTTGTTGTTTGACTGCGCCTCTGACTCTTAGAGGTCAATGCATTTCCATGCTGTTACTCATGTAGCATTCATGTCAGGGTCTTCAGCTGGCCTAATTGGCATAGACTACACAGCAGTCAATGAAGCTAGATAAGTTTACATCTGCCCATCCTGCTCACAGATCAAATAGGAGCATTTTACAAGCAGCAGTTACTCAGTACTATCTGACCTGTCTTTGACATTTAAAGGCAGGACAGACTTACTTTACACCAGCTATAAATCTGTGTTAGGCAATGCTATGGTAACTCTTTAGTAACAACTATGGTAACATTAATTTAATAACACCTATGGTGACATTAAAAAAAAACAACAACAAAACAACAAACAAACAACAACAACAAACAAACAAATGTAAAATTTGATATTGTTTATGAATAATTCAGGATTCTGATGTTTAGCCCACATAAACTGAGCTGCTGGTTGCTTTGGGGTTTCCATTCATTTTAGTGTAAATTCAAAGTGTTTTTTAGACAGAAAATGCTGTTAATACTAACAGTTGTACACAGACATTAAATAGGAAAATCTCACTGTGGAAAAATAAATGCCACTATAAGCTTGATTTCAGATATTTTACAGAAGGAAGAGTGAATTGTTTCAGCTGAAGTTATTAATTTGGCCTTCTTTTTGGGAGGGTAAAATGCTTTAAACTCATATTCTTTTTGGTTTTTTTTAGAATAATCATTTTATTTAACTAAACCAGCAATCCTTTCAGGCTGCGATAGTAATTAATATCGTACAGACAATCACATATCCTCTAGGTAAAAACAAAAGGAAAGAAGTTAGGATTATTGTCATTATTATGACAGTTGAAATTAAACTGTTGTGCCTAGAATGCAACTGTAAACTCCATGTTAAATTCTCTTGTGTCAAGAGTCTACCTCTGAACATCAATGTAAAACACAATTTGAAAAACAACAACAAAAAGTTTTTTTTCCCCAACTTTTTTACTTTTTCCCATGTGAATTAGAACAACAAGTAAAAAGAGGAGGGAATTCCTTTAAAAAAAGGGAGGAGGGGGATTTGTGCCAAACAAAGTAAGGTTCTTCAAATTACATTTTTGCTGGCTGAAAGACTTTTTGTCAGGGTGTAACTGGAAAGGCCAATCTTATCATTCTATAAAACCAGAAAGCTAAAAAGAATTTCCTTACCACTTTCCCCTATTCAGTACTTAGAAATCAAAAAATGTGAAGATGATGGTGGGGCATGGAGCACAGAGTGAGGGCACCTTGTCCTATGTTATCCTCTTAGCACCCTTTAACAAAAAGAAAAAAAAACCAAAAGGCCTTCTGCTTTCCTCTCCCTCTTGGCAGGAGGGGTGAGATTTGGATCTTTTCCTTACCCAGAAGCTCATCTCAAAGGCTTTTCACTTTTCACAGTTGTCTTCCAAGCTATCAGTTAGGCTTTGCTGGTGGGACATGAGATGAAATGTTGACATTATGAAATTCTGCAGACAAGACTCATTCATTTTGTTCTGTTTAATTCCATTCATTTTTGGAATGGAAATGTCATGGGGATAAATTAAAAGGGGAAAAAAAAAAAAAAAAAAGAAACAACTCAAAATACATTGACATTTCTGAAATTGGAATATTTCATTTAGTTTTGTTGAACTAATCCAACAGGTCTATTTTTCTGCCACTGAAATTTGTGCACAAAGGTTGTTTCCAAATTAGGCTGACCTGATCATGTAATCTCTATACCAGTTCTCATACTAATCTCTTCGCTAGTCTCTTCGCTAGTTTTAATACTGAGAGGTTATAATCCAGTAGATCCGTCACAGGATCTGATCTTCATGAAATTGCATTGAATATTTCTAATATTTCTTCTATCTTCATGCTTCATTCCTCTCTTCTTGTAAATGGGTATACTACTACTTGCTTCACTACCTACCGTAGAGGTAGAATAGCCTTCTAACATTTGTAGCAGACTGATCATGTATGTGAAAAAGTGTACAAGTGTTACACAGCTAACCAAATGGAAATAAATATTTGTCTTGTTATTCTTGTTATTCTTCAGCGTATTTTGTAACAATCCACGACTGAACTCTTGCACTATATACGACCTGTATCTGATCGCAGCTGCTGTCCTTTCTGCACAAGACAGGTTGGAGAAGATGAACTAGTTACTTACAGAAATCAGCTAAATTCAGGCACTTCTTATGACGTGATCGTCAGCATGAGACCTTGGGCTAAAGACAGAGATGAGTCGACATCCCCAATTTTGTTCAATCTATATCTAAACAGTGTGCAGCAGTAAAAGAATAAGAGAGCTCCATTCCCTCAGGGGATCATCTTCAAGATTCTCCTGCTCTGAATTTGCTCCTGTTAATGATATCTTGTGATGGGAATATAAACAGCAAAAGACAATATTTTGTATGCATAATATTTTCTAAACACCATGTGTTCTATCATAACAATATTCACTGAGAAAAGGGAAGGGGAAAGGAAAGTAAAGGAGAAAGGAATCTTCTTTGGAAAGGTCTGATTACAGTGTGATATTCAGATTCTTTTCATTAAGAAGGTTATGCACCATTTCCACAGACTTTTCACACATGCTACTAAGTACACACTTATCTTAAGTAATTATACTTTGTTGCAATTCATTAAACTTCTTTCCCCTCTGGGGAAAAAGGAAAAAAAAAAAAAAAAAAAGAAAAGGAAAAAAAAAAAGAGCAATGAAAAGCAGGATTTCATAACACAGAAAGTGCAAAATCATGGGAAAAATGCAAACACACACAAGTTGATCATTAAATATTGAAATAAATAAGACACAAAGAGATTTTGAAACTGATTTCAGATAATCGATGTAAAAGAGTCTCACTGGTATTGCAGATTAATCCACATACTTTTGTAGTTGCACTGCCTCATGTGTAGCTTCTAACTTCTGTTCTGGAAGCTGTGATTTATAACTTATTTTAGTGGGAACTGAATTTTAGTTACAGTGGAGTTATTAAAGAAGAAGTGGAAGAAAAATACTCAAACACACTTATCAAGAAAATGGTTTCATTTAGTGTAGTATATTTATTCTACATAGTGACAAGGTATTGCTCAGGAATGAAAAAAAAATTATTGACTTTCAGCCTATACAGGCCTCCAAGACCCACTTCTGCTTCTTCTCTTCATTCCACTTGGCTCCTTTCAGAGCTGTGCCTCCCCTAAGTGGTAATAGGTAAAATTTGCTTTGGGAAAAGCTGCATATCTGAATCCCTATAAAGAGTCTGTCTAGAAATGGCAGAGATCCCAAAAATGTAAAAAAAAAACCCCAAAAAAATGACAACACAAATCCCCAAAAATGCGGTATTGAGTCCCCAGAGATGAAGATATTACAAATGCTCTCATTGGTCTTGTTCATACCCCACTGCTGCTGTTTTCACAGCATCTTCTGCACCTTTTAGCAGTTTTGTGCTAGCTGTTTACCCAGCCTGAAATAATTCTGCTTTACTTGGTGCAAATTCCAAATCCCTATCCCAAACAAGAGACATTTTGGGTATAGGTGATTTGGAAGAACCATTTCCCTTGAAACCTTGAGTTCTGTCGCTCTCCCTCCCTGTCCCTCACTAAGTAAATTCAACTTACTCTGATATCAGATCAATATTTGAATAACCTACCTTATTTTCTCTATGATATATTTGCAAAGGTTATAAGTTATTACTTGGAAGTTGGAAACGAAATACACAAAACAAAAATAATGAAAGAATAAAACATCCCTCTTCCCATGTTTCATGCCAATGATCTATAAAAGAGTAAAAGCATCATAACCTGCATGATATTCAGAGACCAAATATGGAGATTAATACCTCCCCTTCCCTCCAGTTTTAGTTCACAGGAGGAATGTATTCCTATGCAAAACTGAAGACAAGACTTACTAGATAAGTCTTTACATATGTGTCTTTTATATAGCAGCTTGTCATAAAACTCGGCAGATGTTTGGTTAACTTCATTTAACTTTTTCCAAAATATTAAGTTTTTTAAACTGCTTTCTTTTAAAAATAATCACCTTTTTTTGTAGATAAACCCATGGCTTCTTATTCACTGCAAACTAATATACATGCAACTTATTCATCCATTTTTCACCTTCTAGAGACAAATATCTTCAAAGAAAAAAATCTCGTTTTCTTTGGGTATAAAGCCTGTTTTTTCTTCCCTTTGTTTTATGAGAGAAATACCCTCTCGGGCGGATAGAACTGAAATCCCATCACCAAATTTCCTTTAAACTCCTGCCTTGGGTAAATACAGCCTACAAACACAGTAGAAGAATAATTAAACAATAAATAAATTAAATAAGAAGTTGGTGGTTGTTTTTTTTTTTCTCTTCCCTTTTCTTTTTTTTTTTTTTTTCCTAGTGTTGTTTAGTTTGGTTGGTTTGTTGGTTGGTTAGATGGTGGTGATGGTGGTGGGTTTTTTTTTTGTTTGGTTGGTTTGGTTTTGGTGTCTTTGTCTGCCCTTTTAATTTTTCCAAGATTTTTCAAGGAAACATTTTGCCCTTGACAAAGAATCTGTCTGTATTTTTAATTCTTGTAGTACTGGAAAGTGATTAGGGGAAGAACTGTTTACCTGTAGTCCCGCTAAATGAACCCCAAAAAAGTAAAAACTTCTGACATCAGTCCAATTAGGCAAGTGTCAAAGATGAGGATACAATCACGTTCATCTCCTTGAATGACAACTGACCCTTTTTTAAATCTTTCTTTTTTTTTTTTTTTTTTTAGCTCTTTTTTAAAATGTTCTTTATCCTGTTTAAAAATAAGCAATGCTCCTCAGGTTTCCTATCTTTATTTTTTCTTTAGTCTCTGGAAAAATTGAATGTATTTTCTGTAAAGTTGATAATTATCTCTACAGAATTCTTAGGATTATCTTTCTTCAAATCATTATAGCACATACATATATATACACAAAATATGATTGGGCATTATATTTGAACATAAATTTAACTTTAAAAGAAATCAATAGTTACCATATTACAATTGGCTGATCAGTAACCAGGTTTTAAACTGCATAGATATTTTAATTCCAGTTTTATTATCATGTTTTGCCCCCAAGTAAACATCTAATTTAAGCTATAGCTTTTGGATGGATACAATTCCTATTTTTAATTACAATAGATATGATGAAAAAGGAGAAGACTCCAAATAGTTTAACTGGAATTCTGAAGTTTCTCTCTCAGTTCCCAGTGTCTATAAGTCAACTCATTTAGGTAAAACAAAGTTCACTCAGCTCTTCCAAACCTCCAGTAATGTTTTGCTCAGATGATGAGTACAGCTCCTTGTGTGTTCCCTCAGAACTCAGTTGCCCATTCATGTTGCTTGTGCTACTAATTCCGCTGTCAGCAAGCAACAGGTCTCCCCTGTGGAGCGAAATGATGTTAAGGGTTTAACACACCTTGAAGTGAAGCTGTGACAGCAGTGAGGGTGATGGTGGCTGCTGAAAGCTAGCGTATTGCTGAAAACCCTCCCTGCAGGAATTAGCATGGTCTGTGAGACCAGGAAAGAGCTAACAGGGTAACTATTTTCCTTAACATGCGATGATCCAAATTATTTCCTTTCAATGTTAATATCACAAGGCCTGCCTGTCATTAACAGGTGCTTAGACAAAGAGAAGCAGAGATTGTTTATCACATGAGAACACTGTACTGCAAATAAGTGTATGTTTTCTTCTCAGTTGAGACATGTTTTCTCATAATTTTGTGAATTAGCCTTCTTATTTGACTTTTTTTTTTTTTTTTTAAGGTGAGACTACTACTACAAGCTGTTTTTCTAGGTGATAAATAGTAACATATCACTGAATTCCAATTATACTTCTTCAGTTTCCACAGATCTTAGGAAAGCGTTTTTCTCTTCCCATTTTTCTACTTTGCATCCAGTATACCTGACCCTGGACAGAGCTGATGTCAGATCATGAACCAAGAGTAGTATGCAACCATTCTTGCTGCTCTCCGCCAGCATTCTTATTTAAAACAAACAAACAAACAAATAAACAAACATGACAAAAAGCACAGAAGATATGAAAATGTGATCTTATTTTATATTGATTCCCTCACTTAAATCTAACGAGAAGGTTTAGACAAAGAAATCAAGTTTTGCCTAGCATAGGCAAAAATGCTTGAGGTAAGAGCACCAGAAAGAAAACTTTGTCAGCTTGGTTTTGATATCTAATCTGATAAATAATTAAATAACTATTACTTAGAACACAATGTTATCAAAGAACCTTAAGCTGTATAGTATTATCATGCTTGCTCTGATTTGAGGAAAAAATATTAACCAATCTATCTACTTCTTAAAGCTGAAACTGTATATAATTTGATAAATTGTATGCTCATTTCCAGCCTGATAGAGAAACTATGTTACTTATACTGAAGTAGTTAGGAGGACATAATCCCCAAGCAGTTTTCAGGAGATCACCCTCAAAAGATGGATAATTAATTCTGAATAATCTCACAAAAATTCAGCTGTACACAATACTTTTCTAGAGTATAAGTCTTTCAAGATGGACCTAATGGATGGACAGTTTTCCCGTGTTACTTCAAGCCTATTCACTTCAAATTTTAAGGTCTTTGATATTAGGGGGTTTTGTACTTATTTGCAACCAGCTGATTGGCCCCAGACATTTAGACATAAATACAGTAAACAGTGATTCAGTGTCAGCCAAGGTACCAGAGCTCACATATGCATCAATCATCAGGACTGTTCCCTTTGCAGACCATGTTCTGCTCTGCTCCTGTTCTCTGACCTAGCAACACTATCTAGTCATATTTTCTTATAGCGTTACGTATGCTGAAGAAACATATTTCCTCGTTTGCCCTATTTTGTGTTCTGGCCAATAAGATTCCTGAATGTCTGAGTAAGATCTGCAGGGCTGGTCAGAATTTACCTTCCTTCCTTTCCAGAAAAAAAAATGTTAAAAATACGTGACAAAAGTTCAGACAAGAGTTTTTTAATTTCCACACAGGAACAGTTGCTAAATTTCTTAGACTGGACGAGGAAGAAGAAAGAGGGAGAGGTAACGTTTCTTGAGATGTCTAAATGTTCTGTTTAAAGGAGGCAATTTCAGGAGAAAAAAATAAATCTGTCAACTGAAGGCATATTTATTCCTTAAACTGTCAATTTCATAGGTGAAAATCTACAATTGTTTTAGAAGTTTTTGAGCTGGGTTACTTTGTGTGGGTTTGTTTTGTTTTGTTTTGTTTTTTTTTAGTTTGTCATTAACAGGATACATTAAGTCCAAGAAGATGTCATGTTTGTCGTTTTACCATTTAGGACTTCTCAGAAATCTTGGCTTGGAGCTAATACTGATGTAGCACTAAACTCTAAATTATCTCACCATAAATAAGTCTTCCATAATCATTACAGAAGTGTTACGGTAATCCCCAGTTCTTGTTTATTCCCAAAATACTTTTATTTCTTTTTGAGAGCACAAGGAATGCACAATGAATATTTGAATTATTGTTCAAAATTTCCTGAATTGACTTAAGATAAAACTTAATTTCTATGAAAAAAATATAACCTGTTGCATAATTCTTCCACAAGTCTTTTTTTAATGTTTTTTTCTTAATATTTATATTATTTTTATTGCATTTTTCAGCTGACTATAACATACCAACACTAGCTAGTAGACAAAAATTAACTTTTGTAGACTGTTGCAACAAAAGTAGAAGGGTTTATTTTGTGTGTCTCTCAGAATATGTAAGGACATTAGCTGATATCTTGTGTGTGTGTTTTCTTCTCAGCGTGAGGATTTTATGATTCTTGAAACTAAATTATTTAGGGAAAAAAAGGCTGGAGGGGAAACCCCAGACTGTAGAAACTCTCTTCTTTGACTAACTTTTGTGACTACTCTAAATTGATTACTTGTTTCCCTGACTAATCTCTAAACAGAGGGCATATCCTTTTCACTTGCAAAATACTCTCACACAAAATGAATTACCTTCCCACCACCTTGGTTACTTGCCAGGGAGTACTTTATTTTTCCCCTAGGAAAAAGAAAATCAGCTTGTATTTTGCTTGCTAGAGCCTTCTGCATTTTAATTCTGAACTCTGAATGAACATCAGAGAGGCCTTATGATGTTTTGCACAAAAGTGCCTGTGTTCATAGTTTTACTCAGGGCACCCAAAATAGCATGCAGTAAGCAGTGTCCTACTGTGAGTTTTCAAAACTAAAAGCAGAAGTGACTTATACTGACAGGAAGCTGTAACTCCTAAAGCTTTCTGAGGATCTGTGAACTAAAAGAAAACTGCTTACTTCTCTACATCAGATTTTTAATTCAACTTTCACAATAGTTTTGGGGTTTTTTGTTGTTTTTTTTTTTTAACCTAGAAGGCCCTGAGGTTACACAGGTAAGATCTCTATCTTTTTTTCTTTATTATCTTCAAAAATAAAATTTAAAACATTTAGCTGGGTGTCTCCAGTGCAAAAACCACAACAGGCAAAAACAAATCCAGAAGCCACTCAAAACTGCTGGAATGAGCAATCTGCTTTTGTTGTTTTCTCAGAGTCCACCGACTAACTTCTATAGCTGTGGAATCAAACTTTCTAAGCTGGATTTACCAGAGGAAATATTTATTATGCCTGTTTTGTGTTCAACTTGGACATTAAAATTTTCATGTTGATTATGAATCTGTTTTTGCCAGACCCCCACCTCTAACAGCATGCTTGAAATCACTTTATCTACACTCATGCAAGTGATTGTTACTAAAATGTGCTTACAGTTTCTGAGGGTGACATCAAGAAGACTGAAAAATCTCTTGTTTTACAGGAATACTTAGAAATACACCCTGGCTTGCTGCTCTCCATTCTCCTGTAGCAATAATTTTTTTTTTTTTTTTTTTTCTGTCTTAGCTTTACATTCACATTTCTGGTCCCATTTCTCTTTATAACCCCATGCTTAGCAACTGTAAAGTCTTTCTGACCACAAAAAGGGATGCTCCTACTTTTTTGGGATCTCACGCGTAAAATGGCAACTTGTTAGTAAATAAGATGTTTAAAGAGCAGTGCACTATATATGCTATAAAAATATTTATATTGCATGTTTCTTTCATAAGCCTTCTATTAGGAGGTATAGCAACAATTTGTTTTTCAAGTTCAAACTTTCTGGTTAGACTGTAGTCAAGAAACAGAGAGTAGAATATAGCCAAGAGATATTTAATAGCTGGTGGTTAGTTATTAAAATGCTGAATGTCTGTCAGCTTGTTCATTTCTACAAATTATTTTGGTATGAAGCTGGTAGGAATTACATAGCTTTTGATTATAACATTATTTTTAATAGATTGTAATTTACAATCTGCTGTGGTTGCAAAAGCACTCCAGATAAACAACTTTTAATTTACACCAGGATAAATTTGCACTAAGGTGCAAAAGTTGATCTTTGGACTCAATTTTAAGAATTACAATGATACATTTCAGTGTTCAGCATTTTTTTCTGGTAGAAGTGTTGAACGAAGCGCTTACATAAAAAGACTATAGAGCTGTGTCTGGAGTTCAGAATTTCTGTGTTTTTACAGACTAAAAAAATGCATTGGTGTAAGAGTTAGCAGACAATGAAAATCCCTTCTTGGAACTATTTTTAGGAAAAGGAGGGAGGAAGAAAGAGGGACTCACTGACAACATACTCTAAGAAAAGTAGCTTAAAATTGAAGAATAAAATTACAAATCTGCTATGTAAAGTCATGCATTTTTTAGAACCAAAATGTAACTATTTTAACCTAGTGTTAGGTAGTTGAAATTATAATGTGCATTTTACATTCAGAATGGCTAAAATATAGAAAATTTCAAAAATGAACTCAATATGTTACCTCTCTGTTTCAGAACACTTTACAATTACTAACCTGAAGTAAATATCAGTCAATATCAGAACATTTTGATACTGAAATAAGAAAGCAGTATGTGATATGCTGCACAGGCAGATTTTAAGGATGCTTATGCTTTAAGCTACCTGTTGCTTTTCACCATTGCCCTTTGTTTCATTTGCTTTGAAACTTTATAACTCTTTGGGATGAAATTTCCATTGTGTAGTATTTGCATCATGTCCACTACAAATATGCTTGGAAACATCTTGTTTAGCTTATTCAGAAAGATTTGACTATTTCCTAAATCAGTTTAATTTAAAACAAGTAATTTTGCCAACAGATCTAACAATATAATAGATGATACTGAATTAAAGTATTAGTTCTTTTGTAGGTGAAAAGCATTATTCTTGTTTTACTTTGCCAGTCACAGAAAGTTTTGATTTCTACCACAAGCAGTAGAAATGGGTTCCGCCACAGTCCCGTAATTTTTTCTCTATTTCAACTATGTTCCCAAGACCTTTCGAGTCTACGTGATGCTAAAAGAAGAAAAGTGTAACAGAATGTCTTCCTTATGCATCTTTTCAGTCTCTTTAACCCAGAAAAATGCTTATTGCTCAAGATGAATGGCTCTAGAGGCCAGAGAACGTGTATGGTTGCCTTGGCTATACTGAATATTGTGGGAGGTTCCATTCCTGACCCTGCTAAGTAGACAAGGTACATATCCATTACAGATGAAGTTAATGAGGATGGAGCAAAGTCAACAAGACCACATGGGACAGACCTGGGAACATAATTGTGCTTTGGATACACAGATCCAGGTCTCCTCTCCGCAGCTGCATTGCCTGTGACATAAAAGGAATTGCAATTGCTTCTGTTAACAAGCTGCAACTGTTAACAGTTTGCAAAAGGGCATTACTCCCAAGCTTTCTATCAGGGACACAAACATAATGAAGACCTTGTGAATGAAAGGTAATATTAAATTTGAATCCCTCATTTTCAGGCCATTGACCTAACTTAAATCAAACTCCTTTTAAGACAACAAAATTAGAAACCTTCAAATAAACAACAACATAAAAGATATTCAGTTGGGGAAAAAAAAAAGAACTAAAACCTCAATAAAAGACTTTGTGTCTGCAAATATAGTACTGGAAATAAAAATATGATAGCATCTGAAAAAGATTGCTAAAACTGTCTTAAGGGAAAACCTTAAGGTTTATATATTTTGATGCAATGTTGAATTTGTGGAGGACAAGCTCTTTTTTTGCATTAGCACTTTTTTTTTTTTTTTCCCCAATTTATGAGTGCAACCATAAAATTGATAACTAAACATTAGAGGAAGTGTAAGCTGTCACTTAACATTTTCCTGGTTTACTTTTTACATGGAATTACAACACATTGGAAGCCAAACCCACATCCTACTAGAGTAAATTATAAAATATAAATAACAAAAGAATAACTGAATTCAGTGTGACTGAATATGTATTTATTCTGATTCAAATCTAGCCACAACAAAATCTCTTTGCAAAATAAATTATTTTTCAGTATTTTATGGGTCTTTAAGACAGTCAGTGGTAAATAACAAGGGTAAATAAAATAGCAATTTAAAGTTCTTGAAGTTTCATTTTGCTTAACAATTTTCTGTTTAAAACTGTTCTTACAACTATATTAAGCAATATTATATATTGTTATTATATTAAAAAAAAATTTAAAATGTCCTGCCCTCATTCTCATGCAGCATAAAGAGGTTTGTGGCTCTTCAAAGAGGTTTGTAGCTCTTTCTTTCGTAATCTTCTTTGGATTACAAAAATTAAAAGCGATTTAAAGAGAAAATGCTTGTCAAATGGTAAAGATGCTGTGGCTACACACTCCTTTCCCTGTACAGAACCTTTTCAGAGTGGTGTCAAGGATATATAGAATATGTGGGGGACAACTTACATGGCAACATGGTAAATTTTTCCCTCTCACAGTTCATAAGTTGAAGTGGGATAATGCCACCTGTCAAAACTGGTCAAAAAAAAAAACCCAACAGGATCAAGACTTCGCAAAGAAAACTGTATTTATTTAAGGTCTCTTTAACAATTCAAAATTGTGAAATGAGATCTAGATATCCAATACAGAATTTATCAGGAAATAGAACAAGGGGCTATGTCTTATTTTGCTTTGTAAACAAATTGCAGTTCGCTGGATGTGGTCACAAGTAAACAGAGCTCACTTCCTAGGAGTTTTATCCATGGTGAATAAACACGGGAGCCAAAAACCGAAAAGATGTTAATCTTTGTTAAATCACTAATCTGTGATTTCTGGATGATTGGAAGCACTCTGAAAATTTCAAGAAAACTGCCAAAAAAACTTCATAAATAAACCTGAGAAAGTCATAACTTAGCAGGATGTAAGAATTTATATAATCCAAAATACTCTAAATATTCTCTGAATATTTTTTGAAATTTATTGAAAACAGTCATAGAAGCACACATGCTCATACACAAAACTATGCTCTGTGTTACATGTTGGCATGAGGAGTATGAATGTGCAAACTGCTACAGAAGCTCCCTAGCTCCCTGATGCATTTGCACATATTTTTGAGAAGACGGACACAGAGTAGGAGTAGTCCTAATTTTGGTTTCCTTTTGACTTATCCATGACATTTTAGGTGATATGAAACGGGATTTTTTTTTTTTTTTCCCTAAGTAAGTGGTGCAAATTCCTTCTCTTTCATCCTTCAGATAAAGAATACAAAAAGAGACCATTGTCCAAGGGTCCATGAGCCGCAACAATGGGTCACGCTCATGAAGCCCTTCCGAGGTACCTCAGCTTTCTGTGGAGCCCACAGAAACTTGAGGGAAGGAATATAGGGAGAGGAGGATGTATGCAAACTATAAAACCCCCATCTTTGCTAATAAATTGGAAAACAATGCTACTTTCAACTACTGCCCTGTTCATCTTCAAACAGCTGATCTCTCATTGTCTTTCTCCATGAGATGCAGATAGCCATAGATTAAGGGCACTGCTGGTGTTTTTTTTATGTATCACTGTGATATATATTGGCTGGGCCAAAATTTACCCTTAACAGAAATTCCCAGTAGTAGATGAGCTAGAATGATTTATGCTACTTTATATCCCATGAGGTAGCCCTGGAAAATAAAAAGACATTTCCAGACAAATTAAGATGACAACCAGACTTACAGAACGAAAATGTGGTAAGAGTATTGGTTTTCCCCTAACATCAAATTTAACATATAAATTGAATCTGTTTGAAATGCCAGATCATTAGATAGCTGGCGTACACGGTTATTTTCATAAAAGACTGACCCATGAAATGTATAAATAGCATTTGGAAATGTCACATAGAGATAAACTGTGCTGATTGCTCAGCTTTTCACATTCGCACTTTCAGGAGTGTACAAATGTTATAAAATTAGACCCATTTTCTGGTGCCTTACATGTAATATTATTCTGCTCAATTCTTTATCTCAGCTATTTTTTTAAGTGATCATCTTATTAAAAGATCTTTTCCCACTTCAAAATTACAGGAAAACAGAGCCTAAACTCAAAGACTGTCACAGTTTAAGACCATTTTGACAGTGGGAAGATTAAATGGGCTCAGTTACCTGAATGTTTTAATGACAGCTATATGAATTTTTTACAAGTGACATGACTCCCTTGACATGCAAGGGCAGGGAGAGATGGTGCCCTCCATGAGGAAGACCAGGCAGGTCAGCACAGGAGTCCCCACCATGTGGGGCACAGTCTGGGATGGGGCCTTGGGGATCCCTGGGGTCTCTCTGGTTCCCTTTTAGAGTCCTCCCCAACATGTACCCAAATAGTTTCTCCCTTCACATACTTCTGGGGTCCCTCCCCCACGTACCACCAGGGTCTCTCCCTGAATGACCCCAACCCCATCAGTTACTGGTTCCACAGGCAATACCTGACTGGAATCCCCCATTCAAATTCCCTCAGCACCCAGCACCAGCCCATGGACATGGTCGTGGCTGGGACCCTCTGGGCTCTTCACCTCTGTTGGCAACTCTCACAACCATGGGGAGGTCGATTGCACCCGAGGCGCTTCACTGTTCTGGGGACAGGTCTGCTCCCCTGCATGGTGGGGTTCACATCCTAGCGCTGCCAGGCCCAGTCATGCACATACAGACAAGTAGCAAATTTCTCAAGAGACAGATCAGTAGGAGCAGCTAACACAGGGCAGCACTGCCAACTGCCTACAATAGGAGCCAGAGCCTGAGCCTGAGCCCCGCCTCAGGTCCTTACCCAAAGCCAGATCCTGAAGCATCTTCTCTTGATGGGCAGAGCTAATTAGTTCCACCGCCACCATCTGAATGACCCAGACAAGTAACTGCCTGTTTTTAGCAACCCAGCATTAACAAAACAAAACAAAACGTTCCTGTAACACTGAGTCTTTAAAACCAAACTAAGAATTAAGTTACATTTTAAAAAAAGTGTTTCTCTGTAGATAATACTCTTTATTTCCTGAAAATTAAACTAATATCTCAGAAGAAAAGTAAATTTAAAGCAAGAACTTACCTCCAAATATAGTGTCTACAAGAATGGGTTTCTGCATATGTGAAACATTCAAAGAAACTCTGAAATATAGATTTATAAACGTATTTTCCAGATGTTACATAAACTCAAAATCTAAATAATTCAAAGATGTGAATAACTGCTAAGTTGACATAAAAAATGGATTTTTGCTGTTCTGTCCATTGTGGGGTTTTTTTATTGTATGGTTTGCCTCAGTTTTGGTTTGTTTGTTTGTTTTTTTTTCTCTTTTTTTTGACAGATAGCCTCTCCAGAATAATAGCTGATTTCCAAGTGGAGAAATACTGCTTAAGTCTGAGCCACTATAATCTGATTCAGTCCATTTTGTTTCAAATGAAAACAAGGCAGCACAGCAAAAAGTGTTGTATCATAAAAATGATAGACTGTGTTCCTGAGTATTACTAATCATAAATGTCAGAGACAGTAAAAAGTATACTATTTCAGTAGGATATCTGAAGATAAACTCTGTTGGAACAAATTCAGTGGCCTTCTACAGACAGCAACTTTAGATTTCAGTTTGTAATTATTGTGTGTAGGCTTTCTTTTTTTAAGTCTGGGTGTGCTGGAGTAGTGCTCACTATACCTAAACCAAGGAATTGAGATGAGCCTACAGGCTCATGTGGCAGAACCTATAGGAGAATGAATTGACGTCTGTAAGAGACTGAAATTGTATTCACCTGTAACGCATGAAAGATGTGAGACTTTTAATGTATATGTAACAAAATCACAGAAACCTATAAAGTGAGGAAATAAAGAAAACTTAGTTTTACTTTAATGTTTTTTTTTTACATCCAAAAGAAACATGTTTATTTTCTTTTTACACTAATCATAGTAATCATATGGAGGAAAAGCATTCTGGTAATCAGCTGTTTCATTCAAAATATGTGAGAAAAAGTTTCCTGAAGTTTTTTTATTTATATAATATACTGGAAAACATGAAGAAATATCAACTCCTTTGGATAACATTATTCCTCTTGTCCAATCTGGAGACAAATGGTTCCTAAAAAGTGCTTATGTTATAATTCAAAGTAACTTGTACCAAGAAGATAAATAGTATATTTTATAAGAATTTCAAACATTATTTTAAGCTAGTTAATCTATGAAACGTTTTTTTTTCAGGTCTTATTTCCTTTACTGGAATCATCTATCTCTACCTAAAATGCAAAGCATATCTAACGGAGGAACTGTGAGCTATACTCCTAAACATAAATCAGTACTAACTTACTTAACAAGATGTACCTTGCTCTTCACTATTATTAATATGAACACAAAAGTGAAAGAACTTGATCAAAAATAGAATATTTCTGTAGGGATGGCAATAAGATTAAGAATGAAGTTGAAGTGACCTGTTTGTAGATGTATTTTAGGTAATTTATTAGCTTAGGTTAATTGTCACGATCCTCTCTAGACAGAAAAAGTGTGATATAGACCTCATATGTTAGTTATCTTTCCTACACTGCAGTAAAACACAGATGCCTTTCTCTTTCAACTGAGTATTGAGGGAGCCTGCATAGTCACGTTGTACTAGGTCTTTAACTTCTAGGTGCTTAAATTAATAAATGCAGTCTTAAGAAAACATGGGAGCCTCAGGCTTTGTATTATTAAAAACAAAAATGCTATCTATGCCTTAAAGAATAGTCATTCACAGGCATGGAAAAAAATTAGATAAACTCTTAGGTTATTAGCTGGCCTATAATATGCATGAGTCTGCAAAACCCACTGTAATATTTCATCTTGTAGTCACAATTTTTCAATAAAAAGGAACGTTATTCTATATTATGTTCTGTTCTTCTGGTAATAAAATTAATTTTTCTACCTCATTTAGCAGTTGTATTTAGCAGGCAATGATTCTGGAAGTAGAATTAATTCACAAAAATAGTACTAATAAAGGTAATGTAATAGAATAGTAAAAAAAAAAACAAGTAAAGCTAAAAAAAAAGGAAAATTAAACATTTTGGACAGTGTAACTTGGACAAGTCTCTGATATATCTTGTCAAAGTGACAGTGGGTACATGTGGAGAAGCTCTGGATGATTTTACTCAGCAGAAACTGTGAATAAGTTTGATTTAACTGAGGCAGAGAGGCTGCAAATTGATTTCTTGACTCATTTAGGACACAGTCAGAGGTAGCATATAGAAAACCCCGGAGAGAAGAGAACAGCATTATTGTTTCCTTCCTTAATAGGTGTAAAAGGTTGGAACTCTGTCAAGTGGCGGCAAGTTCATCTGTTTAAAAGACAATGTAAGGTATTTGCCCGTCAGACTCATCGATTGCTTGACGCAAGGAAGAACCATAGGTGACAGCCTCAGCAGCCGCTGGTGGGTTGCTGCCTCCTGCAGCTGGGGGAAGGAGATAACTGGGGAATGCTGAGCCAGCCCAGCCCTGCTGCCAGTCACACCACCAAGCTCGGGCATGCGGGCTGCTGCTGAACTGCTGACAAGTCAGGAAAGGTTTATTAGTCACAGCCTGCTCAGTCTTGCCCTATATTACTTCATGAAGTTATCCATTAGTTAAAAACTGGTTCAAAATTAGTTGTCAATTAGTTAAGAATCAGTTCAAAAAATCAAATTTAAAGTTATGTATTCTCACCTCCCTCTCTCAAGAGAGGAAATTAATTTAAAGAAAACAACCCTTTTCAAGTTTTGAAAAACTAAAATGCCAAACTGTACAGTTTTCACATGCAAAAAACACCTTTTAATGTTTCAACACCAACATATTTATAAAAAAATGGTCATAAAATACCAAAGAAACATTTTTTTGTTTAAAAAAAAATAAAAAAATACACTTTCATTCCAGCATCTTGCACTGAAGTCACAATGACTTAAAGATTTTTGGAGGGCATACCTCAACAGTAATGGCTTTAGATCTTCAGGACTTCTCCATTAGGTAGCTAGATATAGATATGTATTGGTAAGTTTGCATAAAGTTCTGTGCGTTTACCACTACGTACAATTTATTTAAAAAATAAACTGCATATATAAAAAAAAGGAAACAATTTGATTGCATGTTCCTTAAATCACATATAAGCTCCTTAATTTGCAAACATAACTTGGGGTGATTTCTTTTGCTTACAAAGCCACAACCTGGCTGTATAGCAATAGTACAGCAGTGATACTAACGGTATTTTGAAAAAAACCCATCTTTTTTAGTGTTAGAATGTTTTTATGAACTTCTGAAATACTTCTGAAAATGCAGTAACTGTATATATATTTAGTTTATGTTTTGCTTTCCCTAGCTCTCCTATTTCAAAATTTGTGATAAAGAAAACAAAAAATAATGTCTTTCTCTTGTAACCTTCTTGCAGATTACAATTATAGCAGGGGAGTCTTTTACCAAATTTTTGAGATTAATTTGCCGCTTGCTGATAACTCTAAGCAAAACCTATAGAGTTGAATTTACTGCATTAAACTCAACCCAGTCAAAGACCTCTTTCTATAAAGAATGAGAAAGCTGGGAAGAATCTTGTTTTTCACATGTGTAAAGTGATTAAGCTCCAAGCACTTTCTATTTTGCACTGATTCTTGTATTGAGCCAATCTTCATGATACTTATGTATCAGTTAGGAAACTGTGCTACAATCTTATCAAAAGGAATTATCTTAAATATTCATTTTCTTTCATTTCTTTTCATCCCTCTGCTTCCTACAAAGAAAAAGACCCACATCGTTTTGAGGATATTGTCTAAGCATTCTAAAGAAGAACGAGCATTTGGATTTAGATGTAGTGGGGTTGGAAGTAGTTCTTAGATATTGTATTAAGATGCTCAACAAACTTAACACCATACAGGAAAAATCTCTGTGACATGAAAAGATTAACCTTAACCTTGAAAAGAAACAGTACCATCTTTACTAAGGAGCTGAAGCCATAAACATGCTGTAAGCACCCCAGTCACTCTCCTACCTTATCAGGCATTTTATCCCTTCAAACCTTCTTCTCTATGGTACAAGTAGTAAATAACCTGGAAAAAAAAAAAACAAAAAAAACAGGTTTTTTTCTTTTTCTTTTTTTTTTTTTTTAGTTTGTTCAATTCATAGAATATTATTTCTCTGTTCAAACAACAAACAAGAGGGGCTTACCAGGGGCAACAAAAGTGGCTGGTGTTAGAAGAAAGGGAAAAGGCAGCCTAAAGACATGATGCTATTGAAGAAACTTATGTTAAACTAAGCTATAAACTATAAATTATCCTTTAAGAGGATAGCAGAAGAGCAAGATAGTCCTCTAAGTGCATAAAAGGGGGATTTCTTACAATTCGTTTAACATTTAGCTCAAAAAGAACTGAATTTTTAATATAGAACAATCTTCTCCTGAGAGCTGGTGGAAGAAGTGCTCTTCAAGGTGAAGTGTTTTCATTGCAGATGTATTATGTGGCCTGTATATTGAATCAGTTGCTGTTTCCACAAAGATGACGTTGCAAATCCAAATAGACTGAACTGCAAGAATCCTGCTAATAGATCATATTTTGCTTTAAGACCGCCTTCTCACAAAGTCTGCTAGATCTCTATTTGATCCTAGCTGCAAATAGTTCAGCATCCAGTTTGATATCAATATTTAACACAAAAAAAAAATCAAGTGGTGTGATCCATGGACCAATGTGTCCTCTTTTCCTGTTTATAGGAACCAAGTGGATTTGTATGAGTTAACTTTTCTTTCTTCTGATTCTTTTTAACAGAGAAATATGTTCCTTTGAAGCATTTCAGAGAATTTGATCATCTTGGATTTTTTTTTAACTTGAAACAGCTCAGTGTTCAAACATTTCCTCAAGGTAATTTATTTTTTTTTTTAAGCAAATTTTAATATTAAGCACTAGTACTCTTTTTTTTATTTATTTTAAATATTCTTGTGTTCATTCTGTAAAAATCACCTGATACCAAGTAGAGAAAATAGAAAGATATCCCAAAAGGCAAATTCA
This sequence comes from Charadrius vociferus, assembly GCF_000708025.1. NCBI lineage: Eukaryota > Metazoa > Chordata > Aves > Charadriiformes > Charadriidae > Charadrius > Charadrius vociferus. The sequence continues at coordinate 3,480,806 of NW_009649293.1, forward strand.
GAAGATTTAAAATCCATTATCTGTTCCCTGTTCTAGCTGGCATATTACCTTTTTCCTGTTGTGCGTCAATGTTTCATACATTTGTTTCTTTCAGTTTTACCTAATCCTTCTTGATGCTATTTCAGCAATGAGTAGAGTCAACACATTAGATTTATTGGTTACTCTATAGAGTAGAGCTTATTTTCATGTTCTGCTAAGAAAGCTTGAAACTCTTGTATTTATTTGTGAGGAAAATTATACTCCCTATCCAGTGGGGATTTTTTGTTTTGTTCTCACATTGCTATGCTAGCACTCTTAGCGTGGATAACAGCCCTGGCCCCTTCCCAGAGACAGGGATTTCTGTGCTGTGCTTAAGATTCCATAGCACCATGCCAATACCCTGTCCCTGTTTCTACGCCTTTGTTACAGCACAGCTCTGAGGGTGAAATGTTACAATAACATAATCAGCATTAGCAACGTACATTTTGAGTCATATTTCAGTTAAGGGCAAGGAGGTCACAAAAGTAATTTGAAGGAAAATGAGAGGGAAAACGTACAGAATTTACTTTCCTAGCTGACAGTTATTGGTAATAACAGCAAGAATCAGGACTGAAATATTTTTAGTGCTCTTTGGTTCATCCTCTTCTGTAGCTAAACCATGAGACCAGGGACTAATCCCAGTTTATCTCTACACAAATTTTCAGCCAGTTGTCTAAATACCTTAATCTTAGGTATTTTTAAACAAAGTGCTGGTGAAATTGTGATGTACTACTGAATGAAGTTTCAACCCAAGGTAGTTGAGAACATCTCTGTATTTTGCAAATACCCTGCATAGGAAAATACTTTTCCATTCATTATACTGGCATATGATGTCTTTTGTGAAAGCAGTTAAATATATTTATGGGATTTAGGTACTGATTTTCACAGTGGTCTTTTAATTCTGAGTGTCCAGAGGACAGATAGGTTCTTTAAAATTAATGCTTACTGTTGAAGGCTAAATAGGCTGTAGCACGCACAATATGAAGTACATATGACAGCCTTTGAGGAAAAAAAAAACCCAACAAACTAATAAAAATAAAAAAAACCCCAAACAAACATAAAAATTAGGTTTATATCAGAAGTCCTGAATTATATGACAACTTGTAATAAAAAACATTTTCCATAGGAGACCTCTAAAAAGTCAAAATATGCTGAACAGTGGTGGAGGTTGGAGAAGGGAGATGAGAGAAAATTTATCATTAAGGTAGATGCCTATGTTACTTCACAGCTAATGAGAGCTTCCTGGACAAAGCAAAACTTACCTAAAATCACAAAAAAAACCCCACCCAACTCTTCTATTATTGTATGGGACAATGAAATTTACAATAGTGGTGTATATAACTGTTGCCTGTTTTCTTTCACTTTCGTTAACAATCTTTTTATTTTTCTGAATAGTTTTCCACATTCTGTTACCTCTCATGCCATTTATCCACTATTTACAAGTCCTGGGCAAAAATCTATAGAAGGGCCCAAACCACCTGGAATAATAGGAGATAGGTGGCATGACAGAAAATGTAAATCTAGTGATAAAATCTGATAGCACAATGAGCAGTAGAATTCCACCCAGGGACAAATAGAGGTGTCAGTCTGCTCTTTGAATTAAATGCACAGGGGAAATTTTCAGATTCAACATCCCGCTGAAAGCTGGCAGTAGAATTAAAATGCAAGAAAAGAATGAAATAAAACAACATAAAATACAATAAAGGTGCAGTGACAATTCCCATCTGGGCTGTTTTTTTCACAGTTGCAGGATTAAAATTAATAACTCATCTACTCAGAAATCTCATGAAAAAAAAAAGCTACAGAATTCATTTATCTCGGGAATTAAATTCTATAGAATTGGTTCTCTAAGACATTGAAGTTCTAGGTAGATTCAATGATTAAAATGTCCCTATTCATTCACTAGTGCAAAGCTCCCAAAAAATGTTTATGATATTTATGATATTTACCAATGCTATTTAGGAAAGTTGCCATGCAGCAGTCCTGGTTTATGATTTTAATCTGCCCAATTGCTAAATGTCGCATAAAGCAGAAGGTGTGGGGAAGGAGGGCAAAATTAAGCAAACAGAAAAAGAAAACCGTTATTGTTCTCAGAGTTAGTGGGTGAGCTCAAATCAGTTCAAAGCAAAAGATTTTCAGTTCATGACCAAGAAGCTGAAAAGCAGGTAATTGTCTGGACTAAGCAAATATATAATTATTTTTTATTACTTCAATTTGTTACATCCATCTTGACACCACCCAGCATAACAGTTGACTATACCACATTCTTATTTTAAGCCAACAGAACACAGTGCCTCTAAATAAATCATGCTGCCCATTACAAAATGATGTGTTTCATAACACATTCTCCTTCAGTCTTGCTCTTCCACATCTTTCTTGTTACCTGAGCACCGTTGCTGAAAATTATGTCTATGGACTGGGAACAGTAAGAATTGACTCCAGTCCCATTGTTTTCAGTAGATTGTAAAATTCAAAATATGCTGTCCTCTGTTGCTCTTGAATCCACATGGCTTTTATGGAGTTTAACAGATCAGTTTGGGAATTTTTTAAAAAATAAACTCTCAATAAATTGATAACATAACTCACAGCCTCTCAACATGGAAAACACTACTGTTACCATACCCTGGTTTCTTGCTCCTTTTCATTCCCCTCGAGTTTTGATTGGCTTACTGTCCAACATACCACTACTTTTGAGATAGCATGGGGCAATCAAAGCCCATTTTTCACTAACTAAGGAACTGACATGTATTTATGAAATATATATATAATCCATTAACAGTGGACTCTATAGATCTAAATAATTTAAAACCATTACTATCTTCAGGATATGAGTTCTGGCTTATATAAACTAGTGAATCAAGTCTTTGTCCATTCAGTTACTATGGCAACTTTATGGACTTCCCAGTTTCAGCTGGCTTGCAATGAATTAAACAGTCAGAAACTCCGACAGACTCCTGAAAGAAGGGGAATTATGTGCGTGAAACCAGCTTTAAAGAAGTGAGATATCCATAGAAACGTATTTCAGTAATTTCTTTTGTAAAAACTTATTTTGGGGGAAATTTAAACAATCTGATTTGGTGAATTATGGCATCTTTGAGAGCTCATGCATATTCATATGTTCATATGCATTGAAGTTATCTGCTCAGCTGCATAGGAACCAAAGAATGCTCTCACACCTGATGAAAGAAAGGAAATGTCTACAAAGCAGGCTTGCTGATGGCCAGGTCCAAGGCCAAGAAGTGGATTGAAAAATATCTGTTCATTTCAATGGACTTTGAAGTGCTATTTCTTCAGTACAAGTTTTCATTAACCATTGTGAAAGGATGAGGTTTGAAAGAAGTACCCAAAAAATATGACTGTTTCCATGAAGAGGTCTCCTATCTCCTGTCCTGGGATTTTCTTAAAATATTGCTTCATAGAGGCAACTCCTCCACTCCTCTTGCAAGCTTAGTAATTGATGCAGTGAGGGATTGGAAATACAATCCATGCTTGTTTTTTCTGCTCTTCTCCATGTGTTGCTATCTGAATTTACAGAGAAATATAAAACTTACCAGTATAAATAGTAATAAAATTTACTGAGGTGATCATGACAGAAATACTCATATTTTGCCAAATAAACACTGTAAGTCTCTAATTTTTATAGATGAGTTTCCAAGGTGTCATAGTTTAAACCCAGCCAGCAACTAAGCACCACACAGCCACTTGCTCACATGCCTCCCCAGGTGGGATGGGGGAGAGAATCAGAAGGGTAAAAGTGAGAAAGATCATGGGTTGAGATAAAGTTTAATAGAATCATAGAATGGTTTAGGTTGGAAGGGACCTTGAAGATCATCAAGTTCCAACCCCCCTGCCATAGGCAGGGACACCTCCCACTAGACATTTCTAGGCATTTCTACCTCTCCAAACAGCTTGGTATCATTGGCAAACTTGCTGAGGGTGCACTCAACCCCGCTGTCCATGTCCGCAACAAAGATGTTGAACAGTACAGGTCCCAGTACCGACCCCTAAGGAACTCGTCACTGCTCTCCACTTGGACATTGAGCCATTGACCACAACTCTTTGAGTGCGACTCTCAAGCCAGTTCTCTATCCACCGAGTGGTCCATTTGTCGAATCTATGTCTCTTCAATTTAGAGACCAGAATATTGTATGGGACGATGTCAAACGCTTTGCACAAGTCCAGGTAGATGACATCAACTGCTCTCCCCTTGTCCACTGCCACTGTAACCCCTTCATAGAAGGCCACCAAATTTGTCAGGCATGATTTGCCCTTGGTGAAGCCATGCTGGCTGTCACCAATCACCTCCTTGTTTTCTATGTGCCTCAGCAGAGTTTCCAGGAGGATCTGCTCTGTGATCTTGCCAGGCACTGGCAAGAGGTGAAACTGATTGGCCTGTAGTTCCCTGGCTCTTTCTTCTTTCCCTTTTTGAAAATAGGGGTTATGTTTCCCCTTTTCCAGTAGGCAGGAACCTCACCAGACCGCCATGACTTCTCAAATATGATGGCTAGTGGCTTAGCGACTTCATCTGCCAGTTCCCTCAGGACCTGGCGATGTATCCCACCGGATCCCATGGACTTGTGCACTTTCAGTTTCTTCATGTGGTCTCACACTTGATCTTCTCCTACAGTGGGCGGTTCTTCATTTTCCCAATCCTTACGTTTGCATTCTGTGTCATGGGCAGTGTGGCTGCTGTCCTTGCCAGTAAAGACTGAGGCAAAACAGTCATTGAGTACCTCAGCTCTGTCTCTGTCCCGTGTAACCAGTTCTTGAGTTTCCTTCTGGAGACGGTCCCACATCTTCCCTAGTCTTTCTTTTCTTGCTGGCATACTTAAAGAAGGATTTTTTGTTTGTCTTAATGTCCCTGGCCCGATTTAGTTCTATCTGGGCTTTAGCTTGTCTAACGTGATCCCTGGCTGCTTGAATGATTCCTCTGTATTTCTCCCAGGCTACTCACCCCTGTTTCCACTCCCTGTAGGTCTCCTTTTTGCTTTTGATCATGTCCAGGAGCTCAGCAATGCAAAAAAAAAGGAATTCATTAACTACTTCCCATTGGCAGGCAGATGTTCAGCCATCTCCAGGAAAGCGGGGCACGTTCATATGTCATGGTTACTTGGGAAGACAAACACCATCTCAATGTGTGTGTGTGTCCCTTCCTTCTTCCTCCAGCTTTATATGCTGAGCATGGTGTCATGTGGCTTGGAATAGTCCTTTGGTCAGTTGGGGTCAGCTGTCCTGGCTGTGTCCCCTCCCAGCTGCTTGTATACTTCCAGCCTACTCGCTGGCGGGGTGGTGTGAGAAGCAGAAAAGTCCTTGACTCTGTGTAAGCACTGCTCATCAGTAACTGAAACATCCCTGTTTCCAGCACAAATTCAAAACATGGCCCCATACTAGCTACTATGAAGAAAATTAACTCTACCCAGCCAAAACCAGCACGCAATGTCAAACACTGATTATTATATAGTTGGTTTTATTTAAGAAAATTAATACAGATAATGGTATGAAATTAATTGTAGAAAGTCAGCTTTACCCGTCATAAACTTTCAAGCTTCATTTAGTTTGGTGTTCCTTGGTATTGGATTTGGTTTGGAGGTTTTTAAATTTTACCTTGTTACTTTGTTTCTTTATTTCTAAAATTTATTCAGGAAATTAATATTTCACCTTTACACATTCTTATTCAAAACACAGAAATCCTGGAGCTGTTAGCTCTTCAAACTTGCATCATCTGTGGATGAGTTTGTTATTTGCAAAGGTCCCATGGTTCTTCCTTAGGTCAACTCCCAAGCCTTCTGTCTTGTGCTTTTCAACACAGTTTTTCGTGGATCTTTGAAATCTTCTCAGACTAATTCTGTCTTCCATAAACTCTGTTCCTTTCTTAACTATAAAACTTCTTTTAGTAGTACACGTTATGCCACTTCATCATCAAGGCCTGATAATGGTAACAGCTCTAATTTTCTTAATCCGTTCTCTTACCCCCTTAGTTCTGGAGAAACTACTTTGACCATGCAATGCACCACACTAATGTCACAGCACCAACACCAGCCTTTGGTGTTTTTAAAATTCTTTTGAAATAACTAGGAGAGTACTTAACAGGGTGTTATGCTGCTTTCTGCCAGATATGGGGCTCTTGCATCGAATTTCTGCAACTCCTACAGACTTCAGTTGAAAGGACACCAGACCATTCCAGAAGTAATATTTCTGAGTAAGTTTAGTTGAGATAAACTGGGTATATCCATAGATTTTCACTAAGTCTGACTTTTAAAGCTGAGGAGAAAACTGAAACTTGCAAAGGACTGCCTGCTGCTTTCCACAGCCCTGCTCTACCACAGTGCACACAGAACAGGAGGCAATTCATCCTGGGAATGTTTCCCATGGACTGAAAGGCCTCTGGCCCAGCACACTTGGTGCTCCTTTCCAATGCAGGTCTGACTCCATGTCTAGCTTCTTTATTTCCTAATCACCGTGTGAAAATAAAGTCTTGCATTTGAAGCACCAGGCTCTTCCAGTCTGTCACTTCTTGTCATTTACTACTCACCATGATTCCTACCCTGTTAAAGTCATCCTAGCCAGGATTTACTTTTAGTGTGAACTCCCGTTTCTGCCTCTCTCCTCCACATTTTTCTTCACTTAAGAAGCTTCTTCGAGTGAAAGAAAAAGTAGGTGATGAAGTTTAAAAATGTTGCGTTTGATTGTGCATTGTAACACTCTAGTAATACATAAAGTACTGAGGATATCTGCTCAGTTGGAGATACAAAAGCTAAGGCTACAAAGTACATAAGTGTTCTGGAAAAAGGCAAAATTACCTTTTGAATGACTCACAGGGACTCTGGCTCAACAATATAATACAGCACAATTTATTTTTACAACAGGTTTCTTTGAAGTAAATATCAAAGGAAATCTGTACAGAGAGGTCTGATTGAGAGATAACATTGAACAGAGAAGCAACAGAGGCTCACACAGGTAATGAGGGGATAATGACACACAAAGATTAAAGAAAAAAGCTTGGATAAAGATGCAATAAACCAACTGTTATTGCAGATGAATAACAGTGGTGGGGACAGAACTGAGTGTGAGGAGGTAGTTCATCAATCTTAGGTGCAAACAGAAAATCAGTCGCTGAGGGGAGCTGCTCTGGAGCCAGGCTGGCCCACAGCAGAGCAGCAGATCTCAGCACACAGGAGGTTTTTTTTGAGGGAAGGACACTCAAGGGCAGTGGAGAGACCATCCAGGATCCAGCAGCTCTGGAGGTGACGTCGAGGCTTGGGCGTCAGCAGAGCAACCACAGCCACCCCCTGCCTATAAAATTAGCCTGGGGAGTGCAAGTGACCAGGAGCATAGTGACCAGGATGGGTAGTCAGGGAATGGGGCAGCAGTTCGTGTGGCAGTTCACCTCTTCAAAGGAAAGAAGTGTTTCACTGGTCAAGTACCATCCTCTGGTGCAGGTGGCTGAGCTGCAGGAGGCAGTGAGAAGGCTGCATAGCATTAGTGGGGCTGAGAAGGAGATAGACGGCTAGTTACAAGAGCAGCCTGCAGTGGACCCGCAACCAACAGCCAGTCAAGAATTCCTACACTGGCACACGCAGAGAGAAGGGAGGCCAGTAACACAGGATGGAAACTTGTAACTGCAAAGACCAGCAGGAGGAAGAAACTTCCCCAGAAAACTGAGGTGCCCCCGCAGAACCACTTCACCGCTCTGCAGAGTGAAGAGGGAAAACTCGCTGCATCAGGAGAGGGGCAGGACTTGAGTAAGACTACACAATCTGCTCCTTCTGTAACCACCACCCCAACTAAGAAAAGGTGACAGGTGATAGTCATAGGTGACTCTCTTCTGAGAGGTACAGGGGCACCCATCTGCCGACCTGATGCACTCTCAAATAAAGTGTGCTGCTTGCCAGGGGCTTGTATTGGGGATGTTACTGAGAGACTACCAAACCTCATGCAGTCCTCAGACTATTATCCACTGCTGCTGTTTCACGTGGGCACCAGTGATGCATCTGGGAGCAGTCTGAAGACTACCAAGAAAGTTTATAAAGCCCAGGGAGCAGCAGTCAGAGACTCAGGAGCACAAGCAGTTTTTTCATCAATCCTGCTGGTCAAAGGAAGGGGGGTTGACAGAGCCAGGGGAACCTGGCAAATCAATAGCTGGCTATGGGACTGATGCTGCAGCCAGGAGTTTGGCTTCTTAGATCATGGGATCTTTGAGAAGCCTGGTCTACTGGGCTCGATGGGGTCCACCTATCAGAAAAAATGGAAGAATTCTTTGGTTAGAAGCTTGCCAACCTTGTGAAGAGGGTTTTAAACTAGAGTTGCCAGGGGACGGGTACCGGATTCCATGCCACTCCTACCACTATGATGCTGATACCAGTAGTAGAGGCCCACAACCTGGAGATGGCTTGCAGGTCATCAGGAGAGCACCTGGCGTGCAACTAGAAGGAGAAAGAGCTACTTAAGCCAGGGAGCTAGATTCATCAGTGGCCCAGCTTAAATGCCTCTATGCAAATACACATAGCATAGGGAACAAAAAAGAGGAGTTAGAGACATGCACATACCTGCAAGATTATGATCTAATTGGCCTCACAGAGGCATGATGGGATGGCTTTTGTAATTGGAGTGTTGAAATGGATGGATACAGGCTCTTCAGGAAGGACAGGTAGGGGAGATGAGGAGGGAGTGTTGGCTGGACCAGCTGGAATGCATGGATGTCTGCCTGGGGATGGATGAGGAGCCGACCAAGAGCCTGTGGGTCAAGATTAAAGGAGGTGATGTTACAGTGGGGATCTGCTACAGGCCATCTGACCAGGAAGACCGTGTGGATGAGGCCCTCTATAGATAGAAAGGAGCAGCCTAACATTTGCAAACCCTAGTCCTCATGGGAGACTTCAACCACCCCGATATCTGTTGGTAGGACAACAGAGCAGGGCATAAGCAATCCAGAAAGCTCCTGGAATGTGTCGATGATAACTTCCTTCTCCAAGTGATAGAGGAACCAATAAGGAGAGGTGCCATGCTGGACCTTGTTCTCACCAACAAGGAGGGGCTGGTGGAGAATGTCACGCTCAAGGGCAGCCTTGGCTGAGTGCACATGAGATGGTGGAGTTTGAGATCCTTAGGGCAGCCAGGAGGGCACACACTAAGCTTGTTACCTTGGAGTTCAGGAGAGCACACTTTAGCCTCTTCAGGGATCTGCTTGCTGGAGTACAGTGAGGTAAAACCCTGGAAGGAAGAGGAGCCCAAGAAAGCTGGGTAATATTCAAGGACCACTTCCTCCAAGCTCAGAAGTCATGCATATCAACAAATAGCAAGTCAGGCAAAAACACCAGGAGGCCTGCATGGATGAACAAGGAGCTCCTGGACAATCTCAAACATAAAAAGGAAGACTACAGGGGGTGGAAACAAGGACAGGTAGAATGGGAGGTATACAGAGATATTTTCCGAGCAGCCAGAGATCAGGTTAGGGAAGCTAAAACCCAGATAGAGTTAAATCTGGCCAGGGGCATCAGGGGCAACAAGAAAGCCTTCTACAGGTACATCGGTGACAAAAGGAAGACTAGAGAAAATGTGGGCCCACTCAGGAAAGAAACGGGACACCTGGTCACGCAAGGCATGGAGAAGGCTGAGATACTCAATGATATCTTTGCCTTAGTCTTTGCTGGGAAAGGCTCTAGTGACACTGCCCAAGTTGCAGAAAGCAAAGGCAGGGACTGGGAAAATGAGGTGCTGCCCACTGTAGGAGAACACCAGGTTCGAGACCAGCTGAGGAACCTGAAGGTACACAAGTCTATGCAACCTGATGAGATTCATCTGTGGGTCCTGAGGGAACTGGCAGATGAAGTTGCCAAGCCACTATCCATCATATTTGAGAAGTCGTGGCAGTCTGGTCAAGTTCCCTCTCACTGGAAAAGGGGAAACATAACCCCCATTTTTAAAAAGGGTAAAAAAGAAGGCACAGGGAACTACAGGCCTGTCAGTTTCACCTCTGTGCCCAGCAAGATCATGGAGCAGATCCTCCCGGTAACTCTGCTAAGGCACATAGAAATTAAGGAGATGATTGGTGATGGCCAACATGGTTTCATTAAGGGCAAATCGTGCCTGAAAAATTTGGCGGCCTTCTATGATGGCATTACAGCATTGGTGGATAAGGGGAGATCAACAGATGTAATTACCTGCAATTGTGCAAAGCATTCTCCATTGTTCTGTATGACATCCTGGTCTCTAAATTGAAGAGACATGGATTTGATGGATGGACCACTCAGTGGATAAAAGAACTGTCTGGACAGTCACACTCAAAGAGCTGCAGTCAACAGCTAGATGTCTAAGGGGCAAGCAGTGACAAGTGGTGTTCCTGAGGGGTCAATGCTGGGACCGGTGCTATTTAACATCTTTGTTGGCAACATGGGTGTTGGAAAGGAGTGGACCTCAGCAAGTTTGCCAATGACACCAAGCTGTGCGGAGCGGTCGTCATGCTGGAGGCAAGGTATGCCATCCAGAGGGACCTGGACAGGCTGGAGACGTGGGACCCTGCAAACCTCATGAAGTTCAACACGGCCAAGTGCAAGGTCCTGCTTGTGGGCTGGGGCAATCCCAAGCACAAATACAGGCTGGGGGATGAAGGGATTGAGACCAGCCCTGAGGAGAAGGACTTGGTGATGTTGTCTGATGGAAAGCTCAACATGAGCCACCAATGTGCACTTGCAGCCCAGAAAGCCAACCGCGTCCTGGGCTGCATCGAAAGAAGCATGGCCAGTAGGTCGAGGGAGGTGATTCTCCCCCTCTACTCTGCTCTTGTGAGACCCCACCTGGAATATTTTGTCCAGCTCTGGAGCCCCCAACATAAGAAGGACATGTACCTGTTGGAGCATGTCCAGAGGAGGGCCACAAAGCTGATCAAGGCTGGAGCACCTCTCCTATGAAGACAGACTGAGAGACTTGGGGTTGTTCAGCCTGGAGAAGAGAAGGCTCTGGGGAGACCTTATAGCTGCCTTCCAGTATCTGAAGGGGACCTACAAGAAGGCTGGAGAAGGACTTTTTACAAGGGCATGTAGTGATCGGATGAGGGGTAATGGCTTCAGACTGGAAGAGAGGAGATTTAGAATAGATACTAGGAAAAAATAGGGTGGTGAAAAAATCAGGGTAGTGAGGCACTGGAACAGGTTGCCCAGGGAAGTTGTACAGGCCCCATCCCTCGAGGTGTTCAAGGCCAGGTTGGATGGGGCTTTGAGCAACCTGGTCTAGTGGGAAGTGTCCCTGCCCATGGCAAGGGGCTTGGAAATAGATGATCTTCAAGGTCCCTTCCAACCTAAACCATTCTGTGATTCTATGAAACAGTTTTTAAATGAAAAATGTGAAAAAAGTGGGGAGGGACCCTCCATGCCCCAGCTTCTCAGTGAGAAATGAGAATTCATTGTAGGCTAGGTAGTATCATATTGTACTAAGGTAAAAACTGGTTGGAAAGGACAGAAATTAATGAAAAGCTATAAGGAACAGAACAGAAAATATGGAGAAGTAACAAAATACTTTGCCAGCTTCAAAGAGACCTAAGTGTCTGGCTTTCTTTTATCAAGAATATTACTACAGAAGATAAGTAACCTTATCAACCAACATCAACAATTAGCTGAAATAATATCAGCTGAATGTTGGGGGGTACTTTGAAGTCATTAGCCATACCGAATTTTCAATCCAATTTCCCACTGCTCTCGCTGCTTTTTCCTTTTTTTTTTTTTCTTTTTTTTTACTTTTCCCCTCTAAGATAATGTAATACACTTGAAGAATGACCATAATTTAAGGACCTGAGATAAAAGTATGTTAAAAAGGCAGCATTTTACTAGAACTATGTGTGGGTGTTTAAGGCACTAAATAATAGCTAGGAAATTTTCAAAGGCTATTTCCTACATAGACATAATACATTACAAAAAACACCCAACAACACAGTACAACCTGAACAATGACTTTTAGAAAAGCAAGTTTCAAAACAGATTCTAGCGGTGTTCCTGACTTTCTGATTAAAAGACTTTTAGTTAAAAGGGAATTTATAATTAATAAGAATGTCCCAAGATATCTTAATTTGATTCAAGGTAAGGACTATGTTGAACGAAAATGGAAGTATAAGGGGCATTTTTTCCCTTCATTTTCCAGGAAGAGATATGTTGCACCTGCCAAGTAGCAAGATGATAGGAGAAAATAGAATTTTATTTTATGGATAAGCATGAAGTTAACAGACAAAATCTATGCTCGGAGATATCACAGGAAGAAAAGACAACTTGACTATGAAGAATGTCAAGACCTAGGTCCCAGATACTATGCAACTTAGATTATTATTTATTTTTTTTTACCTGAAACTATTCTCTGATATTATGTTAGAATATAAGAATATCAGGGAGGTCTAAAGTAACTCAAGTAGGCTTTAAAAATAGCTTTAAAGTCAAGTATTTTTTGCAATACCAATAGCTAGAAAAGGCATTCTATTTTTAGGATTTTTTTTTATGACTCTTATAAAATGTGGTTGCATTAAAAAAAAATTAAAATATGCACACTTTGAAAATCTGATGGAGTTTGTTGGGCTATATGTAGAATACTTATTCCACACCTTGAAACAGAACAAAAACCAAAATAAATGCTTTTTTAAAATCTTTGACATGAAATTGAAATTGAAATTGATTATACAACACCCTTTATTTTGCCTGGATGACCTAATGCTCTGTTCCTATCCTGTTCTGAATACCTCAGTGCCTGGAAAGTGCTTACAAAGTTTAATGGAATCAAATAAGAACTGTGTTGGATTAATATATCTTCGGTATATGAGACAGACTAAGGGAAAAAAAAATGCAAGAAATAATTTTATATTTTTAGCAAGTTTGTCAATTAAATCTTTTCCATGTCTACTTCTCACTATTCTGAAAATTACAAATACTCTTCAGTTTGATGCCTCTATCAAAACATATGCCCTTTCCTATCTGATATTATTGCAGCCTTTCTAAGGAAGGTGCACTCTTTCAGCCTTTTTCCAACTGATTTCCACTGTGGTGGTGTACAAAGTGTATGTATGTATGTATGAAAGGGATATTGTCTGTCCTTGAGTTTAAATTTTATCTTTAAACTATATAATGTGTCAGAGCAAATTTTCTAGTTCTAATTTTTCATTGTAAATGAAAAATCTTAATACTGTTAAAAGTAATTGTTCCCAGTTTTATTTATTTATTTACCATAACATGTTTTACTAGTCAAGAGAGGACAAAATGAGTTAATGAAAATAAAAAAAAATAATCTTTTTTTTCTTACCTTACATTTTCTTTATGTGAAGGTATGTTTTTTTTTTTTTTTAAACTGCCTGTAAGGGACTGGAGGGCTTTTTTTTTTATTATTATTTCTTTACTTTACAAGTGAGCCTTGTTAAATGTCCTCAAATATAACCATTCGAATCTGATTTCAGTCAAGTTTCCCATTGACATAGACTGTATATTTTCATTTGAGGCTCTTTCTGATTTACCTCATTTTACGTGGAAAATTGAGTCTAAAACCAAAACCACTGGTTTAACAATGAGTCAAATTATAGCAAAAAGCATCTGCTAAACTGAACTGTTGAAGCTTTTTTTACCCTTGGGCATTTCATGTTTGGAGGAATTAAATCTTCTCAAAAACTGTGGGAAAGGTGAATTCATTGCACTATTAGTTTTAATGTATGCAAAGAATAATTATGAATGAAGGCAAAAAAAAAAGGAACTTGAATCCTAAAGAGAGTTTTGGAGCATTTCATGAAGTGCCTTTCTGAAAATCATTTGGCAAAGAGATTCAAGTTTGAATCACAGAATGTGGTCCTTTACATCGTTATGCTGACAAGTGGTTCTTCAGTACTGAGTGGTATCCTGCAGAGCCGAAAATGTTCCAGTAGGATTTGCCCAGTGAATCAAACATCTTGTAATTGGATTTGCTAGTTCTCTACAATAAAAAGCAAATGCCAGAAGGCAAGAATTTTTGTTTTTACTGTGTACATGTGTTGTTAGTCTTTTTAATCAGAAAAATATTTATGCTAAAAGACATGGGTTTAGTCATAATTTTCTATAGTACAAACTATACTAAAAATAAATAATAGTCATAGTTAAGGAAAGCCACAGTTAAAACTAAATATTTTCTTATTTTTTAGTGTGGAGAGTGCAGTGTACCACAACTACTGGCGTAACTGAATCGTTTAGCATCTCAGCATCTGTTTACTAAATTGATTTTTTCATCAGAATAAAATTGCTGAAGTTATTGAATGACTGCAGAAAATGAACATAATTTTTCATAAAGTTAAGTCCCAATGTAAGCATTTCAATTTTTCTTTAGCTAGGAAGCATCTGGACTGAAGTAGGATGTAGTTGTATGACAGAATAATCTGTGAAAAAGAACTAAATATAATCATTAATTTAGCAGTGTTTAGACAAGAGACACAGATATTCCTTTCTTGTTCTTCCTTACAAGAATGTGAAGTAGGAATATCTGTGTCTCTTGTTTATGAAACTGTTCACCAAATAACTTCTAGCTATGCTTCCACAAGAAAAGAAGATGCTACACCAACCCAGGCAAAATCCTAAAGATTTAGTCACCTCTGGGGAATCTGGTGTAGCCCTGTGTGGATCAGTGTGACATTCTCTGTGATGCCTGCTCTCTTTGTGGGATTTCAGTAGAGTTTAAAAGAAACTTTTAAATTTCTTTATCATTTTCTGATGCTATGGATTTAATTTTGATATTATCTTGGTTTTGGCTGAAAAACAGTAGCACAAGCTCTCACAGGGAAAGTTTAAAGGAATATCGGATTGTCTTTGGCTGCACCCATATACAGTGGTTACCTTAACCAGCACTCCCAAAGGTCACCGCTGCAGAACAAAAGCAGTCTGGCCGAGTCCTGCCCACCAGAACTTTATCTT